>NC_137826.1:20790877-21390877 GCF_963921795.1 Nannobrachium achirus | reverse complement strand
TTAACCCAGCATCTGTTTGGGTGTTCAGAAAGAGCAGCAGTAAGAGCCGGGACATCCACGGGAGTTGATGGGTGATTCTCTTTTATTTTTTCCCACTCTTGGGCGTTGGGCGAGACCTCCTGGGACAGACCGACCGGGGATGGTTGTCCGCGCACCAACTGCAAATATGCATGTATTTACAATGTGGAAAGGTACATACGTTCTCATTAAATTGAATGCATATAGGAACTTTACGATTGGGATCGTACGGCACCTGTCTCGTAAAGGCTGGAGCCTGAAGCCCGTGGCCCCTCGCCTGCTGCTGGCCGCTTGGGGTGGACTTGGTCGGTGCCTCGTGGGCTAGAGCCTTGGGGCACAGCTCGGTTCTGTGGCTGAACGAGCTGCACAGCGAGCAGGACAAAGGGGGATGGGCTGAGAAATGGCGGCTTATCAAGCTTAGATCCTGGACGGACCAGTCGATCCGCTGATTGAAGCGCTGGATATGCATTGCAGATTTGGATGAGAAACTTTTGTGATATTCATAAAACAGCCCTCCCCCGTATGTATACGCCATATCGGCAATTATGGACAAATACGCATCGAGCTCAGCTCTGCGCTCTGGGTATATCTCGCACAGAGTGTCTCTGTAGACACCGAATGCTACAATGAACTCTGCTAGGGTCAAGATTCTGGAGAGCCTGGGGTCGCTATCTTTAAGGATCACTGAAAAGTCCCCGCAATCCACAAAGCGGTCCGCTGAGGACTCTGCCGCGCAGAGCAGAATCTTCACCAGATTTACGTCCTGACCTGTCGAGGCAAGCAGCGCATTTTTAGAAACAGCTAACCCTACTAACCAGCAAGCAAAGAGAAGCGGCACTTTACCTGATAGGATCTGGCTGCGCAGCGCGTCGGGGATGGCGGCGGCTGGGGACAGGAAAGCGGATCCTGTGGCTGGAGCGGGAACGGCCGTTCCCAGATTCTTCCGTGGCAGGTTGTGCATGTCGGAGGGCAGATGCATAGCTGCTCCCATGACTCCGGTCGATGGGCCCGCATCGTTTCCTGCCTCGAGCGAGTCGAGGCGCTGGCTCATCCCGGACAAGGCGTTCTTGATATCCGTCAGCGCTAAAAGGACCGTGGGATCCACGGTGCCTGCGGGGGTGCCGTTGTCGGGCGCCCCTTCGTTGGACGGATTGCCCTCTGCGGGCTTTTTCTTTTTTGCTGGGCCGGTGTTGTTGACTTTCGCCGCTCTTTTTCCCCGGGCTTTGGCTTTGGGTGTTCCGGATGTCTGTGGCTCAACCTGAGCTGCTCGATCGGCCTCTACCAGGAACTGAAACAAGCCTTCATGGTCAAGCCCGGCGGGGGCAGACAGCCCATTTGCATACAACACCTCCAGTATTTTGTTCACTGGCCAGTCGGCTATTTTTATCTGCGGGGTCTGCGGGTTCAGCCTGGTACTCCTGCGGGGGGTGGGTGAACGACCGTCCCCAGCTGAGCCGCCGGAACACCGGTATCCGGGATCGCCTCCTCTACTTCCGCTTCGTCGAAGACTTCTCCCTCCTCGTCTGATGCCGCCGCGGACATGCTGAACATGGTGAGTAACACACACGCTAACACTAGCACTTCAACCAACCTCATCGACAGCTAACACGGTAGTGGAAGGAGCAGAGAAACAGCGTGTAGTAGCAGCGTGGTAGCAGCAGCAGTGCTATGCAACAAGACTGAGTCCCACCATCTGACTTCCCTATGAACTATGGGTAAGGGGGGGGGCAGGACCTAGTGACCCACCCCCCTCCGCGCGCGCGCTCCCTTGGGACCACCCCCTGAACTAGCTTTGATCCTTACGAATCGTCGCACTATTTTTATCAACTTGTATGGGGTTAAATTAATGCCTTAATTAATTCGTATTCGTACTTTGCCTTTTTTTTTACTCGTAAACATTTTTACAAAAAACATTACACGTAAACAAATTAATTAGAAAAAATATCCGTAAAAAAAAAAAGTATGAATGTTTTTGGGGAAGCTGCAGTGATTATAATGCAAAACAAAAAAACAAGCCAAAATACGAATATTTTCTCACTGATTTACGAGTTGTTTTGTTGGTTACTTCATCACGAATGCTTTCATCTCCACGCCTGCGAATCTGTGTCAGTACGCTTGCAAATCATACATGCAATGACTAGCCAATCAAAAGGCTCCGGAGTTGGCATGGCAACCAGCTGTTGCCATGTCTTGTAAAAGTGAGTACTCTGGGCTTTCTTATTATCCATAATTTTAGCTAATTCCATCACCAGTCCCTATGGAAGTCTAAATGCTCAAAAAATAATACATAAATACTACAATGAAATGAAACAAAATGATATAAATAAAAAATACATAGTTCTATAGATCTAATCATTTCTATAATTGTATTAAATAAGAGAAGTACTCTTTGTATTGTACTTCTTTTAAATAAAGGGGCCTCGGCATCGGCCGAGGGACCCCCCGGGGACCCCCTGGAGCTCCAGGGAGCTCCGGGGACCCCCGCGGACCCCCTGGCGCCGCCGCAAAGGGGCTCCGAAGGGGCCCAAAAATAGGAGCGGCACTTTCATGGGAAATTCGGGACTTTGACCGTGCGGACCCCCTCTATGGGTGACGGGAACGGGGCAAACGTGACAGCACGGCCTGGTGGTGGATCCCCGGTACTGCAGCGCACTTAAAAACCCATGACTCGGGCTAGGAGCGACCGTTCGAGACGGGAACGGTACCCACACGTCCGGCTCGGGGCCCCGGAGCCGGCCGTGGTGGAGCGCCACCTGGCGGCCGAACGCCGGTACTGCAGGCGGGTAAAAAGGCTGTAACTCTGCCCCCGAGCCACCGGGAGAGACGGGGCCGGCTGCGGTGGGGTCCCTAAGGGGTCCCCCACCCCGGGGAACCCCCGCGTTTCCCCGCGCAGCCCGGAAAAGTAGCCGATCTACGAGCTCCGTGAGAGTCCGTGTCCGGAGAGTCCGTGTCCGGACGGTGTCGTGTAGTGGATACCGCACTGGACTTGATTAAGAGTCCTTAACCTTAATTGGTGCTTCCTTCACCAAACAGGAAGTACCCTTCGCCAAACAGGAAGTGCCTCTATATCTCAAGAACCGTTTGTCGTACAGACGCGTGGGTGGCCTCATATTACTTGATTAGGAGTCCTTGACCTTAACTCATTGAGTGCCAATCCCGAACTAGTTCGGCTTTATTAGCGTATCGTAGTGTGCCGATCCCGAACAAGTTCGGCTTTAAAAAAAAAAAAAAAAAAAAAAAAAAAAAAAATTTTTGAATTTTTTTTTTTTGATTTTTTGATTTTTTTTTTTGGGACCCCATCAAATCTGGTGAACATGATTTCAATCGCGATTTTGCATGTTCCACCCCCATACAACCCCATCTAACATACAGGGCAGCCATTTTTGTTTACATTACATGTAAAACATAATGGCGATTATCTCAAGAATGCCTGAACGGATTTCCAATCGGATTTTTTTGTTTGAAAGCTGTGAACAAACTGCACAAATCCACTCCAATGCAATCCAGGATTGCATTGGATTTTTTAGAGCTCATTCTTCTCTGTTTTTTTCCCATGCATGAGGTGTGCAAGGTTTAATCATGGCTAAGTTGACGAAAATAAGGCTTCTAAAATGCTTGGTAGCCAATAGCTAACTTCAAGCTAACTTCATCCTCTTCCTGTACATGCACAAAGGAAAGTGTCCTTTCCTTTGTAAAAAAAGTCATGGCTCCAGGGCTTGGGCATGCATTACCAGCATATCTCTATTATTCTCTGGTCACTGGGCGCCCTCTAGTGGTGATAGGCTGGCACTCAATGAGTTAATTGGTGCAACAGGAAGTGCCCTTCGCCAAACAGGAAGTGCCTCTATATCTCATGAACCGTTTGTCGTACAGACGCGTGTGTGGCCTCATATTACTTGATTAGGAGTCCTTGACCTTAATTGGTGCAACAGGAAGTGCCCTTCGCCAAACAGGAAGTGCCTCTATATCTCATGCACCTTTTGTCGTACAGATGCGTGGGTGGCGTCATATCACATGATTAAGAGTCCTTAACCTTAATTGGTGCTTCCTTCGCCAAACAGGAAGTGCCTCTATATCTCATGAACCGTTTGTCGTACAGATGCGGGGGTTGTGTCATAAGACTTGATTAAATGTCCTGATTAACCTTAATTGGTGCTTCCTTCGCCAAACAGGAAGTGCCCTTTGCCAAACAGGAAGTACCTCTATATCTCATGAACCGTTTGTCGTACACGTGTGGGTGGTGTCATATGACTTGATTAAGAGTCCTTCAGCAGTGATGACCGGGCCCTCGCAGCTCTACCCACGTCACAAGGGGCAGTAGCCAATCAGAAGAGGATGCAGGGCTAGTTAAACCAATTAACTCATACAGTGCCAGGCGACTTTTAGAGCAACTTTCTCACTATGGGCTTCCCTGCCAAGCGACTTTGGACGACTTTTACTTAGAAAAAATAAAATAAATAAAAATTGAAAATTAAAATTTTAAAAAAAATTTTTTTTTTTTGGGACCCCATTAAATCTAGTAAACATGATTTCAATCGCGATTTTGCATGTTCCACCCCCATACAACCCCAGGGCAGCCATCTTTGTTTACATAACATGTAAAACATTAAGGCCATTATCTCAAGAATGCCTGAACGGATTTCCAATCTTTTTTTTTTGTTTGGAAGCTGTGAACAGCCTGCACAAACATGGTGCATGATCTGTGCATGGGCGTGCATGATCTGTGCATGATCTGTGCACTATAAATTACATGGAAGTCTATGGAGAGGGCTGGCACTATTGCCACTCGAGGGCATTTTTAATTGGCAGCAAGTGAGTTAAGCTGAAGGAAACTTAATCAAGTCATATGACACCACCCACACGTGTATGATAAACGGTTCATGAGATATAGAGGTACTTCCTGTTTTGCAAAGGGCACTTCCTGTTTGGCGAAGGAGGCACCAATTAAGGTTAAGGACTCTTAATCAAGTCTTATGACACAACCCACGAATCTGCACGACAAATGGTTCATGAGATATAGAGGCACTTCCTGTTTGGCGAGGGTACTTCCTGTTTGGCGAAGGAAGCACCAATTAAGGTTAAGGACTCTTAATCATGTGATATGACGCCACCCACACGTCTGTACGACAAACGGTTCATGAGATAAAGAGGCACTTCCTGTTTGACGAAGGGCACTTCCTGTTGCACCAATTAAGGTCAAGGACTCCTAATCAAGTAATATGAGGCCACACACGCGTCTGTACGACAAACGGTTCATGAGATATAGAGGCACTTCCTGTTTGGCGAAGGGCACTTCCTGTTGCACCAATTAAGGTCAAGGACTCCTAATCAAGTAATATGAGGCCACCAACGCGTCTGTACGACAAACGGTTCTTGAGATATAGAGGCACTTCCTGTTTGGCGAAGGGCACTTCCTGTTTGGTGAAGGAAGCACCAATTAAGGTTAAGGACTCTTAATCGAGTCCAGTGCGGTATCCACTACACGACACCGTCCGGACACGGACTCTCCGGACACGGACTCTCACGGAGCTCGTAGATCGGCTACTTTTCCGGGCTGCGCGGGGAAACGCGGGGGTTCCCCGGGGTGGGGGACCCCTTAGGGACCCCACCGCAGCCGGCCCCGTCTCTCCCGGTGGCTTGGGGGCAGTACCGGCGTTCGGCCGCTCCACCACGGCCGGCTCCGGGGCCCCGAGCCGGACGTGTGGGTACCGTTCCCGTCTCGAACGGTCGCTCCTAGCCCGAGTTATGGGTTTTTATGTGCGCTGCAGTACCGGGGGTCCACCACCAGGCCGCGCTGTCACGTTTGCCCCGTTCCCGTCACCCATAGAGGGGGTCCGCACTAGGGTTTAATGCCGGGAACCGGGATCCCGGCCTAACCTGGCCTCAGCGCACCTAATTTCCCTCCCGGTTATTGGCTTCGGGAACCGTCATCCCGGACATTTTTTTGTTTCTTGTTAGAAATTAGTACTAATTACTTGAAAGGCCTACTACAGCGCGGGGGCAATTACTAATTAGCCTGCCTGTCACATTACACTCACCAGACGTGCAAGCATGGCGTCCGTCTCAGCAGTGTGGAAGGATTTTACGAAAATAAATGAGAAAGAAGCTAAATGCAAAACCTGCAACAAAATGATAAAATGCGCAGGAGGGTCGACCAGTGGTTTGGCTCGTCACTTGGCCACCCACAGGTCCAGCAGCAGAGAGACGAGCGAAGCGGGGCCTTCCACTAGCAAACAAACCAAACTTATGTCGTTCTTGGCTCCAAAGAAACCACTCAAGGCGATTCTGGCCGAACTTGCTGCGCTAGATGGATTTTCATTCAACGCCATCGCAAACAGTGCTTATCTCCGACATGCCCTGGAGAATGACGGCCACAAGTTGCCCAAAAACCCTGACGAGATATCAAAGATGGTACGGGGCTATGCAGCGGAGCAACAGAGTCATCTAGTCGATGCATTTAACATGATGGTACGCAACGCAGGCGCTCGTTTCTCGCTTACAATGGATGAATACACATCCCTCCAAAACAGGCGATTTATGAACATTAATCTGCACACTGAAGACGAGCATTGGAACCTGGGGGTTTTCCGCATCGAGGGAAGCATGACCGCCGAGAGAGTGGTTGAGCTTTTAAACGAAAAACTTGAAACCTTCTCCCTTAACCTAGATGACCACATTGTGTGTGCCACTACCGACGGAGCCTCTGTGATGGTGAAGTATGGAAAACTGGTCCTCCCTGAACACCAGCTGTGCTATAGCCACGCCATCCACCTGGCCGTGATGGACACACTCTACAACAAAAAAGACCGGGCCCACACTGCAAATGATACGAGTGATGATGATGATGATGATGATGAGGAGACCGAAGAAGATGGCGGGGAGCAGCGCGCATATCTATCTAGAGCCGATTTAGAGAACTCTGTGGAAAAGGTGATTATATTTAACTAACATTGTAACACGTGTTATTCTCACTAATGTCAGCCCCATATTTAACGTATTAACGTATTAAACCCATAGGCCTATTAATGTAATTCATTATTGGCTTTTTCACTAATATACTATTACTAACTATCCCACCCAGGTTCGAAAGATTGCCAGACATTTCCGACGGTCTCCTCTTTCAAACGAGAAACTGCAGATTTATGTCAAAGAAGATTTGGGAAAAGAATTGAAGCTCAATCTTGACTGTCGCACAAGATGGGACAGTATGTTTGACATGGTGGAACGTTACATTTCACTGCATCGCCCCGTCTCCAAAGCACTGGTTGACATCCAGCCAGCGCTGATTGTCAACAATGATGAGCTGACCAGTCTAAAGGACCTAGCAGGTTGCCTGAAGCCCTTGAAGATGGGAGTAAAAAAAATATGCGAAAGAGGAGCAAATCTTCTGACCGCAGATGCGGTTTTCAAGTTCATACTTTCCGAGCTGGAGATGCAGGACAGCATCATCTCTGGGGAAATGCAGGAGGCCGTCAGGACCAGGTTCAGGGAGAGGAGAGTGAACAGCATCGTGTCTTTGTACAGGTAATTGCCAAGCTAATACTAATAATAATAATAGGCTAATACAATAGGCTGCTTATTATTACCCCTATCGTTAAATCGGTCCACGAAGCCGAGGTCCTAGGGCTGGTGTACACGACAAATTTCCAAACCCCGCTGTGTGTTCCCTGGGGGCGTGAAAAATAAGGGGGTGGGCTCTACATGTCCTCTGGGACCCCATCTACGTATGGACACCACTTGTTCGCCCATCCGTCTTACGGATGCTTTTTTATTCCATTTTATTTGTTTTAGGGTCCTATCTTGCAGTTCAAGCCTATTTCCACAGGGTGGCAGGCTACTTTCCCAACCTACTGGAGGTGAACATGCAGGGGCGTCAATTGGTATGGCAAGCTATGGCAGCTGCCATACCTTGGCTACAGGGGGGAAATAATTAAATGTACTTTTCATCGTGCCTGTTGCTAAGGTATGGCAACATGATTGGTGTCTTGCAAGACACCAGTCATGTTGTCATACCTTAGCCTTTCCTGAACTGACGCCGCTGTGAACATGTGTACACAGCCAGCATATTACTCAATGCCAAACTTTGCACACACACTCCTTGCCTGCCAATCCACAACCTCCACCCCTCCAGGGACCCCCAGGGCTTATCTCCCGATTAGGACACTTTCCAGCATAGTGACATGCAGAACAAACTGTCCATATAGTATGGTTTACATAAAAGTCAGTTGTCTTTCACACACACACACACACACACACACACACACACACACACATATATATATATATATATATATGTCATAGTATATTAGAGAAACAGCACATTCGAGACGCGGAGCACTCGTGGTGCGGCACGGGGCGGAGCAAGCGGTCGCCACAACAACGTACTCCAGGCGGTGCGCCGCTCTATTGTCCACGACACTGCGAGCGGCTACCGAAGCCCCCCTGTATCCACGAAGCCCAAACGAGTTACGAGGCCCCCCTGGGTCCACGAAGCCCCAAGCGGCGCGAAGGCCAGCGGACCTTGGTCCTGCTCTTCGCCCCCGAGCGCCGCAGGCGCGAGTGGCCGCGAAGAGCGGGCCAGGGCCGCGCGGCCGGCGGAGCGCCGCGCGAGTTACGAAGCCGTGGTGAATGCAATCGTTATATTTATGCCCAGGCCGTAAGGCCTGGGCAAGCGCACGTTAAACGCCCTGTCCAAGTGACTACAATGGAGCTAATGGCTAGGCTAGGCTAGGCTAGGCTAGTAAATAAAGAGTAAACACTTCCGGTCTGCGGCGAGTTCAAAGCGTGACGTAACTCTCTTATATACACTCTGGTGAATGGCAGAGCAGTGGCTGACGTCGCCATCTGGTGGTGATTAGTGTGTGGTGAACGTCAAAACGAGTGCTCCTTGACAACTTTTACTGGTTTCTTGAACATACTGTAACATATATATATATATATATATATTTCATTTATTTATTTCATAAATATTTTTCATCACAATTGGGTTTGTGGGGAGCCATCCCTGCTTCAAGCTGTCACAGCACGGCACCAACACTTCAAACTAGTTAAAAAAACCAATACAGCAGATCTACAAGCACCTCACAGATCTACAAGCACCTCGCACATGCCAGGGACAGAGTAGGTTGGCCTGCATAAGCCTTGCTGTCAACACACTATACTACACCACTCAGGCCACCAAGCCAGGTGTGGTCAATTAGTGCCTTCTTTTGATCAGTGGCTTCTGCTTGATGAGTGGCACCAGTCTGTCTTTGTTCCCTGGTCAGTCAAGTTCACTGGGAGAGAATGTTTCAGATCAGTGCAAGTGTATTTGTTTTCCATTTGGACTTACTGTGTTTTGTTGGTACAGTATGCGTGCGACTAACTAATATTTCTGATAATTCCAATTTGTTTGTTGTTTAATTAGCCGGATTGTGAATGCCCTGCATTTTTCTTTCATCTTTAGAACCACACATGTGTAACAAAACAGAGTGGTGATCATTTGGTGTGGGTGAAGAGAAGAAAAACATTTCATTAAAGGAGTAGTTCACCCCCAAAGTGACTTTTTTTCTATTGAACTCAAGTCTCCATGGCGTGAGTAATACATTGAAAAAATAAGTCATTTTGGGGGTGAACTACTCCTTGAATGTCAGTTTTGTGGTGTTTTGACTGGACACCCTGAGGATATTGCCAGACAGACAGACAGACAGACAGACAGACAGACAGACAGACAGACAGACAGACAGAGAATTGTAGGCCTTGCATTTATTTGACTTGGTTCCAACAGATGGCGAAAATAGCTAATCTTCAAGCTCACAATGCCTCACTGTTTGGACAAAGAGTTGAGGCGTTACATTTTGTAAAACACGGCCTTGTGAAAATAGCAGATCTACATGCTCACAACACCTCACAACGCAGGGCGGCGTGAGCATGTAGATCTGATATTTTCACAATTTCTGCCCCTAATATTTAATTTATCATTTTAAAAGTATTAAAAAGTCCTTAAATTGTCTCTTTAGAAATGTGCAGATAGCCTCTGTATACTGTTGAGTGGAAAAACAATGTTTCACATTAAGCTAAACATTTGGGACCACCCAAGATCATTTGGAGACCCCTCTAGGGGTCCCATAGTTGAACCACTGACTTATAAGGGGAGTATGGAGACCCCTCTAGGGGTCCCATAGTTGAACCACTGACTTATAAGGGGAGTATATGAGGCTGGATCCGTCTGGAACACTGCACTAGGCTCTCGCCAGCTCTGTAGCTCTCCACACTTGAACAGTTGTGTCCTTAAATTCAATTATAATAATTAACCCCTGTATATACGGGCAATAGTTTTACATGACTTTGTGTACACAGCCAATAGTTTTACATGAACATGTCTAGGCTTTAGTACTGTACTGCCTCGTATAGCCCAACAGAGCCCAGCACAGAACAGCACAGCCCACCAGAGCCCAATACAGCCCCCCAGAGCCCAACAGAGTCCAGCAAACCTAAGTCCAGCCCAGCCGAGTAGGAGTATAGACCGGGGAAAGGGGGTAGTTAGATGACTCCACCAGGCCATTACTGTCCAGATCTGGCTTGAATAGGCCAGACTAGGGTAGACAGGACTGCACCAGACAACACCAGGCTGCTCCAGCCTGGTGGGACACTCAGAGACTTTGTAAACGCCTGTGTACATTTCCCATAGATTCTATGGGACTTGAACACTTGCTCCTGCCCTTCGTGTACACAATCTGTGCCGTGTCCCCTCAGAGGGACATTGTGGGCCCCCCGACCTCACTTTGAGAACCGGCCATGGACCACTTGATAAGCCCACAGTGTCCCTCTGAGGGTCCCCCGACCTCACTTTGAGAACCGACCATGGACCACTTGATAAGCCCACAGTGTCCCTCTGAGGGTTCATGTAAAACTACTGGTGACTTTGTACACGCCTGTGTACATTTCCCATAGATTCTATGGGACTTGAACACTTGCTCCTGCCCTTCGTGTACACAATCTGTGCCGTGTCCCCTCAGAGGGACATTGTGGGCCCCCCGACCTCACTTTGAGAACCGGCCATGGACCACTTGATAAGCCCACAGTGTCCCTCTGAGGGTTCATGTAAAACTACTGGTGACTTTGTACACGCCTGTGTACATTTCCCATAGATTCTATGGGACTTGAACACTTGCTCCTGCCCTTCGTGTACACAATCTGTGCCGTGTCCCCTCAGAGGGACATTGTGGGCCCCCCGACCTCACTTTGAGAACCGGCCATGGACCACTTGATAAGCCCACAGTGTCCCTCTGAGGGTCCCCCGACCTCACTTTGAGAACCGACCATGGACCACTTGATAAGCCCACAGTGTCCCTCTGAGGGTTCATGTAAAACTACTGGTGACTTTGTACACGCCTGTGTACATTTCCCATAGATTCTATGGGACTTGAACACTTGCTCCTGCCCTTCGTGTACACGGTCTGTGCCGTGTCCCCTCAGAGGGACACTGTGGGCCCCCGACCTCACTTTGAGAACCGACCATGGACCACTTGATAAGCCCACAGTGTCCCTCTGAGGGTCCCCCGACCTCACTTTGAGGACCGACCATGGACCACTTGATAAGCCCACAGTGTCCCTCTGAGGGTCCCCGACCTCACTTTGAGAACCGACCATGGACCACTTGATAAGCCCACAGTGTCCCTCTGAGGGTTCATGTAAAACTACTGGTGACTTTGTACACGCCTGTGTACATTTCCCATAGATTCTATGGGACTTGAACACTTGCTCCTGCCCTTCGTGTACACGGTCTGTGCCGTGTCCCCTCAGAGGGACACTTTGGGCCCCCCGACCTCACTTTGAGAACCGGCCATGGACCACTTGATAAGCCCACAGTGTCCCTCTGAGGGTTCATGTAAAACTTAAAACTAATGCCCGTGTACACAGTGGTTAATCGCATGTGCAAGGATCTACAGAGCTGGCTGGAGCAGCCTGGTGGAGTCTGGTGCAGTCCTGTCTACCCTGGTCTGGCCTATTCAAGCCAGATCTGGACAGTAATGGCCTGGTGGAGTCATCTAACTACCCCCTTTCCCCGGTCTATACTCCTACTCGGCAGGACTGGGCTGGACTTAGGTTTGCTGGACTCTGTTGGGCTCTGGGGGGCTGTATTGGGCTCTGGTGGGCTGTGCTGTTCTGTGCTGGGCTCTGTTGGGCTATACGAGGCAGTACAGTACTAAAGCCTAGACATGTCATGTAAAACTATTGCCTGTGTACACAGTGGCTTTTTCCTTGACCTTTCGAGTTAGGAGTGTCGTAGAGACACGAGACCGGGTTTGTTGGATTCAGCGTCAAAAAGTAAGTCAGAATAAGTGTCTTTTATCCGAAAGAATGTGTAATCGTGTTGGTGGCGTGCAAATTTCGTGTCTTTTTCGCAATCATAAAGGGTCCAAAGTGTCGGAGAGACACGAAACCCATTCCATCGGATCAGGCATCCTTCAAATATGAAAAGTGTTTCCTGCGTAAAACAAACAGATTTTTTTAGATTTTTTTATTGATTTTAAGGACAAAAATCCGGGTTTCGGTGTCTTTTTCGCAATCGTAAAGGGTTCAAAGTGTCGGAGAGACACGAAACCCATTCCATCAGATCGGGCATGCTTCAAATATGAAACGTGTGTCCTGCCTGAAACAAAACATATTTTTTTGATTTTTTTATTCATTTTAAGGACAAAGGGCCTGTTTTGACGCCTAAAACGACCCTTTTCCTTGACCTTTCGAGTTAGGAGTGCCGTGTACACAGGATCTACAGAGCTGGCTGGAGCATGGAGCAGCCTGGTGGAGTCTGGTGCAGTCATCTAACTACCCCCCTTCCCTGGTCTATACTCCTATTGGGCAGGACTGGGCTGGACTTAGGTTTGCTGGAGTCTATTGGGCTCTGGTAGGCTGTATTGGGCTCTGGTGGGCCGTGTTGTGCTGTGATGGGCTCTGTTGGGCTACACGAGACAGTACAGTACTAAAGCCTGAACATGTTCATGTAAAACTATTGGCTGTGTACACAAAGTCATGTAAAACTATTGCCCGTATATACAGGGGTTAATTATTATAATTGAATTTAAGGACACAACTGTTCAAGTGTGGAGAGCTACAGAGCTGGCGAGAGCCTAGTGCAGTGTTCCAGACGGATCCAGCCTCATATACTCCCCTTATAAGTCAGTGGTTCAACTATGGGACCCCTAGAGGGGTCTCCATACTCCCCTTATAAGTCAGTGGTTCAACTATGGGACCCCTAGAGGGGTCTCCAAATGATCTTGGGTGGTCCCAAATGTTTAGCTTAATGTGAAACATTGTTTTTCCACTCAACAGTATACAGAGGCTATCTGCACATTTCTAAAGAGACAATTTAAGGACTTTTTAATACTTTTAAAATGATAAATTAAATATTAGGGGCAGAAATTGTGAAAATATCAGATCTACATGCTCACGCCGCCCTGCGTTGTGAGGTGTTGTGAGCATGTAGATCTGCTATTTTCACAAGGCCGTGTTTTACAAAATGTAACGCCTCAACTCTTTGTCCAAACAGTGAGGCATTGTGAGCTTGAAGATTAGCTATTTTCGCCATCTGTTGGAACCAAGTCAAATAAATGCAAGGCCTACAATTCTCTGTCTGTCTGTCTGTCTGTCTGTCTGTCTGTCTGTCTGTCTGTCTATCTGGCAATATCCTCAGGGTGTCCAGTCAAAACACCACAAAACTGACATTCAAGGAGTAGTTCACCCCCAAAATGACTTATTTTTTCAATGTATTACTCACGCCATGGAGACTTGAGTTCAATAGAAAAAAAGTCACTTTGGGGGTGAACTACTCCTTTAATGAAATGTTTTTCTTCTCTTCACCCACACCAAATGATCACCACTCTGTTTTGTTACACACGTGTGGTTCTAAAGATGAAAGAAAAATGCAGGGCATTCACAATCCGGCTAATTAAACAACAAACAAATTGGAATTATCAGAAATATTAGTTAGTCGCACGCATACTGTACCAACAAAACACAGTAAGTCCAAATGGAAAACAAATACACTTGCACTGATCTGAAACATTCTCTCCCAGTGAACTTGACTGACCAGGGAACAAAGACAGACTGGTGCCACTCATCAAGCAGAAGCCACTGATCAAAAGAAGGCACTAATTGACCACACCTGGCTTGGTGGCCTGAGTGGTGTAGTATAGTGTGTTGACAGCAAGGCTTATGCAGGCCAACCTACTCTGTCCCTGGCATGTGTGAGGTGCTTGTAGATCTGTGAGGTGCTTGTAGATCTGCTGTATTGGGGTTTTTAACTAGTTTGAAGTGTTGGTGCCATGCTGTGACAGCTTGAAGCAGGGATGGCTCCCCACAAACCCAATTGTGATGAAAAATATTTATGAAATAAATAAATGAAATATATATATATATATATATATATATATATATATATATATATATATATATATATATATATATATATATATATGTGTGTGTGTGTGTGTGTGTGTGTGTGTGTGTGTGTGTGTGTGTGTGTGTGTGTGTGTGTGTGTGTGTGTGTGTGAAAGACAACTGACTTTTATGTAAACCATACTATATGGACAGTTTGTTCTGCATGTCACTATGCTGGAAAGTGTCCTAATCGGGAGATAAGCCCTGGGGGTCCCTGGAGGGGTGGAGGTTGTGGATTGGCAGGCAAGGAGTGTGTGTGCAAAGTTTGGCATTGAGTAATATGCTGGCTGTGTACACATGTTCACAGCGGCGTCAGTTCAGGAAAGGCTAAGGTATGGCAACATGACTGGTGTCTTGCAAGACACCAATCATGTTGCCATACCTTAGCAACAGGCACGATGAAAAGTACATTTAATTATTTCCCCCCTGTAGCCAAGGTATGGATAAGCCCACAGTGTCCCTCTGAGGGTCCCCCGACCTCACTTTGAGAACCACCACAGACCACTTGATAAGCCCACAGTGTCCCTCTGAGGGTTCATGTAAAACTACTGGTCGTGGACACCACCTAGGGCCTGTGTACATATGGCTCTCTGCTGCCCCCCATTAAGAAACTATAGACGGCACAGACCGTGTACACGAAGGGCAGGAGCAAGTGGTCAAGTCCCATAGAATCTATGGGAAATGTACGAAGTCGTGTACAAAGTCACCGGTTGGTCCACGAGCCATAGTTTTTTCCATTGTAGCTCCCTACAGTGTACACGACTATGATTATTAATTATTATTACCCTTAATTATTATTAGCCTATTATTATTATTATTACTTTACATTATGATAGCCCATATAGGCTCTATTTAACCTGCACATTATTTGTTTTAGGTACCTCCAAAACCCTGTGATTGTGCCTACTGGAGATTTGCTGTTCGCTATGCCCTCCAAAAATGTGCTGGTGAAAACAGCACTCGTTCTCTGCGAGCGCCTGTTTGTAACAAGTGACACCGAACCCCAACCACCAGATGATGAGGGAACAGAATCAGAGGAGCAGAGTCAGGCTACCGTGAGCCTACAAGCCCACCTGCAACAAGAAATCGATGCGTGCATGAGAAGCCCAGACCCCCAGGAAAAGACGGGGAATGACCTACAGAAAATAATTTCAAAGGAATTTGCGCTCTTCGAAGCAACCGCAGTTCGCCCAGAACATCTCCAACGCCTCTACTTGGCCCTGGGGACCATTCAGCCTACTTCAGTCGAATCTGAACGAGCCTTTTCAGTGTGCGGGACATTCGTTACCAAATTGAGAAACCGACTGAGCGACAAATCAATAAACGCACTTTGCTTCCTCAAATCCCACTTCCTCAAATCTCGCAAGCAAGAGAAAGAGAAATAAGGTAATGAAGTGACGGATAGCCTGTTTAATTGGCTGAAATTTGGCTCCTCTTTTTTGTTGTAGCCTCTATTTTAAAAAATGTTTTTCGTTCAAGAAAAGGATTTCGTTCAGATAATGTTTTTTGGTCAAGAAACGGCTGAATAAAGTGAATGTTCTGTTCAGAAGTGTCATTCTTTTTTCTTAGGGTAAGCCTAGGCCTATATACATTGTTGATATTTTTTATTTAATAATTTCCGGGTTTATATGTTCACAATTTGTTCAAATGAAACATTTTAAGCAATAGAATATCACTATTCTATTGAAAAAAAAAAAAAAAAAAAGTATCTACATATGGGCGGACGGGTTCTGAGCGTTACGCAAGTCCGCCCGCAAACATTAATTAACGTCCATTATCCAACCGCATTAAAATATCCAATACAGATCAGATCCGCACCGCACCAACCGAAATCTGCATCTTACAATGACTTCCATATGTCAACTTATTATTTTCTGGTAGGCCTATTCCCAGTTGTCTTAATGCAATTTAGCCTTGAATGTCCATTTGTCTTTTATTTTTATTTTTTAATGAATCGGTGCCCCGCTGCTATGATCAAACGAGGTCACTCTAATACACACAACCTAATAAACCTAATGCAATATAGTATTCTATAAGCAGCATTAAACACTAGTTGCATATACTAAGCCTAGGTAGGCTACTTATTTGTACAGCAAATATTTTCACTATGCTTATATTGCGTTTCTTTTTTCTTTTTTTTTAACGGGAAAATACCGGGGAGCCCGGGAGACGCCCCGAAAATTACCGGTATTTAAATTGAGCTAAATTCGGGAAAATATTAAACCCTAGTCCGCACGGTCAAAGTCCCGAATTTCCCATGAAAGTGCTGCTCCTATTTTTGGGCCCCTTCGGAGCCCCTTTGCGGCAGCGCCAGGGGGTCTGCGGGGGTCCCCGGAGCTCCCTGGAGCTCCAGGGGGTCCCCGGGGGGTCCCTCAGCCGATGCCGAGGCCCCTTTATTTAAAAGAAGTACAATACAAAGAGTACTTCTCTTATTTAATACAATTATAGAAATGATTAGATCTATAGAACTATGTATTTTTTATTTATATCATTTTGTTATTTATTTTATTTCATTTCATTGTAGTATTTATGTATTATTTTTTGAGCATTTAGACTTCCATAGGGACTGGTGATGGAATTAGCTAAAATTATGGATAATAAGAAAGCCCAGAGTACTCACTTTTACAAGACATGGCAACAGCTGTTTGCCATGCCAACTCCGGAGCCTTTTGATTGGCTAGTCATTGCATGTATGATTTGCAAGCGTACTGACACAGATTCGCAGGCGTGGAGATGAAAGCATTCGTGATGAAGTAACCAACAAAACAACTCGTAAATCAGTAAGAAAATATTCGTATTTTGGCTTGTTTTTTTGTTTTGGCATTATAATCACTGCAGCCTCCCCAAAAACATTCATACTTTTTTTTTTTTACGGATATTTTTTTCCAATTAATTTGTTTACGTGTAATGTTTTTTGTAAAAATGTTTACGAGTAAAAAAAAGGCAAAGTACGAATACGAATTAATTAAGGCATTAATTTAACCCCATAAACTTGCCCCTTGACATTTTTGTAATGTGGACCACTGGTTCAGAAGTTTGAGTATCCCTGCTTTATATGATGATGTGTTTTAAACCATGTGTCCCCCCAGTGACCCTTTTACTTTTCCAACCTGCCATACCTCGTTACAGGACGTTCCAGAGGAGTGGGCGGGGTCACAGTCACAGGCGTTGCAGCCCCTCTTGCTGGGTAAGTTCCAGTGGTCAGGGGCACACAGGTCACAGTACTGGCCCATCACGTTGGGGAGACACTGGCACTGCCCGCTGCTGCGCTCACAGTGGCACCCGCCCACTGATGGGCAGGTGGCTGGGTTGGTGCCCAGGTGGTTGCATACACATCCTAAGTGGGCAGAATATATGTGTCACCGCTAGATCGAGAATCAGTTAGATCGAGAACCGGAGCGCTCGTCGTGCGGCGAGGGGTGGAACAAGCGGTCGCTTTGATCCACAACAACGACAACGTAGCGTCGGCAGGAATGATAACGCCTCACCCCACGGAGGTTAGGGTTGGGGTTAGGCATAGTAAGCTAATGGCTAAACACAACTGAGCTAGGCTAGTAGATAAACAGAGAAAGAGTGGTCGCAAACGAGTGACGTCAGCGACTACACAAGTGAATGGCTGTTGTCGCCATCTCGTGGTGAATACGCAGAATTACACAGGTGTGTTGATAAGAGACTATCAAATTGAATTGATCCAGGTGGTGGTAGGGGGGTGTGGTGAACGACAAAACAAGCGTTCTTACCACGATCCCACTGAGTTACCCAATCTCACTGTAACATATACATTACAATGCAGGCAGGAATGATAACTTTCTATGTTGTTTTTGTTGTATTTGTGAATACTTTAAAGTGCGATATGATGTGTGTGCATTGTGATAAACATTTCAGTTTGTCATACTATAACACTGTTTGGAAGTGGAGGTGACATTACTATAACACTGTGTGGAAGTGGATTGTTCTTAAACAATATTAGACAATGACAATGTTAGTAGTTGTGGACAACTACTCCCATCGACTACTTTGTTTTTAGGAACGAGGTTTAACAAGTTCAGCCTAAGTTCTCTCTCTCTCTCTCTCTCTCTCTCTCTCTCTCTCTCTCTCTCACACACACACACACACACACACAGTCACACTCACACTCACACACACACACAACACACACACACACACACACACACACACACACACACACACACACACACACACACACACACACACACACACACACACACAGACACACACACACACACACACACACACACACACAGAGAGAGAGAGCTACAGATCGCCAGCGCAGGGTCAGGTTCTATATGGGACCATATCAGACTGTGACATATCCAAATCATTGTGATGCTGGCTAAGATGCTCTGCCCAATTTGAAGTGTTGCCTGTGTGGAGCAGATTCGACAAATGGTAGCCGTTTTGCCAACGACCGTGCTGTGTGTGTCTGTGCTGTGTGTGTCTGTGCTGTGTGTGTCTGTGCTGCTGCGTGCGTCTGTGCTGCGTGTGTCTCTAATGCGGTGTTCAGTGTGTGGCTGTGTGCCTGTTTTTTGTTTCAATGTACGATGGTGCCGCACAGGGAAAGAAGCTAACCTACAAGCCCACACTAGATTGTGTCAGTGACACCTTGTGTACTTAGAAAGCGGGCTTGTTGTAACAGACACACATTCTCTCAACACACACTGCACACTCACGCACACACTCTCTCTCTCTCCCGTCAAAGCACACATGCGGCTCTGGAAACCCTTGTGACTCGCGATTCAGGTTGGAATTTCGATACACTGAATCGAACCTTCATTTCGGTTCAATTCGCGATTGAAATCGAAATCGTACCAGCCCTACAAATAACATACCTCTGCAGTTCTGCACCAGAGCGTCTCCGTAGTATCCCAGCTCAATAACACACCTCTGCAGTTCTGCACCAGAGCGTCTCCGTAGTATCCCAGCTCAATAACATACCTCTGCAGTTCTGCACCAGAGCGTCTCCGTAGTATCCCAGCTCAATAACATACCTCTGCAGTTCTGCACCAGAGCGTCTCCGTAGAATCCCAGCTTGCAGCTCTGACAGCCACGTCCCTCGGTGTGGTACAGGCAGGTGAGACATTCCCCTGTGTTGGCATCGCAGGAGCCTGGCTCCAACATGTCGATGTTGTTGTTGCACTGGCACGGCTGGCAGTGCCCGCCAATCTCATTGGGATTGCCATAGTAACCTGGGGAGCATTCATCACACCTTTCACCTGCAGAAAGCAAAGAAAGACAATCAAAGAAAGAGGATTGATATGTTTCATTTTACATACTGATTGGCCTTGTTTGGACCAGCAATGCCATCAAGCACTCTCTGCAGGGTCACAGGCAGAATAGGCATACACTCACATGCACTAACATGCTCTCCACTCATAATGTTTAGGGTGCTATGTGGAATAAAGGTCTCCCATCCAATGAGTTGGTTGGTGCAAGCTTGCCACCATTGGTGTGTGAATGTGGGAAGTGAGGACGCTGGCGTCGAATGTTCGCCGCTTCACTTCCAAATGTATGAATGAATGAACCATTGTAAAGCGCTTTTAGCACTTGGAAAAGCGCTATAAAAATGCAATTCATTATTATTATTATTATTATTATTCACAAAGCAGCTTTGTATTTCCTGAGTCTGGTACCTGTCAGTATTAGGAGTCTCACAGACGGTACGCGGGTGCTGCGGTGTCTCCCGCTTGGATCAGCGGGGACCGCGCCGTGTGGAGTCAGAAACACAACCGCTCCGCCAGTAAAGGCCGGGCGATATTCTACCTAGAAGCTAGAAGTCGCTAGAGCGCATACACGAACGAGCATGTGCGCCAGGACCGCGGCCGCTCGCCTCGCCGCCCCTAAACTTCTCTGCGCGGCTAAAAAACCCACCCGCCTCTCATTGAAAATGAATTACTAGGATGCAGCGGCCGCGCTCCGTCTGAAAACCCCTTTAGTATTTCATTTTTCAACAAATTCCTTTAAGAGAATCTATCTTTTGCCTGACTAATAACTACACATAACCACTGACCACACATGGCTCTCAACCCAGTGGGAAGCATAAATTAAATTCCACCTCAAGAGATGATAGGAGTGAATAAATGAGGTTAACACTTTCCCAGCCTGGCCAGAATGGCTTGTCTGTGGATTAGCCGGAAATGTCTAATATTGTATTATGATCTGAGGCATAATATTATGATTATAAACATCACCCCGCCCCCCCGCCGTTGTTTTTTATTTATTTTTTCGTTCCCCCGGTCGTAAGCTTACCATAAATATCTGGATCTCCATTGGCAGTGGGGATTTTGGCAGAGTCGTCTTGCCACCCGTGCGTTTCGCTTGCACGATCCATGCGCAATGCACGATCCATGCGCATCGATGTGGGCGCATGTGATCATCTCCATATGAACAATCCACGGAAGAATTGTCATTAGCCTAGCCGCTAGGACAGCGGCTATGCTAGCGCTAACGTCCACACAGTAAAATGGCTAGAAGGCTAATCTGCACCGGAAGCGATCAAAAGCACTTCCGGTTCATGCGCAGAGAAGAATCATGCTATTGGTTAGACCGGTGGTGAGACAGAGAAGGGCTAGCGATTGTTTTTTTTTTCTCGATCATTATCACTTATTTCATTTTAATGACCTTACGGTCGGCTAATTTGAGTACAGATGATGTCCGGTATATTACGGTTTTAATATGGGCATCTCCATACGGCTGTAAAAGAGTTAAGAGGTAGGAAGAAATACGAGATGTACAACACAACGAACCAGAAGAGTTGACTGAGAAACAAGAGAGGAATGTGTATTAATTATTATATAAAACATATCACTCTCTACAAACAGTATTACACCTCTCCCCATACTGTGCAGATCAAAACACAACAAAGACACTCTCATCCAGAGAAGGATTTTACCCATGGCAGTAACATTAACTACTACCTCTACATGTCCTGGCATGATAACACATCTCATCAAATGTAGCCCTACAGTATATCCACTGCGTGAAAAACATTGAATATGGGAAGTTTTCATTGGGTAAATCCACTCATTCCCTTAACACATCGGGTGCCCCTGGATTGAGCCCCATTTATCCCCTCTCGCTGCCCAGGCCCACCACCATTGTATTGAATCCGGCCCTGCTGCGTCAATGCATGCGTCATGACGTCACTTGGTCACATGAGCGCAGACAGGATGTTATTGTGTAACTTTCTGTATGGACCAGTGTTGATCATAACTGTTCATTGCCGATCAAAATTTGGACATTTTGCCGCACCCCGCCACAGTTTTAGCCATAAAACAAACATCAGAGATAAAGGGCGTTAAAGATGGGGAAATGCATTGGAGTATACGGAGAAAAACGGCCGCGCGATGCTCTCAGCGTCGACTCGAAGCGACTAGCGGCTAATGGACTACATCCAGGCGCAGCCCCAACCTAACGGTGAGATTTAAAGTTAATACTGTAAATACAGTAAACACGTCAAAACGTCGTACCAAGAATACCCAAGGCTATATGCATACACTCTCTGAGAGGATTATTTGCATGTGAATATATGCGAAAACTTCCCATATTCAATGTTTTTCACGCAGTGATCGCATTCCACACTCAACCTCTGTCTGTTAACGGGAGAGTGTTTTCTGCTGGTGTTTCAGTCCGAGTGTATCAAAGGGTGCGTTCGGAAATGCGCACCAGGTGTGTGCTCACTGCTCGGTGTAGTGACTAGTGAGTGCCTAAACATAACCCTAACCCTAACCCTAACCTCAGTAAAACTATGCCTAGGGATCGGTACTTGGACCACTGTTGTTTACAATGTACATAAATGATCTTCCCAAAACCTGCCAAGGTGTTAGCTGCCAGATGTATGCAGACGATACTGTCATATACGTGTCCGCCAAAACAGCCAGCTTAGCAGCTGCACAATTGACAAAGGAATTAGAAAACATCTCTAACTGGCTTGAGTCATCAGAATTAACCTTAAATGTAAAGAAAACAGTGTCAATGTGTATCTCAATACGTAACAGGCCTGTTACGGATCCTTTTGAGGTAATAATCAAAAATGAAACAATCTCTGAAATGAGTGAAGTAAAATATTTGGGCATTATACTGGACAAACATTTAAAATTTGAAAAACAGGTAAAGCACATATGCAAGAAGGTCAAACCAAATTTAAACTGTTTCCGTCACATAAGAAGGGATTTAACATGTCAAACTGCACAGCTGTATATGCACGCTATGATTTTCTCACATCTGTCATACTGCATTACATCATGGTCACAAGCTTCCCAAACTGCATTAATACCATTAACATCAATATATAAACAAGCTATAAAAATCATGGATCAGAAATCAATGAGATATCACCACTGTGGCATTATAAGAAAACACAACCTTTTTACGTTTGAAAATTTTGTGAGTTTTTGTACAACCAAACTGGTTTTTAAATGTCTACATAATCATGTCTCGCCTCTGTTCTCTGGATTAATACAGAGACGTCCAAGCTCTGGTAGAGCAACACGAGCTTCAACAAATGGTGACTGTATTGTTCCCACCTGCAGTAACTCATTTGGACAGTCTGCCTTCTCAGTTAAGGGGGTAGACCTTTGGAACTCCTTGCCTACTGTTTTAAAACTAGAGACGGATGGTAATGTTTTTTTACAGAGGACTCAAGTTATGGTTGAAATCAAATCAACTGTGTTCACATGAATAGTTTCTGAATTTTTACCTGCTGTGTGACTTGTTTGATTATGGCTATTTATGATGTTGTATGTCTCACAAGCTGAAGGGTCAGATTGTGGTATATTAGTTCTATTTGGTAAACACATATTATATTTGTTTGTACTTGATTGGGTTTTAGATTAGTATTATTGTTTTTGTACTTGACTGGGTTTTAGATTAGTATTAACGTTTATTGTACTTGTTTGGGTGTTATATTTGACTATTGTAAAATAGAAAAGCCTCCTGTGGACAGGTGATGAGAATTAGTACTTGTGCTAAAATCACTTATATCAATGCATCTGGTTCGTCCAATGTGATTGTGATGTCCATATTCAAATAAATAAAACATAACATAACATAAAACTAACCCTAACCCTAACCTCAGTAAAACTATGCCTAAACCCAACCCTAACCCTAACCAGACCCGGTGCGCATTTCCGAACGCACCCTTTGATACACTCGGACTGAAACACCTGCAGAAAAAACTCTCCCGTCTGTTAATATCACAGAGGAAAACCCCAAAGCCTCCATCAGAACCAACCTCCCACTGCATATCCATTTTCCATCAAACCCATGATGTGGGTATCTCCCGCCTGGACTATTGCAATTCCCTCCTCGGTCTCCCCCAAAATCTCCCCCGTAAACTCCAACTGGTCCAGAACTCTGCTGCCTGTATCATTACCAGAACCCCTGCCATCAACCACATCACCCCTGTTTTACACCAACTCCATTGGCTTCCAATAAAACAACGCATTGACTATAACATTCTCCTCCATACCTTCAAAGCCATCCATAACCTCGCCCCTCCATATCTGTCTGACCTCATCAATATCCACATCCCCTCCCGGTCTCTAAGGTCCGCCTCCTCCATCGAACTGACCCCCCCTGACAAACCTTGAGCCAGTGTCTCCACTATGGGGTTAAGAGCCTTCAGTCGTTCTGCCCCTCACCTCTGGAACTCCCTCCCCCCTGCCATCAGAAACTGCAATTCAATCACCTCATTTCAAACCCATCTCAAAACCCACCTGTTTAGACAGGCATATGACTGATGTTGCTCTGCTGCAAACTATTTTTGCTTGTTTTTAAACTGACGTCCTGTATTAACTGTTGTTTTTTTTTTTTTTTTTTTAAGTTGTTTCTTGTATTAACTGTTGTTTTTAAATTGTTTCCTGTATTAACTGTTGTTTTTAAGTTGTTTCTTGCATTAACTGTTGTTTTTAAGTTGTTTCTTGTATTAACTGTTGTTTTTAAACTGACTTCCTGTATTAACTGTTGTTTTTAAATTGTTTCCTACATTAACTGTTGTTTTTAAGTTGTTTCTTGTATTAACTGTTGTTTTTAAATTGTTTCCTATATTAACTGTTGTTTTTAAGTTGTTTCTTGTATTAACTGTTGTTTTTAAACTGACTTCCTGTATTAACTGTTGTTTTTAAATTGTTTCCTATATTAACTGTTGTTTTTTAAACTGTTGTTCGGCAACCTTGAGTGCCCTGAAAGGCGCCTTATAAATAAAATGTATTATTATTATTATTATTATTATTATCTAGACTAGAGGGGTGTTGGGTGAATGTGCTTTTCCATCAAACACATGATGTGGATATCTAGACTAGATGGGTGTTGGGTGAATGTGCTTTTCCATCAAACACATGATGTGGATATCTAGACTAGATGGTTGTTGGGTGAATGTGCTTTTCCATCAAACACATGATGTGGATATCTAGACTAGAGGGGTGTTGGGTGAATGTGCTTTTCCATCAAACACATGATGTGGATATCTAGACTAGAGGGGTGTTGGGTGAATGCTTTTCCATCAAACACATGATGTGGATATCTAGACTAGATGGGTGTTGGGTGAATGTGCTTTTCCATCAAACACATGATTTGGATATCTAGACTAGAGGGGTGTTGGGTGAATGCTTTTCCATCAAACACATGATGTGGATATCTAGACTAGATGGGTGTTTGTGTGAATGTGCTTTTCCATCAAACACATGATGTGGATATCTAGACTAGATGGTTGTTGGGTGAATGTGCTTTTCCATCAAACACATGATGTGGATATCTAGACTAGATGGTTGTTGGGTGAATGTGCTTTTCCATCAAACACATGATGTGGATATCTAGACTAGAGGGTTGTTGGGTGAATGTGCTTTTCCATCAAACACATGATGTGGATATCTAGACTAGATGGGTGTTGGGTGAATGTGCTTTTCCATCAAACACATGATGTGGATATCTAGACTAGATGGTTGTTGGGTGAATGTGCTTTTCCATCAAACACATGATGTGGATATCAAGACTAGATGGTTGTTGGGTGAATGTGCTTTTCCATCAAACACATGATGTGGATATCTAGACTAAAGGGTTGTTGGGTGAATGTGCTTTTCCATCAAACCCATGATGTGGATATCTAGACTAGAGGGTTGTTGGGTGAATGTGCTTTTCCATCAAACACATGATGTGGATATCTAGACTAGAGGGGTGTTCTTAGCAGCTGTTTGATGCCACGCTTTGAGCTTTACCTCTGTAACCGGCGTTGCAGACGCAGAACACCTGGTCGTGGTAGTCCAAGCCGCGGGAGCAGCCACTGGAAAACTGCCGTCCGCTTCCAGGGCCATCAGGACACAAGCACGGGCGGCAGTGGTCACCAGAGCCCAGCACGGGGTCACCGTAATAATGGCCCAGGCACCTGAGAAGAGCATTGCATGAGTCGTGATGCATAGAAGTAAAATGGCATTCGATTTAATGGGATCTTTAACTCATTAGAGGTCCACGACATGTCAACGCATCAATCTCTTTGAGGTCTCTGTGAGCTAGGGTTGGGTACCGAAGTCGGTACTTTTAATGGTATCGACCGAATCACGTCGGTACTACCGAGTATCGATTGAATTAAAAATGAACGGTACCAAGTTTCGGTACTCTTGAACGCACCCGTGGCCGGTCGCATCCGTAACAACATTGAATTGCTTTAGTAAACTTGCGTAGTTGCGTTACTGTGAAAATGGCCCACAACTGAAAACATCCGACAATAGCCAACGATGTTATTATGATGATCCAACGTCTATGATCTCCGGCTGTGACACTGTGTGAGCATCGATCGTCACCTCTCCCCAGTCCCCAGTCCCCACGCTAACGCTGTGGACCAGAGCTACTCTCCCCATAGACTCTCCCCCTCCGCTCGCTGCTCTGTCTTCAGGCACCCTTTCCGTGAAAGCCTTTTTCTGTGTCGTATTAAAAAAAAGAATACAGTCCCGGGAGAGACGAGATGTGTAGTATGGTACATGTGTCTTTAGTTCCGACCGTCTAGAAAAAGTAATTGATCGGTTGAAACAAACTTTTTAAGCATGTTTGTGTTTGTTTCGCCAGCACAGCCACCCTGCCTCTGTAACTCCATGCTGCCGCTGCGCGTTCATGTATGCAGTAGACGCGAACGCGCATTCACGTTCAATGTAGTTGCATTCAACAGCGCAAATTGTTGATGTGAGGTTTAAGAATAAAGAGAAGCAAGGTCTTATTGTCACTAGCTACTCTAGTCTACAGGGACAAGAAGCAAGATGCAATGTTGTGATTGAGGTGATAATAATAATAAGAAAAACTAAGATAAGGTACTGTAGGCTAAGATGATGATGATGATGATGATGATGATAATAAATAACAATAATAATAAAAAATAAAAAACGTCAACAGTATAGCCATAGAATAGCTGTATAAAGAATGTGTTCTATTGCAGACAAACACTTGTAGGCCTATATAAAATAGCAGCCATAGTAACAGTAATAGTAGTTCCATCAACTACAGTAAGCCTACTACTATACTTGACATGACAATGGCTGAACCACTGTAGAGGGCCTTAATAACCTATTGTGGTGTGTAAAATAGCCTATAGAAAAAAGTTAATAAGGGTAATAATAATAATAATAAAAATAAGAAATAAAAAAAAAAAATCGAAAACGGTATCGAAAAAGGTATCGTATCGATTCCCAGGTATCGAAAAACGTATCGTATCGATTCAGAGGTGAACGATACCCATCCCTACTGTGAGCCCTCGGTGCGTTTGACGCGTTGTAGGCCTACAGTAAACTATACTGTAGCTACTGTACGAGGCTTTTTTTTTTTTTTTTTTTTTTTACAACGGGAATCCGTGTGACGTCACACGGATCAACTCTCAGAACAGCACTGTTCTGAGAACCCGTGGAAAGCTTTTCATCTCTGTCTTCCCAAAACCAGAGAAAGACACAATTGTCAGAAATAGGACTTTGTGAGGATAGAAGGTGCCAGTGGGACCCCAAAAAAAGGTTTTAAAATAGAAAAAGTGAAAATTCATGGTGTAGGTCCTTTAAAACACATTCATGTTTAAAACGCAGCCTTTTCTACCGGCCGTTACAAAAGCTCTGTGGCCCGCGATTGTTTAAAAACGGTCCTGACTGAAAGAAAATGCTATTGTGAAAATAAACAGGACATGCTTGGATTACATTTACTCAGATTTTTGGCCAGGACCTCAAACGTAGTTAAAATGGCGGGTTGCCATGGGCACCTACCGATTAAATGTTGAATAATCCTGGGCACCCTATGTGTTGATGAATGGAACCTTACATTGTATAGCTGCCTGGCCTTAATATACAGTAAGTCTGAAATATTTTCAATCATCACATTTTCAGTTTACTTATTAGCGTACAAGTTAAAAGTCAGTAAAACACTCTGCATGTTACAGTGAAAATGACAAAACCCCTGAACCCATCGTCTGAGTGCATACGTTGACTGACCTTTCACAGTTGTGTCCTGTGGTGTACTCTCTGCAGGCCAGGCACAGTCCACTGTGCGGGTCACATCTCTCGGTGTGACCGTTACAGGTGCAGGGCCTACAGTGGGGGAAGCCCCAGTACACCAGGAGGCAGCGATCACATTGACGGCCGTACACCCCCGGAACGCACTCACACTGACCCGTTAACTTGTGGCAGACGAGGTTCTGTGAGCCCTGGAGAGCACAGTCACAGGCTGTATGGGGAGAGGACAGAAGAATAGAGCGAGAGAGGAAGACGAGAGAGGAGGATACGTTTACTGGGACATTTATATAGAGTTTTGTAGCCCTAAAACCAGAACATGAGTTCACAAATGGGTTCCCATTGTCAGGTTTTTAATGGTTTCTACCATAGGGTTTTTGAGTTACACCTTTTGATATAATTACACCGCTGATTAATTTTGAAGCCATTATGTGCTTTTTCAAAACTATAGTTGCAGTTAAAAAAAAAAATCATAAAGACTATCTTGACTATCATAGACTATCATAAAGACTATCTTGTTGATCAAAACATGTCATATCATAGAGCTGTCTACACTGTAGACAAAGCATCATTCAGATTGTAGTCACCTCTGCAGCCGCTGGGTCCAAACTGGTATGTAGAAGGAACACACATGTCACACTTCCTGCCCTCCACGTTGGGACGGCACTGGCACTGTCCACCGTTAGGGTCGCATACACTGCTGAGGGATCCTTGAGGGTCACACTGGCATGCTGGGAAATTGAGTCAAAATTAGACACAAGTTTAGAGAACAAAATGACCCAATGAAATGTCAGGCTAACAGCACAATAGATACCAGTCAAAAGAAGTGCGCAAAGAAAGACGGGGAGAGTGAAAAGAGTGAACAAAGTGACAGAGTGCCTGCCAGGTCATCACAGAGGAAGGTGGTTTGAGTCAACTTTGAGCAACAAATAGAACACACTACACAAATAGTCAGGCAGCTTAGCAAAACAAGACACGGCTGACAAAAACGACAATAGTTTCCCGCCATCACCATACGTTTAATTTTGGAAGGGGGGCCACGTCATCAAGATGGCAGCCATCTTGGACTTCAAAGATGGCCACCATGTAATATCTCTAAGTGCCGATATCTCAACTTCCAAGCCAATTAGAAGGTCAAGACCTTGGTGTCAAAATATACATTTTCTGAGTTAAGAATCACAATAAAGCCATTGCGAATACCAATAGATATTTTATTTGTGCCAAGATGGAATAAATAGGGTCATTCTGGCAACATATTTAAATCATTGAACTCTGTTAGCAGTCAGACACATGGAGCACAAACCAATTGAAGATTAGGAAGGATATCAAGGATAACTTTGAAATTATTTGTCACACCCTAACCCTAACCCTAACCCAACTGCAAAGTTCCGTGCAATTCCAGTGTGCCTTTTTGCAGGGCACCTTGCACCACAACCACATTGTATCAGTTCATTGCAGGCCTCTGATGCCATGGGTAGAGTGCTCCACACAGGATCATCCAGTGTCCATCCCCATCCTTCTGGACTGGGTGTCGGCTGCAGGGCCAGTTCAGACGTGGCCCAGATCCCAGATTGGTAGGCAACTCGCTTCACATGCTGCAGCAGTTGGTGGAATGTGTTCCATTGTTTTGTTCTTCTGGCAGAACAATTCTCGCTGTGCTTCATTCACTGATTCCAGATCACTCTCTTATCATACATGATGAATGTGAAACGCTCAAGAAGCTGAAAGTGTTGGGCATCTATGGTCACAGAACTGTAGGGATTTGCTGTCATGTAGGTGAAGGCCTGGGTGACCTCAGGGTAGGAATTCCATGCTGTTCTCACCTTGCCTACTCATGAGGTATAATCCCTCCCTAATCAGCTAATGTGTGAGACTGCACCTGATCCCCATTTGCCTCCATCACAGGGACAGGTCCCATTAGAACCCGTGCTCTTGCAGATGCATCTGATTGGTTGTATGTATCCCAGGCACCTTATTTAAGTGTGACTTGACATGTGTTCTGTATACCCTGAAGAAGGCAGCTGTGCTGCCGAAACGTCGGTTTGTTACTCTATGTCCTAATAAAACCTTGGGCACTTGGCTATAGTGTGTGTGCGATAGTGTGTGCGGCCACTTCTGTCTTTTTTAGACATCTCCTGAAGGAATTCCATGCTGCCCATGCTGACTTCTTCCCTTTCCCGCAGAATGCTGATGTCACAGCCTGTGTAACAGTGGAAGATGGGAAGATGCTGTGGACTTGTCTTTGCCAAGAGCGTGGCAGATGGTGTTTATATGAAAATAGATGTAGTTATTGACAGTGACAACACCAAAAGCGACCCAGGTGTCTGCAGTTGGATACTTGGTGAGCAGGGCATGGAACTTGCTGATGAGGATAATGACAACATCAGTGTCTACAGTGCGCATCAAGCAGGTTGAACAGCCATGCATGCATGCATGCAGGGCATCACGCAGGTGAATCACTATCCTGGTGTCGGCCTCTTCGTAGTTACATGGCGGCATTGAGTGGCTTGTGTCTCTGTGCCCACAACTGAGTTACCAGATGTAATGAAGACCAGCCTGCCCTCTGGACAGGCAGTGGATGCAAGCTTCCCAGAGAGAAAGGTATAGAGTTCCTGCTTGTTTATAGGATCACGCAAGAAATCTGACCAATTCCCAGGGAGCGTGTCCTGACCAACCACCTTCCGTCACATCCCTTTGCCTCGCTTCTCCCTGGTTGACTCTTTTATGCTGCTGGTGATGTTTGATTGATTGAAGAATCTATTGGCAGTTTAATCTATTGGCAGTTCAATAAATATAAAAAAAGATTGGTGTTAACGGCCAATTTGACAGATATTAGTTGCCAGAGACTGAGACAGAGGGAAGTGACCACATTTCAATGAGAAGGAGCCTGATTTTTTTTTTCTTAGTTTGAAAGGTTGGCAGACTCCAGAGGTTGGCCTGAGACTGACCGGACTGTGATGCTACATTGTGTTCTTACTGGGAAGGCACAAGAAGCATATTCTGCGTTATCAGTAACTGATAGTTTAACAGTTCTGCTGCCGTTGACATTCCTCACCGTCATTGAAAGGGTTAAAGTCATGGCGCCGTTGACGGTGAGGACTGTGAATCTTACTGTATTTACAGTAAAGGTATAATTACTTACTGTACGTCGATCCCGTCGCGCCCGCATCGCTAATGTCCGCGATTTGTTTACAACACACGTCGGGCGTGCACGCGAAGTGAGCATCCTCCATAGTAAATCCATTGAGAGGCCCATAAAGAGACTTCATTTACTCCAAGAGAGACATTTTGAGCCAAAGGGTGGCCTGTATAATGTAAACAATACACTCGGCTGGGCACAGCAATGTTTCTCTTCTGGGCTCACACTGTCATGTGACTAGATGACGTAATCGTTGCCGTCAAGTGATAATCCAAAAAAACAAAAACAACCCCCTTCCGGCCCTTCAAAATAATAGCGGCGGCCTACGGAGGAAACGGCGCGGCACCAAGGCACCAAGCATCCCTTCAGATTAAAAGGCAGTATGTGTTAAGCTATGCTACTGTTAAAGCTGCTGTCCTGAAAGCGTACGAGATGGTGCCTGAAAGCTATCGTCAACGCTTTAGGAATATTACAACAACTGATGACCAGTCATATTTAGAGTTCTCGCGGGAATTGGTCATCAACTTTAACCGGTGGCGTATGGCCGTGTTGACGCACAGAGACTGGGTACCGCGGGGCGCCCAAGTTACGCACCGGGAGGGTGTCACATCCTCCCGGTGGGGAGGGTGGTCACAGCACGCCTTTCAATAGGAATTTGAAAATGGAGGACGGGAAAAGTTGGGCTGCCCGTGACTGTGAAAAAACATGTCACTACTGTGGCAAGAAAGGTCACATTAAAGCAGACTGTTATTCATTGAAACAAAGAGATGGAACGATGGAGGTGAAGTCGATGAGGCGTATCGACCGTTTGTAGAAAGGGGGTTTATCTCTCTTGTGGGCTCACAGGAAAAAGTGCCAGTCTGCTACTGGGGATGCCATGTTGAGCCGTGGTATGGGCATGTCCGTAATCCCTTCTACTGTACACATAATCAATCTGGAATGTTGAATCTGAAACATGAAGGTCGCTCACGACCGGCATGGTTCCAGGTTGACATGGTTTCAGGCAGAGCGATTTATTTCGCCCCTTGCAGCTACACAAACATTCAGATTTCACAAATAAATAGTCTCACACAAGTCTAAATAGGGTACAGCATTCTATAATTACCCGTATCCTCAGTGTTCTTTAACTCATTTTGTGCCAATCCCGAGAATACTCGTGAAAAATACTCGAGTATCACATGGTGCCGATCCCGAGTATACTTGTGAAAAGTACTCTATTACTGTAACGGCGGTTCTCCTACCCTGTTGCTGCGCGGAAGGTCCTGACACAATCGCCCTCGCCGATTCATCATCATCACGGATCCACGAGCACAAAATAGTAATCCCATAACATTGAGGCAGACGGGGAATCTCATCTTTAATGTCCGTTATCTCCAAACAACACTTTCAAAGGGAGGATGGCAGTAGATTCTCGCTTATATAACACATGTTGAAAAGCTCCGTTCCGCCATTACACAACAGCATGTTGACGACGAGCGTCATGACGTCATGACGTGATGACGTCAGACCGGAAGTGTTTACGCTATGGACTTCTGGCCTTCAAAATAAGACAACGGTCGTGGATGCAGCCTGCGGGAGGCACGCTGGACATTTTAATCCGTTAATTTCATGAGCACAAAATGAGTAGTTAATAAGAAGCCTTTTTATCCGATCTTTTTTTTGTTTTCCCATGTATTTCCTAAACGAGGCCACATCTCAGTGTTCATAGATGGGGTTGGTGCACATGGGGAAACCAGGAAATACAAGGAAACACAGAAAACGATCCGATAAAAAGGCTTCTTATTAAAGAATACGGAGGCTACGGGTAATTTAGTTGTTTTCAATGTTTTAATGATTTATTAGATTACAAAAATATGATATTTCGCCCGTAAAATACTCGACTAATCGAATACCTTTATGGTTGAATAGTCGAATACAAAAAAACACTATTTGTGAATGCCCTAGCGTGCACGTGCGTTTTCTGGTGTAGCCTGGCCATCTAGGGTTGGGGACGGTAACCGCCGTACCGTGGTATACTGTAGCCTACCGCGTTGTCAGGGTCCTTACCGCAGTAATACATTTAAAAAAAAGGACCTTATGTGCTCCAACCCGCTCTGCTCTGGGCCGCGTACCACATGTTTGGAAGCTCGGGCTGTTCCTTCACTCGGAGTCAGTGCGAGACCAACGCGTCGGAGACACAAACCTGCACTGCACACTGGGGCAGCAGCCTCTCAGAGCTTATGATTTCTCTAGATTATAATCCACACAACACAAGTATGTTTATAGCCTACATACCTTGTGGCAGTTTCTTTTTTAACTAAAACCTGTCTACCATATATGATTATATCACCACTCAATGCGATTTGAGACGTGAGTTTACAGAATCACTGTACACGATCTACCCGTCTCTCATCTGGTTGTTGTTCACACACAGCGTACTGTGTCTGAAAAGCCCCAGTAGCCTACGTTACTATAGTAACCAGAAAGTGCACAGATCTACATGCTCAGAACGCTCAGAACGTGTTGTGAGCTTGTCGATCTGCTCCTTTCAAAGCCAGACCCGCTGTGCTGTACGGCAGTGGCATAGGCAGAATTGAACCACCGACTAGGCCTGCGCCGATCTGGGTAGGCACAGGTGGGCATAGATGTGGACGGGGGAAAAAAACAATGTTTTTCAGGTCGGATCGGGCATACTGGTGCGATTTGGGTCGGTTTTTTTTGCATGATTAAATAATAATCAATTAATGCGTGGCGTCCACTAGTGATGTGCGGATCATTCCAACCGTGCAAAAACAGAATGGCATATTAGAGAGGAAGCCGTAACATGACGGCATGAGATGCTTATTTTAATTGACAACACTCCTGTTAGTATAAGACTATACACACGGAGCACAACGCTAATGTATCACAGATAGATATTGCAGACTGACCCAGTAGCCTAGTCACTGGTGCAAGAGAAAATAAACAACTATGAAGAGAAAAGACCGAAATGTTTAATTGCAGCGTTAACTTTTTATCAGAGCTCTGTAGCTACTGTCGCTCAGAGGCGTCAATTGGGGTATGGCAAGCTATGGCAGCTGCCATGCCTTGGCCTACAGGGGGGAAATAATAAAATGTACTTTTCCATCGTGCCTGTTGCTAAGGTATGGCAACATGACTGGTGTCTCCTCGCGCGCGTGCAAGACACCAGTCATGTTGCCATACCTTAACTGACACCGCTGCTGTCGCTTCTCCCACAACAAAAACAGCCAAGCCAGCACAAGGTAATTAACCAGTCCACTCACCTATTGCAGTTTTCAAACGCTGTGCATTGTTTTAAGTCCCAGGAGCATGGTTTTCATATCATAAATATGAACTTTAGATTAGTCAAAAGCTTGTGTCAGTATAATCCATGTGAACCCTGTATACATCTTGTAGGCTGCAACAACTCTTAACAAGTAGCCCAACACGCTGAAGCATTTCCTGTAACGGTGGATTTCAAAATAAGACCCTGCCGTAATATGATTATATAGGCAATTGGTTTTATTTTTAAGTCTACTTACAGGAAGTAAATGGACTAAATTAGAATTACATGACACTCTAGACATGCTTGGCTGCGAGCAGTGATTAGGGAAGGACGCTTGGTGCACATTATATATTATATATCACTATAGCGTCCACATGATGATGTTATGTTATTTTAGTTGTTGTAAGGATGCGATTATTATATATATATATATATATATATATATATATATATATATATATTTTTTTTTTTTAAATATATATATTTTTTAAAGTATATATATTTTTTTCTAAAAGTATATATATATATATATACTTTTAGAAAAAAATATATATACTTTTAGATTCTTTTTTGGGTCGGCACAAAAACGAAATGGGTGGGCCTAGGCCTAGTCAGGCCCACCCCTGGCTACGCCACTGCTGTATGGGGATGTATAACTCGACCAGTCGGGCTGTGGATCGGCGAATTTTGGGCAGATGATTGGAATATTTTGGCTTATCGCCGAACCTTAATTGATAGATACGGGGTAATTACCGCAATACCGTCGGTAATGGAAATACGATAACCGCGATAACAAAATGTCCATACCGCCCACACTACGGCCGTCATGACACAAAAACTGAACACGCTTCAACAAATGATGCTGTTATGCTGCTATCTATAAAAGAAAGACCTTTAAACGTTTATTCCACTTACACTGAACATCTAGATGGTGAGGTGATGATCTCTGTGATCCATGTGTGTTTTTCCCCTGACAGACGTACAGTCCAGCGTCTGCAGGAGACACATTGTCCTTCACCAGCTGAGGACCAGTGGAGATAGATCTGCTGTCTCTGTACCAGGTGTAGATGTCTACTGGTGGGTTGGCATCACTGCTGCAGGTCAGAGTCACTTTGCTGCCCTCAACAACTTCTCCTGGTGGATCCACTGATACTGAGGGAATTACTGGAGGGTCTGTGGAGGAATAAACATTGATACACTCAAATAACACTTTGTTGTGTACAGTATTTTCCACTAGGAATGAACAATAACAATAATTCATATATGAATAATGTGGTGTCTAACATTACATCAACTTTGGTTAAATAATAAAATACTGGACACTAAAGTAATCAATGACGTATGTTTATCATTTCCCCCTCTTTCTATTTCTCTTGTAGTACTCGAGTCAATTACGGTTTGTCTAAATACGATACGATACGCATCACGATACATGGTTGATGATACGATACATGCACAATATTGGTTCATTCATGATGATACGATTCGATACAATGATTTAAAATCTATATAGTAATTATTTAGCAAAGAAATTAAATCTGTGTTAAACATGTCAATAGTGTATGTTTTTAAGGGAAACATCTATTATTATGCATGTAAATAAGTAAACACTGTGATTCTCTAGCAAATACATGGACACTATATTACAACACATATGGACAAACCCACCTTGACATGAACACAGAGATTACACACATTTATCAATATACCAAGAGTAGCTATAGGCCTTCTTTATGACACAGAAAAACTCAACACACTTCAACACATAATGCTGTTGTGTTACTGAACAAGATCTTAAAAGTTGAGATCACTTACACTGAACATCTAGATGGTGAGGTGATGATGTCTGTGATCCATGTGTGTTTGTCCCCTGACAGACGTACAGTCCAGCGTCTGCAGGAGACACATTGTCCTTCACCAGCTGAGGACCAGTGGAGATAGATCTGCTGTCTCTGTACCAGGTGTAGATGTCTACTGGTGGGTTGGCATCACTGCTGCAGGTCAGAGTCACTTTGCTGCCCTCAACAACTTCTCCTGGTGGATCCACTGATACTGAGGGAATTACTGGAGGGTCTGTGGAGGAATAAACATTGATACACTCAAATAACACTTTGTTGTGTACAGTATTTTCCACTAGAAATGAACGATAACATTAATTCATGTATGAATAATGTGGTGTCTAACAATACATCAACTTTGGTTAAATAATAAAACACTGGACACTAAAGTAATCAATAACGTATGTTTATCATTTCCCCCTCTTTGTATTTCTCTTGTAGTACTGAAGTCAATTATGGTTTGTCTAAATACGATACGATACGCATCACGATACATGGTTGATGATACGATACATGCACAATATTGGTTCATTCGTGGCGATACGATACGAATCGATTCGATACAATGATTTAAAATCTATATAGTAATTATTTAGCAAAGAAATTAAATCTGTGTTAAACATGTCAATAGTGTATTTTTTTAAGGGAAAAATCTATTATTATGCAAGTAAATAAGTAAACACTGTGATTCTCTAGCAAATACATGGACACTATATTACAACACATATGGACAAACCCACACCTTGACATGAACACAGAGATTACACACATTTATCAACAGACCAAGAGTAGCTATAGGCCTTCTTTATGACACAGAAAAACTCAACGCACTTCAACACATAATGCTGTTGTGTTACTGAACAAGATCTTAAAAGTTGAGTTCACTTACACTGAACATCTAGATGGTGAGGTGATGATGTCTGTGATCCATGTGTGTTTGTCCCCTGACAGACGTACAGTCCAGAGTCTGCAGGAGACACATTGTCCTTCACCAGCTGAGGACCAGTGGAGATAAATCTGCTGTCTCTGTACCAGGTGTAGATGTCTACTGGTGGGTTGGCATCACTGCTGCAGGTCAGAGTCACTTTGCTGCCCTCAACAACTTCTCCTGGTGGATCCACTGATACTGAGGGAATTACTGGAGGGTCTGTGGAGGAATAAACATTGATACACTCAAATAACACTTTGTTGTGTACAGTAGGGGCAGCAGTGGCTCACGGGTAGAGAACCCGTCATTAGAACACAGAGGGTTCCCAGTTCAAATCCGGGCTCCCCCAGAGTTAGTGTTGAAGAGTCCTTGAGCAAGACTCTGAACCCCTAACTGCTCCTGATGAGCAGGTTGGTGTCTTGCATGGTTTCCTCTGCCATCGGTGTATGAATGTGTGTGTGAATGGGTGAATGTAATGCATGTGTGTGTGTGAATGGGTGAATTTAAAGCGCCTTGGATAAAGGTGCTATACAAATGCACCATTTACCATTTACAGTATTTTCCACTTGGAATAAAAATATCAATAATTCATGTATGAATAATGTGGTGTCTAAAATTACATCAACTTTGGTTAAAATAATCAAACACTGGACATTAAAGTAATCAATTATTTATGTTCTCCAAAATACACTATAATATAAATGTCACCCTCTTTCTCTCTTGTTCTTTCTGTCTCTTTCTAATATCAGTTATAATAATATGGACAACACTTGAACTGTATTCATTGATGTTCATGCAAAGCAACCCCCCCCCCCCCCCCCCCCCACCCACACACACACACACACACACATACAAATGTACAAGCACAAACGCACACACACAAGCCATCAATATAATTTAATCTTAATTGAATTAAAAACTCACAGTGAACATCAACACTGACTCCAGGTGAACTGACTGTAGCGATGTTGTTCTTTACCTGACAGTTGTATGTTCCACTGTCACTGGGTTATCTACAAGCTCATGTCGTGGCATGAGGTAACGCGCAATGAGCTTGTAGATCTGCTATTTTTCAAAAATCTTGAACATTAGTGAAAATCTTTTTTCGTCACTAAACCCTAATGTATGGGGGTCCCTGGTACAACATATTGTCAGATGGGGTCCCTGGTACAACATATTGTCAGATGGTCCCTGGTACAACATATTGTCAGACGGGGGTCCCTGGTACAACATATTGTCAGATGGGGGTCCCTGGTACAACATATTGTCAGATGGTCCCTGGTACAACATATTGTCAGATGGGGGTCCCTGGTACAACATATTGTCAGATGGGGGTCCCTGGTACAACATATTGTCAGATGGGGGTCTGCAACCAAATAAATATCAGTTTGGGGTTCTTGACATGAACTCTGCTTTTAGGCATGTACAGTATGTACAGTATGTACAGTACATACAGTACATACAGTACGTACAGTACGTAATGTACGTAATGTACGTAATGTACGTACAGTACGTACAGTACGTACAGTACGTACTGTACGTACTGTACGTACAGTATGCAGGGTTTTAGTTTAGTTGGTTTTCTTAAAAAGACTTTTATGCACTTGTTCTCTGTGTTTTAGTCATGGTATTTAGACAGAGGGACAGAGATACAGACAGACAGACAGACAGACAGACAGACAGACAGACAGACAGACAGTATAGATCAGTGTCATTGTTTGTTACCTGAACAGATCAGATCCACACTGTAGGAGTCTCTAGTAGACTCCATTACTCCACACTCCCTCAGTGAAGATTCAGATCCAACACATTTAGATGTAATAAACCATGTAGGATGTGTAGAACCAATTCTCCTCTCTGCAGAAACAGCAGAGCCACAGCCCAGCTGTCTGCACACTACAGATGAATGCTTCTGGTTCCAGCGATAAGGACCCACTGGTCTCCATTCTCTCTGGTGTTTCACCTCCAGTCTACCAGTACAGCTGCTGGCTCCTCCCACCAACCTGACATCATCAGGCTCTGTACACAGACAATAGAATAAACATTAAGAACTATTCTAGGGTTAACTGTTTCTGTCACACACACACACACACACACACACACACACACACACACACACACACACACACACACACACACACACACACACACACTGTGGCAGGGCTAAAATAGGCATGAATCTGACTCTCTGGAGGATAGCGGGGGCTCAGCGGAGGGAAAGGGAGGCAATGGAAGGTATACAAGATTGGAGGTAAAGACACAAACTGAATGTGAAGTGTGTGTGTGTGTGTGTGTGTGTGTGTGTGTGTGTGTGTGTGTGTGTGTGTGTGTGTGTGTGTGTGCGTGTGTGTGTGTGTGTGTGTGTGTGTGTGTGTGTGTGTGTGTGTGTGTGTGTGTGTGTGTGATAGAGACAAACAGTGGGAGAGATGTAATTAGACGGTTTGGAATCAATCTTGTCCTCCGCATAGCATTCACCCAGAGTTCATCCAGCAAGCCTTGCAATAGTTAAATATAAAATATATATATATTAGAGCTACAGGCTCACAACACGGCAGGTTGTGAGCCTGTTGTGAGCCTGTGTGTCTGCCATTTAGATATGCAGAAACACTGTCGTACTGCGAAGTCTTCTCCAGTTTATCAGCGCTGTGTACGGGACTTCTTGGTTCGCTTGGAGTCGGGGTTTAGTTTTACTGTTATGACAAACAGAACCAGGCCTGATCTGAACCAAGCTGGACCCGGTTGAGGATAATAAAACAGGGATACAAACTTCTATGGGTGGTGGAATCACTTGGATACGAGCAAGCACAGACTGTCTGATCACAGCAATGGATTAAGTGCCAACTAAGTGGTGAAAGTTGGTGACACAAAGGTGCTTGCCATCATGGCATAAAACTAACAAAACAAAACATGTTTGCATATTAAGGTTGAATGAGATGTAAAAGCCCAAATCATATATTAATTGGTAGGCGACTGTACGACCGCATCGCACAATCACAACGTAGTTTGGACCTTCTCTGGTCCTCTATTTCTGTAGCATAGTGTAGGTGTAGAGGTTTTAAAAGACTAAATCCTTCTTTAATGCATTTGACACAACAATGTCACGGTCTAATAAATACCAAACAGTTAAATCACTAAATTGGTCATCTGTGTCCGTCATCCTCCAAGACTATCATCAAACCCATAGCAGCTCTGAGATGCGCCCTGTTAAGATAATTGATTAAAATGTTCCTGTTATTATGATTAACACAGTATAGATATCATTTTCAGTGTTAAACGTCAATGCCATACTGTGTTGGGACAAATAAGTAATCCTCGCAATGAGATCTGTCCGCTGCAGGTCACAATGCCCAGGACACAGGATAACAAAATGATATTACCAAGCCATGATATCTGGCCTGGCTACTGGGCCCAACAACACGAAAATATCTGATATCCATTGTTATGTTTAATTGTCCAATCAGAATGTGACTAATGTATTCTGTAACTCCATATATCGGTGAAGTTATGTTTTGTATGGGCAGAGAGAAGCTACGATGGGTGAAAATGCTCTACTGTACTTGCTGTACAGTACACTTTGAACTCTGACTATACTTTCAATACATCTAATAGAAAAACAGACTTGCACTGGTGTGGACTCATTTTCTTGTGTGGAGTACTTTATTATGGTTGGGGAAAACTGTTTATCCAAATGGAATATGATTTCTATTTCCATCACGCCCCCCTAGAGTTGGATGGACCCAAATAATCCCAGAAACCTTTGCACATACCCAGAATACATTACGCGATATCCAAGATGGCGCTATTTGCGAACTGGGTTGTGCGTGTAGATCTGCTATTTTAGAGTGAAAACAGGAGTGGGCCTGGGGAATACAGTGAAATAAATATAGGTTTGAAGTGGTTCATAAAGTCATATTACTTTGACTGTAAACTAATAATCATTATTACCCGGCTTGTTTCAATGCTTGATTCTGATTGGTCAGTTGCTGAAATCAGCGGTCTGTTATTTCTGGATAACAGACCGCTCCGCTCTATAACAGATCACTCTATAACAGACCTCTCTATAACAGACCACTGCTAATCAAAGACTCAGAGCACCTGCTGCAGTCAAGCTGCGCTGCATGAATTTAGTGCCGTATCCAACATGTCAGCCATGTAAACAACCACACAGCGACATTTAGAACTAAACGTTGATCTCAAGAATGTTTTAAAAAATATTTTAAGCGAGAAATAGACGATGTAGTATCAGAAAAAGGATTCTATCTAATCAGCACTTCCTTGTTTTCCAAGGCGACCGTGTCGCGCTGGGGGGACGCCCAGCGCAACACTTGTGGAACACTTCCAGCCGTCTGTAAACAAGGAAATACTTTGTTTTGTTTTTAGTTTTGAGTCAAATTATTAATTTGTTTTAGTAGCCGGGTAATAAGCGGGATAAATACTGGCTCCTTGGGGGTTGTCCATATATAACATCCCTTCGAACTGATAACTTCCCTCGGCTGGCACCTCGGGGAGTTATCAGTCCGTCGGGATGTTATATATGAACAACCCCCGCGGAGCCAGTATTTATCCCTTACATAAAGTGTAGTTTGTCTTTTACCTGAGCAGGTGAGTCCAACAGTCTTGTCAGGTGAGCAGGTGTTTCTAGTTGAGTCTGAGGTTCTACAGTCCAGGAGAGCAGGCTCACTGCCTTCACACTGGAACTCTTTGGTCCACATGGGAGCCTTCCCTTCTCCATAGAGCACCCCCTGGAGGACTGAAGGAGCCCCACAGCCAACATCCCTACAGACCACCTCTGCATCCTGCTGGTCAAAGTCACCTTCACACACTGAGAGCCACGACTGATCAGACTTCACCTCCACTCTGCCTGAACACAAACCAGGACCATTCACCAACCTCACTGACTCTGGAGAGAGAGAGAAGAGAGAGAGAGAGAGAGAGAGAGAGAGAGAGAGAGAGAGAGAGAGAGAGAGAGAGAGAGATTATTTTGGGGGGTCTCCAGTTCAAACGCTGTGTCCTTGTGAGAGCTGTGAACTGCTAACAGTGATGTATGTGTGTTTCTATATCAGTGGTCAAACTTTTTCATTTCAAGAACCCATAAAATCATGTTTCTGTCTGCGGACCCCCATTTTAAACCATTTTGTTCCAGGGACCCCCAGTTGAAAATGTTCCCATATTCTTTTTTTATTTTTTTATAATAATAGTCAAAGATTTGAGAGAAAACATAGCAGATTTACAAGCTCATGTCACGCCACAAAGTGACAAGCTAAGAGCTGATAGATCTGCTACTTTTTAATAGATTAAAAAGATTTTTGTTTTAGTTTTCATGTTAGATTTTAATCTCTTCAACCAGTATTTTATACTTTGTCTGTTCATAAATAACAGATCTATAGACCTTCTAGGGTCCCTGGAACAAAATGTTGATAGGAGTCGACGGCCAAATACTGACAGACAGACAGACAGACAGACAGGCAGGCAGGCAGGCAGGCAGGCAGGCAGGCAGGCAGGCAGGCAGGCAGGCAGGCAGACAGACAGACAGACAGACAGACAGACAGACAGACAGACAGACAGACAGACAGTATAGATTAGTGTCATTGTTGAAGTCATTGTTTGTTACCTGAACAGATCAGATCCAGACTGTAGGAGGAACTAATAGAATCCATTCTACCTCCACACTCCCTCAGTGAAGATTCAGATCCAAAACAGTTAGATCTAATATACCATGTAGGAGGACGTGTAGAACTACGTCTCATCTCTGTAGAAACAGCAGAGCCACAGCCCATTTGTCTACACACTACAGATGATGAGTTCTGGTTCCAGTCAGAATAATAATAAGGACGCACTGTCCTCCATTCTCTCTGGTGTTTCACCTCCAGTCTACCAGTACAGCGTCTGGCTCCTCCCACCAACCTGACATCATCAGGCTCTGTACAGGGGGGGGGGGGGGGGGTTATTATAGTTCTATTTTTGTTAAAAACGGCCTAACAATTACTTATTTAGCAGGCAGTGCCGCACGCACGCACGCACGCACGCACACACACACACACACACACACACACACACACACACACACACACACACACACACACACACACACACACACACACACACTGGCCAACAGCAACAAACAATCATTAATAGGCTAACATAATGCATGTCTTGTCTGTATTACAATGGTTCCTACAATATAAATAAAAACTAAAACTCCTCTCCACCACCAGGGGGGGCTGTTGCCCCTAAAGCCACATAGTTCCATCTCATCTATATCGCGCAATATTCTGGGTATGTGCAAAGGTTTCTGGGATTATTTGGGTCCATGCGCATCCAACTCTAGGGGGCGCATCTCAGAGCTGCTATGGGTTTGATGATAGTCTTGGAGGATGACGGACACAGATGACCAATTTAGTGATTTAACTGTTTGGTATTTATTAGACCGTGACATTGCTGTGTCAAATGCATTAAAGAAGGATTTAGTCTTTTAAAACCTCTACACCAAAACATTATGCTACAGAATTAGAGGACCAGAGGAGGTCCAAACTACTTTTAGATGGAGATCATTGGGGTATAATTTGTCTTCCTGATCCCCTCTGAAACGGCTGGGAAGACGTTGTTACGGTTGAATTTTAGTGTACATACACATTCTTGGGAGCTATTTTCATACATATTGGTTCCTTGAGTTTTACACTCAAGATGGGGTGTCATCACTTGCTATCACTCTCTCGCAAGATAGGAATCCCACCTGGAGTGACTGTCAACAACATATGGTTGACTGTCCTTCCTGTACCTCTGTTTATGACACATACACAAAGGTGTCCCGCCTGAAACAACGGCTCTTAAGATATGCATACTGTAGACCCCTTTCAAATCAAATGAAATCAAATTTATTTATATACAGTCGTTAGCAGTTGAGATTGGCAGTGTCACCAGTTGGCTGCCTCAGTGGCACCACTGTAGTGCCACTACAGTGTAGTTGAGTAAAGGTGGTACCACCTTTTTTAGAGGTGTTACAGCATGTAATGTGGCTTATCTGCCACAGGGAGGCACATGTGAGTCCATGAACCCTACATTACAGTGTTGGCAACACAGCAAGGGTGAACAGATTCATTGTGATTGTTATTAATTTAAAAAAAATTAGACGACAATGCAGAGTTCAGGTTGAATTGAAATGCAATTGTTGCTTTACACACAACTGTGTTTATTATACTTAAAAACATTTGACAAATAAAAAACTAGATGCGCCTAGACCTCAACTAGATTTGTAATAAGTATGCTATTGAATTCTAATTTCCCCACGACCCATGACAGGAAAATAATAATAATAAGGGTAATAATAATAATAATAATAATAATAGTACAAAGCTTGAGTTTTGGACAAATGAACTATTCTAATTTCAAAGTCTCCAGGCCAGGAAAAATAAAGGATGAATAAAATAATTCAATAAAATCCTCCAGTCAACCATTAGAGGTTGATTATCACCTTTAGGCGTTTTTATATATCCCTATGTAATTGTGAGTATTTTCTTTTTTAAAGATTGCTACTTTAAAAAACAACTATGTTTCTTACACTAAACAATGTTAGACGACAAAACAAACACCAAAGAATTGAAACCTATCACAAACAATGCCAAATCAGTGGAGTAAGCAGGAATCGAACCCCTGTCCTCTGGCTTACAAGCCTGTCTTTCAGTCCCCTAGACCACACTGGACCTAATGCAGAAGTGTGTCGTACTGGCTAGAGTCTAGTTAGCCTGCCACAGTGACAGTCTGAATAGTTGAAAAACAGATGTAGAGTTCTTAATGATAGTTTTTTGATTGATTGAAGACTTTATTAGAAGTTTGCATAGGAAAAGGTACAGTTTCATGAGGGTACAGTTCACTGGTACAATGTCTACTAAAAGGAGATCCATGAAAAGACTAAGCTTATTTCCACAGGAAACCATTAAAGTATCTCATACAAATAGTTTAAAAAATCAAACGGTGTTTATGTGATAAATGGAGGCTATATTGTTGCTACATTTCTGCCAATCATAAAAGAAGGGGGAAAAAACCCCAGCTCTTTGCAGAAAATAGCCGATCTACAAGCTCACAACGGCTGCCGAGGGGGAGGGGTGATGGGGACTTGGGGAGGGAGGGTGGGGGAGCCATTTCACCAAGATGAAAATCAGGTCTGTCGCTTGGACAGGAAAAAACAATACAATAAAGTCTTCCATTCAACAATTTGAAGTTAGTAATCACTTACGGCTATTTTGTATATCCCTATGATGATTGCAGAAGAGACAAAGTTAAAACAATAATAAAATAAGTCATTAGGATTATTTCAATAGAGATTGTTTCTTTATTAGGGATTTAAAAGTCTTGCTCAGGGACACTTCAGCAAGTAAGTGGCCTGGCCAGAATTCGTACCTGTGTACTCCCAAACCCCCAACCCCCCACCCCCCACTGTGTGTGTCTGACTCTCTCTGTGAGTTTGTTTGCTAAACTGTGTCACATGGGGGGTTGGGACTAGCCTAGCTGAGCTAGACATCCCAGCCATGTTAAAACAAGGTAGGTAGATACTGCAGTTAGTTAGCTAGATGCATTAGTATCTAGGCTGGCCCCAGGCTAGGTTGGGACTTGGGGGAGTTGTGGTCATTCGAAGAACTTTGCATTATTTCTCCAATAAATAAATAAAACATTATAATAATAATAATGTATTATGTACCTTGGTGCCAAGGTGTAATGAAAATCAGGTCTGTCCCCAGGACAGGAAAAAAACAACAACAATAAAATCTTACATTCAACAATTAGAAGTTAGTAATCACTTTATGGCTACTTTGTATATCCCTATGATGATTGCAAAACAGACACAGTTTAAACAAAAATAAAGAATTAGTATTGTTTCTATATACAGATTGTTTCTTTATTGGGGGTCTTAAAAGTCTTGCTCAGGGACACTTCAGCAAACATATAACTTGAGCAGGAATCGTACCTGCGATTACTCTGGAGAGCTCTGGACTGCCAGGCAGGCACACTAACCACTCAACTACAACTGCCTGGGTTTAAACAATTGTACGAATGTCTACAGGACTCTGAGGAGGGCTTGTAAGTGGGAGTTTGAGGTTCCATTCTGGCTTGGGGTGCTAACACTATCCAATATCTTTTGTGTTTGCTTTGTTTAAATAACATTGTTTATTGTAATAAACCGTTTTTTATAAAGAAACAAACTCTTCAGCCCCCAGTACTCAAGGAACACCGTACAGGGGAAAAAATCAATACAATAAAATCTCAACATTTATAAGTTATAATCACTTTTTGTAAACCTGCATTTTATGGAGACTGAAGATTGCCACTTTAAAGACAGGCCTATATTTAAACTGGTTAGAAGTTTGCATAGGAAAAGGTAGACTTTCATGACAGTTAATACAGTTCACTGGTAAAAGCTCAGGAAAGCCCAATGCTGTTTTACATTGAGATCCTTGTTTAACTCATGGTCGGGGGCAGTCAGAAGTCTGAGATCTGTCTATCAGACTCCCCATCACCCCTCCCCCTCGGCAGCCGTTGTGAGCTTGTAGATCGGCTATTTTCTGCAAAGAGCTGGGGTTTTTCCCCCCTTCTTTTATGATTGGCAGAAATGTAGCAACAATATAGCCTCCATTTATCACATAAACACCTTTTTAAAACTATTTGTATGAGATACTTTAATGGTTTCCTGTGGAAATAAGCTTAGTCTTTTCATGGATCTCCTTTTAGTAGACATTTGTACCAGTGAACTGTACCCTCATGAAACTGTACCTTTTCCTATGCAAACTTCTAATAAAGTCTTCAATCATTTAAAAAACTATCATTAAGAACTCTACATCTGTTTCTCAACTATTCAGGCTGTCACTGTAGCAGGCTAACTAGACTCTAGCCAGTACGACACACTTCTGCATTAGGTCCAGTGTGGTCTAGGGGACTGAAAGACAGGTTTGTAAGCCAAAGGACAGGGGTTCGATTCCTGCTTAGTCCACTGAAATGGCATTGTTTGTGATAGATTTCAAATCTTTGGTGTTTGTTTTGTCGTCTAACATTGTTTAGTGTAAGAAACATAGTTGTTTTTTAAAGTAGCAATCTTTAAAAAAGAAAATACTCACAATTACATAGGGATATATAAAATGCCTAAAGGTGATAATCAACTTCGAATGGTTGACTGGAGGATTTTATTGAATTATTTTATTTATCCTTTATTTTTCCTGGCCTGGAGACTTTGAAATTAGAATAGTTCATTTGTCTAATGTTGTTAAATATGATAAACAGTTGTTAATATAGCAATAATTGCTTTTTCAGTTCATTAGAACTCTGCATTTAAATTCACCCTTTCCCCTGGATTTAATACAATTGCCAACAAGTCATTTCTGTTGACTGAAAGCTCAAAATCTTCTCATTCTTGAAAATTAAATAAACTACCCAGTTAAGCAACAAACCTGTCTCATATGCCTTTGTCTGGGCATTAGTTGCTCTCTTACCCCACCTAGTGGTTGTGGCATGTAACAACGTGGTGCCTCAACTGATTTGGCTGCCATGGTGGTACCACATAGGTGCCACGACCAGCACTTTCAAGGTACAACCACTGTAGCACATTTAACCGATTTAGTGCCATTTCCGAGATATCTTGCGAAATGTACTCGAGTATCTCGAGTGCCATTCCCGGGATATCTCGCGAAAAGTAATATATTACTGTAACGGCGGTTATCCTACCGTGTACAATGGCGGAACGTCCCGAGCCGATCTCCGTCGCTGATTTCTCATCATCAAGGATCCACGAGCACAAAATAGTAATCCCATAACATTGAGGCAGACGGGGGATCTCATCTTTAATGTCCATTATCTCAAAAAAGCACTTTAGAAGCGAAGATGGCAATAGATACTCGCTTATAAAACACATGTTGAAAAGCACCGAGCCGATCCGCCATTACACCACGTAAACAACGATCGATTCCGGCGCAGGACGCGATGACGTCAGACCGGAAGTGTTTACGCTGTGGACTTCTGGCCTTCAAAATAAGACAACGGGAGTGAATGCAGCCAGAGGGAGGCACTCAGGACATTATAATCCGTTAATCTCTGGGGCTCAGAATGGGTTAAAAACAATTCTCATTGTACCAAAGTGCTTCACAGGTTAAACATGCATCATTACAAACAATCAAAAATGAAAATAAAAATAGAATTGACAACGTAACAATAGTACTTACTTTACATACAATTTACATTAAAAACATAAAAAATAGTAGGGAAAAAAGAAAAGAAAGGCCTCTAATCGAAAAAGTGCACAGTTCATCATGGGGATTCAAAGGCTTGTGAAAATAAAAGTGTTTTAGGCCTGGTTTTAAAAACTTCAACAGAAGGGGCTAACCTAACAGAGGCGGGAATGCTATTCCACAAGGTGGGGCCAGTGACTGCAAAGGCGCGGTCCCCCCTGTGTACCTTGTTGGAGAACGGGACCTCAAGTGTCCCCCTATCTGCTGATCTGAGGGTCCTGGTGGTGGTGGGGGGATAAGACAGGAGTTCAGAGATGTATGGGGGGGGGGGGCAGTCCATTTAAACCTTTGTACACAAACAGTAGGATCTTGAAATGTATTCTGTACCGCACAGGTAGCCAGAGGAGAGATGCCAATATGGGTGTAATGTGCTCTCTCCTCCTGGTGCCAGTCAGGAGTCTGGCCGCAGAATTTTGGACCAGTTGGAGACGGGAAAGGGATGATTGACTGATTCCGGTATAGAGGGAGTTGCAGTAATCTAACCGGGAGGATATAAGTGCATGAATGACTATTTCTAGGTGATGTGGAGTGAGACCTGTCTCTTTGTCCTTTATGGCATCCTCCTCCTCTTCTCCTCCCCCCTCTCTCCCTCCCCCCACTCTCTGACACACACACACACACACACACACACACACACACACACACACACACACACACACACACACACACACACACACACCTATCTTACCCTTCCTCCTTCTCTGTAACTCCCCTCTCTCCCTCTTCCCCTCCCTCAGTCTCTCTGTGTCTATATCTGTCTATCTTACAGTATGTATTTTCATATAGTTTAACATCATGTACCATTTTGTAATGTATTGATGTATCTGATGATTGACAATCAATTTATTCACCGTATATTACTCTGACAATTGCCAGCTAATGTATGCTTAATCTGTTTGTATGATCCCTCCCACTATTGTATCTGTCCTCCTCTAGGGAGGAGTCAATCTGTATAAATACTTGTGTATTCTCCTATTCGGGGTGCTTCCCCCTACATACCAGATGCATCTGACATCTGACGTGTAGATGGACACACCCGGACATATAGTATGTTTTGCTACAGTATGTTATGCTTCGTCTCTTTGACATACTGTCAATGAGACAGAGTATACTACTATGTTCGTGATCAATAAACATGCCAGAAAGCCCGACCCAGTTGTTCTTATTGAAGCAATTCTCAACACCGTTTGCCTCCAAAATGTACTATTGTACGTCCCAAAATCGCCCTATCAACGTATGCTATCCACAGTTGTTAAGTGCTATAGAAGTACGTCTAATAGTCTGTTATTGTCTCTCCAGGTTGGCAGAGGGAGTGTAGCGCCCAGGATTACATTAGATAGGCCTCATTAACACATGGGCTGCTAAGGTTTATGTCATGGACTGTCTGGTGTGTACCTTTATTGTGTAGTGTTATCCCAGTGTTTCCTGTTTTGCCTTGTGTTGTCGCTACCTGTCTTGTCTCACCTGTCCTGTGATTAGCAAATGTGTACACCTGTGTCTTGTTTAGCTGTAGCCAATCATGTGTTAGTTGTGTCTATTTAAACCTCCCTGTGTTCAGTGTTCCCTTGCCAGATTATAGTTTGTTGTCATGGTGTGTCCCTGCCCGTATGTCCTGCGTTAATACCATCTTGTATCCTGAGTTTGTTAATAAATAATCATTGATCAACTTGAGCTGCCTGCCTGCCTGCGTTGTTCTGCACTTGGGTCCAACACTTGTCTCATATCGTGACAGTATAATCTGGCCACAATGGACCCAGCAGAACAAAGACTTTTCAAACTGAAGATGGAGGAGTTTGACCATGCTGTGTCTTGCCTCGTGGCCGCTCCTTCCAGACAGCAGGCTGATCTTAATGAGAAGGTCAAGACTCAGCAGTTGTGGTTAAAGGAGAGACCATGGGTGAGCCATTTTGTTCCTCACCTCAAAGTTGTCCAGGAGAGGCTAAAGATCTTTCTCCAGTCCAGCTCTGTCTCCCATGCTCTCCAGCCTGCTCCTCCTGTGAGGATCGGGGCCCTGAACCTGCAACCTGCCAGCTCCTATCCTGCCCCACAGAAGACCCAGCCCACGATGGACTTGCTCAACTATATCCAGAGCAGGGTCAAGATCCCTGTCTATTCTGACCCAGATTCTGATGATGATCCATATCTGGGCACCAACCTAGCTCATGGAGGCCCTCGTGGGGCTGGTGCCCAGGACATTGCTTTGGGTCGGGTTACCACTAATCCCAGTGTCCCTGAGAACTGTGCGAAGCCTCGAAAGAGGTCTGGTCGCCGCCGCTCCCGTCGCCAACGCCGCACTCGAGATGGAGAGTCACCGGTTCCCAGGGATGACGAGACGCTGCTACAGCCCAGGTCCAGAGAGGCTCTGCTTCAGCCAAACACCGGTGTGGCTCTGTCGCCGTCTACTGCCAGTGATGCTTCTTCGCCGTCGTCCAGCACCGCCCCGGAGGCTCAGCCGTCGGCCAGCAGCGCCAGAGAGGTTTCTACATCGCTGCCGCTGCCGTTCAGCACCACAGAGGCCACGCCACCGCCGGTCAGCGCCGCAGAGGCCACGTCGCCGCTGGTCAGCGCCACAGAGACCACGCCGCCGCCGGTCAGCGCCACAGAGGCCACGCCGCCGCCGGTCAGCGCCACAGAGACCACGCCGCCGCCGGTCAGCGCCACAGAGGCCACGCCGCCAACAGTCAGCGCCACAGAGCATGTTCCTCACAGCGCCCCAGAATGCAGCGTTTCAGAGCCCGTGCCGCCCGGCACCTCAGAGCCCAGCACCACAGAGCCCGTTTCACCCAGCGGCCCACAGACTGTGCGCCCCAACTCCCCCATGTCGCCCAGCGGCCCACATACTGAGCCCACTCGTACCACTCTTTCTCAATCCGCCCGCCCTTTTGTTCCCCGGTCTGGCCCTCAGTTACCACAGACTGTTGCCTCTGGTGGACCAAACAGCCCGTTGGTCACTCTCCCTGCCTGTTTGTCCACCTGTATCCCGGTTTGTATGTCTGCGTGTCTATCTGCCTGTTTGCTTGTGCATTTGTCGACTCCGCAGTCCTCTAGCCCAAACTCGCTGCTCACCCATCTGATGTGTCAGACTGCTTGTTGGTCTGCCTGTCTGTCCGTTTGCCAGTTAATTTGTCTGACAATGGGTTTGATGTGCTTTGTGCCTGTGTGCTTGTCTGTATGTTTGTATGCTTGTCTTCCCATCTGCCTATCCATGTGACTTATTGCCTTGCAATGTCTGGGATCCATCCCTTAAAGGGGGGGTACTGTCATGGACTGTCTGGTGTGTACCTTTATTGTGTAGTGTTATCCCAGTGTTTCCTGTTTTGCCTTGTGTTGTCGCTACCTGTCTTGTCTCACCTGTCCTGTGATTAGCAAATGTGTACACCTGTGTCTTGTTTAGCTGTAGCCAATCATGTGTTAGTTGTGTCTATTTAAACCTCCCTGTGTTCAGTGTTCCCTTGCCAGATTATAGTTTGTTGTCATGGTGTGTCCCTGCCCGTATGTCCTGCGTTAATACCATCTTGTATCCTGAGTTTGTTAATAAATAATCATTGATCAACTTGAGCTGCCTGCCTGCCTGCGTTGTTCTGCACTTGGGTCCAACACTTGTCTCATATCGTGACAGTACTGTCACAGTCACAGACTTTGCCTGTCTTGTCTAGGTCTTGTATTTCTATGTACTGTGTTCATGTTCTAGTTGTCATGGTTCTATGTTGTCTACCCAGCTGTATCTCATGTGTAATCAGTCCTCATGTGTATATCAGTCTTTGTTCCCCAGTCAGTCCTTGTCGAGTCATTGTTTGGCGTCACTGCATTAGTTTGTATTCATGATTTCTGTTCAGTGTTCACCTATTGTTTATTAAAACACCCAACCATGGGTTTTTGATGCACAACCTGCCTGGCTATCCTGCTTTTGGGTCCTCACTACACCAGCACGTGACAGAATGACTCGACCACACTGGACCCTGCGGACAGCACCCAGACCCAGCCTGTCTACACCTGGTGAGGCATTGAGGTGAAATGGATGTCTGAAGCTCCAGCTAGTTGACTTTTGGGGGGCCAAGTCGTTTGATGCGCTGGCTGGTTTGACTGTTGGAGGGATACCGAAGCACAGACTGGTAGATTGTGATGTCCTGGTCCTGGAGTTCTGGTGTTGCTCCTCGAAGTCCTGGTTGCTGCTCCGATTACTCCTCAGAAGTTCTGGTTGTGGAAGCACTGAGTGTCCATGCAGCTTCTCTTCAGCCCCAGGTTCTATGTTCCTTTCCTGTCCGGCAGTGGAAGAAAGCTCCGGGGGGTATCGGCCCCTTTCCCTGCCCTTTGAACCACGTCTCAATATATTGTTCCTGTTTTGCAGTGGAAGAATGCTCTGGGGGTTTCAGACCCTTTCCCCTGCCTATCCACCTGTGTCAACCTGAACTGTCATTTTGAGAACTCTCAATGCCATTCTCACCCCCTCATGCATGTTCCACTCGTGTCCCTCTCATCATGGACATTGTGGGATGTCAGGAGCCGTCCTTAGAGGGGGGGTACTGTCACAGTCACAGACTTTGCCTGTCTTGTCTAGGTCTTGTATTTCTATGTACTGTGTTCATGTTCTAGTTGTCATGGTTCTATGTTGTCTACCCAGCTGTATCTCATGTGTAATCAGTCCTCATGTGTATATCAGTCTTTGTTCCCCAGTCAGTCCTTGTCGAGTCATTGTTTGGCGTCACTGCATTAGTTTGTATTCATGATTTCTGTTCAGTGTTCACCTATTGTTTATTAAAACACCCAACCATGGGTTTTAGATTCTACTTTGAAACATAAGAACAGCTTTATCTACGAATGAGATGAAAACAGCCCAAGGGAAGCAGAGAGCTGATTGTTTTCACGGCGACACTTTACCACGATTTTACCGCGATTTTTGGATTTTAGTTTCGCGAGCGTTTGTAAACAAATGGATTATCCTCCTCAATCTTCTCTGGACACGCACGTGCACACGCACAAAGCTTGCGAGGCACGTCAAAACAAAGCGTAAGTCAATGGTGGCTTTGTCCACTTTATCGCTGCTTGCAGCTATATTTGTTATTATTATTATTTATTTTTTGTGTGTGCACTTCATAGGCATATTAGATAAAGGTCCTTAGATTGTGTGTAGAATGTTTCATGCAAATTGCAAAAAAAATCCTAACAGGTTTAAGCGTTTCACAAACTGCTCAAAATGATATAGCGCCCCCCTTTGGCCAATTGGAGTAAGATTGGTTTTAGTGATATTTGGACTAACACTACATCTTTGCCAAATGCCATGAACATGTTACTTTGCATGTATGATTTAGAGGCAGAAGAATAATTTGCATAAAACTGCAATATTCATTGAATTATTATAAAAGCATGTTTCAATTTTTTTTTAATCCGATCTGACAGATCTTTAGATATTGGTCCAAAGTTCATGTAAAAAAATGTTTTGTGGATGTGACGCGAAAATTCCAGAATAAAAGCGGGTTTACGCGTTTTACAAACTGCTCAAAATGGCAGAAAATCTAAGGGCGGAGCTTACTTAACAAAGACACAGATGTCTTCCGCTCGAGTCAAAGCACGCGTGTAAGCAAGTTGCATGTCTTAAAACGAAACGAGTCATGACTTATGCCCGTTTGAAGTATGAATTTTCAAACGCTTCGTAAAGCGCCCCCCTTTGGCCGATTGGAATAAAATTGGTTTCAGTGATACTTTCACTAACCCTCTACATCTTTGCCAAATGCCATGAACGTGTAACTTTGCATGTATGATTTAGAGGCCGAAGAATAATTTGCATAAAACCGCAATATTGATTGAATTATTAAAAAATTATATTTCACTTTAAAAGAAATCTGGTTGATCAATCTGACCGTATTGGTCCAAAGTTCATGTGAAAAAAGTTTTGTGCGCGTAACAAAAAAAACCCAGGAGGAGATAGATTTTTACTGTTTTTCATATAATTCCAAAATTTGGGGGATCTAAAGGTCAGAGGTCAAAAGTCAGAGCGTAAAAGTTGTTCGGCATGAGGAGACGCATACATGTATACAGGTTTCATGGCTGTACGTATAACAGAGCATGAGCTCTACCTGTTCAAAGTTCGCACTTTCGAAGGCTTCCTACAGCGCCACCATTTGGCCGATTGCTGTATAAAATAATAGCACACTTCGCCACTGTAAGCTGAACACATTGATGTTTTTATTTTCATTTTCTCACTAAGTATGTAGGAGTAGAAAGGAACCGAAGTTTTGAGGAGAACTTGCTCTAGTATAGTATATAACTAGAAAATATTGTTCCTTCGAAACAATTGTGGGCTCGCTTCAAGCCAGAAAACAATGGCTATAAAAGTACAAAATGTCAAGATCGCAGGCAGTGCTCTCTTTGACGTTACTGACGTCAAAGATTGGTCCATTTTGTTCCAAAAATGTGTTGTGCAAAAGTTGACCCGCTGGTGGCGCTATAACAGGCCAATGTAAGAAGGGTGGTATCTGTTCCTTGACCTATTGGGAATGTGCTTGCAAGATTTCACGCACATTACAGGCTGTGTTCATGATTTGAGGTGTTTTTGGCTTTGGCCACTTTATCGCTGCTTCCAGCTATATTTATTATTATTATTTTTTTTGTGTGCACACTTCATAGGCATATTAGATAAAGGTCCTTAGATTGTGTGTAGAATGTATCATGCAAATTGCAAAAAAAATCCTAACGGGTTTAAGCGTTTCACAAACTGCTCAAAATGATATAGCGCCCCCCTTTGGCCAATTGGGGTAAGATTGGTTTTAGTGATATTTGGACTAACACTCTACATCTTTGCCAAATGCCATGAACATGTTACTTTGCATGTATGATTTAGAGGCAGAAGAATAATTTGCATAAAACTGCAATATTCATTGAATTTATTTAAAAAAGCATGTTTCAATTTTAAAGAAATCCGATTTGACAGATCTTTAGATATCGGTCCAAAGTTCACGTAAAAAAAGTTTTGTGCACGTGGAGCGAAAATTCCAGAATAAAAGTGGGTTTACGCGTTTTACAAACTGCTCAAAATGGCGGAAAATCGAAGGGCGGAGCTTACTTAACAACGACACAGATGTCTTCCGCTTGAGTCAAAGCACGCGTGTAACAAGTCGCATGTCTTCAAACGAAACGAGTCATGACTTAAGCCCGTTTGAAGTTTGAATTTTCAAACGCTTCGTATAGCGCCCCCCTTTGGCCGATTGGAATAAAATTGGTTTCAGTGATACTTTGACTAACCCTCCACATCTTTGCCAAATGCCATGAACGTGTAACTTTGCATGTATGATTTAGAGGCAGAAGAATAATTTGCATAAAACCGCAATATTGATTGAATTATTAAAAAAATATATTTCACTTTAAAAGAAATCTGGTTGATCAATCTGACCGTATTGGTCCAAAGTTCATGTAAAAAAAGTTTCGTGCGCGTAACGAAAAAAACCCAGGAGGAGATAGATTTTTACTGTTTCTCATATTATTCCGAATTGTGGGAGACCTAAAGGTCAGAGGTCAAAAGTTAGAGGGTAAAAGTTGTTCGGCATGAGGAGACGCATACGTGTATACAGGTTTCATGGCTGGACCTCAAACACAGCATGAGCTATACCTGTTCAAAGTTCGCACTTTCGAAGGCTTCCTACAGCGCCACCATTTGGCCGATTGCTGTATAAAATAATAGCACACGTCGCCACTGTAGGCTGAACACATTGATGTTTTTATTTTCATTTTCTCACTAAGTATGTAGGAGTAGAAAGGAACCGAAATCCCGTCTACTGATTGATAGATAAACTAGAAAAATATTGTTCCTTCGAAACAATTGTGGGCTCGCTTCAAGCCAGAAAACAATGGCTATAAAAGCACAAAATGTCAAGATCGCAGGCAGTGCTCTCTTTGACGTTACTGACGTCAAAGATTGGTCCATTTTGTTCCAAAAATGTGTTATGCAAAAGTTGACCCGCTGGTGGCGCTATAACAGGCCAATGTGAGAAGGTTGGTATCTGTTCCTTGACCTATTGGGAATGTGCTTGCAAGATTTCACGCACATCCCAGGCTGTGTTCATGATTTGAGGTGTTTTTGGCTTTGGACACTTTATCGCTGCTTGCAGCTATATTTATTATTATTATTTTATAATTTTTTGTGTGCACTTCATAGGCATGTTAGATAAAGGTCCTTAGATTGCGTGTAGAATGTTTCATGCAAATTGCAAAAAAAATCCTAGAATAAAAATGGGTTTAAGCGTTTTACAAACTGCTCAAAATTATATAGTGCCCCCCTTTGGCCATTTGGGGTAAGATTGGTTTCAGTGATATTTGAACTAACCCTCTACACTATTTTGTCATGAAAATGTGACTTTGCATGTATGTTTTAGAGGCAGAAGAATAATTTGCATAAAAATGCAATATTGTTTCAATTATTTAAAAAAGCATGTTTCAATGTTAAAGAAATCCGATCTGACAGATCTTTAGATATCGGTCCAAAGTTCACGTAAAAAAAGTTTTGTGCACGTGATGCGAAAATTCCAGAATAAAAGCGGGTTTACGCGTTTTACAAACTGCTCAAAATGGCGGATAATTGAAGGGCGGAGCTTACTTAACAACGACACAGATGTCTTCCGCTTGAGTCAAAGCACGCGTGTAACAAGTTGCATGTCTTCAAACGAAACGAGTCATGACTTATGCCCGTTTGAAGTTTGAATTTTCAGACGCTTTGTATAGCGCCCCCCTTTGGCCGATTGGAATAAAATTGGTTTCAGTGATACTTTGACTAACCCTCTACATCTTTGCCAAATGCCATGAACGTGTAACTTTGCATGTATGATTTAGAGGCAGAAGAATAATTTGCATAAAACCGCAATATTAATTGAATTATTAAAAAATTATGTTTCACTTTAAAAAAAATCTGGTTGATCAATCTGACCGTATTGGTCCAAAGTTCATGTGAAAAAAGTTTTGTGCACTTGACGCGAAAATCCCAGGAGGAGATAGATTTTTACTGTTTTTCATATAATTCCGAATTGTGGGAGACCTAAAGGTCAGAGGTCAAAAGTTAGAGGGTAAAAGTTGTTCGGCATGAGGAGACGCATAAGTGTATACAGGTTTCATGGCTGTAACTCAAACACAGCATGAGCTATACCTGTTCAAAGTTCGCACTTTCGAAGGCTTCCTACAGCGCCACCATTTGGCCGATTGCTATAGAAAATGATAGCACACTTCGCCACTGTAAACTGAACACATTGATGTTTTTATTTTCATTTTCTCACTAAGTATGTAGGAGTAGAAAGGAACCGAAGTTTTGAGGAGAACTTGCTCTAGTATAGTATAGTATAGTATAGTATAGAAATAATTTTGACAATATCTAAAGTGTGCTCGCCTTATAGGCGAGCCCACAACTAGAAAAATATTGTTCCTTCGAAACAATTGTGGGCTCGCTTCAAGCCGGAAAACAATGGCTATAAAAGCACAAAATGTCAAGATCGCAGGCAGTGCTCTCTTTGACGTTACTGACGTCAAAGATTGGTCCATTTTGTTCCAAAAATGTGTTGTGCAAAAGTTGACCCGCTGGTGGCGCTATAACAGGCCAATGTGAGAAGGTTGGTATCTGTTCCTTGACCTATTGGGAATGTGCTTGCAAGATTTCACGCACATCCCAGGCTGTGTTCATGATTTGAGGTGTTTTTGGCTTTGGACACTTTATCGCTGCTTGCAGCTATATTTATTATTATTATTTTATAATTTTTTTGTGTGCACTTCATAGGCATGTTAGATAAAGGTCCTTAGATTGCGTGTAGAATGTTTCATGCAAATTGCAAAAAAAATCCTAGAATAAAAACGGGTTTAAGCGTTTTACAAACTGCTCAAAATTATATAGCGCCCCCCTTTGGCCATTTGGGGTAAGATTGGTTTCAGTGATATTTGAACTAACCCTCTACACTATTTTGTCATGAAAATGTGACTTTGCTTGTATGTTTTAGAGGCAGAAGAATAATTTGCATAAAAATGCAATATTGTTTGAATTATTTAAAAAAGCATGTTTCAATGTTAAAGAAATCCGATCTGACAGATCTTTAGATATCGGTCCAAAGTTCACGTAAAAAAAGTTTTGTGCACGTGACGCGAAAATTCCAGAATAAAAGCGGGTTTACGCGTTTTACAAACTGCTCAAAGTGGCGGAAAATCGAAGGGCGGAGCTTACTTAACAACGACACAGATGTCTTCCGCTTGAGTCAAAGCACGCGTGTAACAAGTTGCGTGTCTTCAAACGAGACGAGTCATGACTTATGCCCGTTTGAAGTTTGAATTTTCAAACGCTTCGTATAGCGCCCCCCTTTGGCCGATTGGAATAAAATCGGTTTCAGTGATACTTTGACTAACCCTCCACATCTTTGCCAAATGCCATGAACGTGTAACTTTGCATGTATGATTTAGAGGGCGAAGAATAATTTGCATAAAACCGCAATATTGATTGAATTATTAAAAATTTATTAAAGTGAAATATATTCACTTTAAAAGAAATCCGTGAAGATAGTTTGACCGTATTGGTCCAAAGTTCATGTGAAAAAAGTTTCATGCGCGTATCGCAAAAATCCCAGGAGGAGATAGATTTTTACTGTTTTTCATATTATTCCGAATTGTGGGAGACCTAAAGGTCAGAGGTCAAAAGTTAGAGGGTAAAAGTTGTTCGGCATGAGGAGACGCATACGTGTATACAGGTTTCATGGCTGTACCTCAAACACAGCATGAGCTATACCTGTTCAAAGATCGCACTTTCGAAGGCTTCCTACAGCGCCACCATTTGGCCGATTGCTATAGAAAATAATAGCACACTTCGCCACTGTAAACTGAACACATTGATGTTTTTATTTTCATTTTCTCACTAAGTATGTAGGAGTAGAACGGAACCGAAGTTTTTGGTCTACTTGATCTAGTATAGAAATAAATAATGACAATAACTAAAGTGTGCTCGCCTTTAGGCGAGCCCACAATAATGACAATATCTAAAGTGTGCTCGCCTTATAGGCGAGCCCACAAATATTGACAATATCTAAAGTGTGCTCGCCTTACAGGCGAGCCCACAATAATGACAATATCTAAAGTGTGCTCGCCTTATAGGCGAGCCCACAATAATGACAATATCTAAAGTGTGCTCGCCTTATAGGCGAGCCCACAACTAGGAGGAAGATTTTTTTCCAAAAAAGTATACAGAAAGAGTTAAAATTGGGGTTTTATGTGGCCACACCCCCAGTTCATTAAGTATGCATGGATGTCATGGTGGGTGGAGACCCAGCTGAAGTTAGCCACACCCCACAGTGTTGGGTGAATGGTAATTAGGGGAGGAGTTGATACTGTGACATACTTAGCATGTGTGTTTTTTAACTGACACTTTTGACCACAAGGTGGCAGCCTCCAAGAGAAAACAAACTAATACTAAGAGAATACAAAAAAACCTCCTAGACACATGAAAAACAGAAAAAGTACAAAACTATGGCACCACCTCTTTAAGGTCAGGAAGGCACTAGCGTGGAGGGCCCTGAACGGCATGTCAAGATTGTGGTGCTCGAATCTCCCCCGACACATAAAGCTGAGCCTATTCCACTCCACTGTGGAGTCTGTCCTCCTGTATGGCTGTGAAAGCTGGACCCTGACACCCACCCTGCAGAAGTCCCTGGATGGGTGCTACACCAGAATGCTACGAGCTGTTCTGAATGTGGACCAGAACATCCACATTACCAACAAGGACCTGTACAGGCAACTGCCGAGGCTCAGCAAGAAGGTAGCAGCTAGGAGGATGAAGCTGGCCGGCCACTGCCACAGACATCGGGAGCTCCCGGCCAGCAGGCTGGTCCTGTGGGAACCAACGCGCGGGCATCGATCGCGAGGACGTTCCGCGCTAACGTATGTGGACGTCCTGAAGAAGGATGCGGGAGCTGAAAGCTCTTCGGAGCTGGCCGGGTGTATGGAGAACCGGAAAGATTGGAGACTCCGATGGAAGCTCGTCTGAGGACGACCGAGAGAGAGCCCTTAATTATAAAGACCACAGGCTATTGTGTCCGCCTGGGAAAATGCTAGTTATTAGGCTTTTTTTTATCATTTAAGCCTATTATTAATAATATTATTAGGAAAAAGTAGAACAAGCATTAAATCATCATAATCATTTAAAGTTTGTATCGTTAATAGCGTAAATACAGCTATCCCTGGGAGGTCCACACCACACACACACACACACACACACACACACACACACACTCACACTCACACTCACACTCACACTCACACACACACACACACTGTGGCAGGGCTAAAATAGGCATGAATCTGACTCTCTGGAGGATAGCAGGGGCTCAGCAGAATAAAACAGGGATACAAACTTCTATGGGTGGTGGAATCACTTGGATACGAGCAAGCACAGACTGTCTGATCACAGCAATGGATTAAGTGCCAAGTGGTGAAAGTTGGTGACACAAAGGTGCTTGCCATCATGGCATAAAACGAACAAAACAAAACATGTTTGCATATTAAGGTTGAATGAGATGTAAAAGCCACACACACACACACACACACACACACACACACACACACACACACACACACACACACACACACACACACACACACTGGGCAACAGCAACAAACAATCATTAATAGGCTAACATAATGCATGTCTTGTCTGTATTACAATGGTTCCTACAATATAAATAAAAACTAAAACTCCTCTCCACCACCAGGGGGGGCTGTTGCCCCTAAAGCCACATAGTTCCATCTCTTATAACCCAGTTCACAAATAGCGCCATCTTGGATATCGCGCAATATTCTGGGTATGTGCAAAGGTTTCTGGGATTATTTGGGTCCATGCGCAATGCGCATCCAACTCTAGGGGGCGCAACTCAGAGCTGCTATGGGTTTGATGATAGTCTTGGAGGATGACGGACACAGATGACCAATTTAGTGATTTAACTGTTTGGTATTTATTAGACCGTGACATTGTTGTGTCAAATGCATTAAAGAAGGATTTAGTCTTTTAAAACCTCTACACCAAAACATTATGCTACAGAATTAGAGGACCAGAGGAGGTCCAAACTACTTTTAGATGGAGATCATTGCGGTATAATTTGTCTTCCTGATCCCCTCTGAAACGGCTGGGAAGACGTTGTTACGGTTGAATTTTAGTGTACATACACATTGTTGGGAGCTATTTTCATACATATTGGTTCCTTGAGTTTTACACTCAAGATGGGGTGTCATCACTTGCTATCACTCTCTCGCAAGATAGGAATCCCACCTGGAGTGACTGTCAACAACATATGGTTGACTGTCCTTCCTGTACCTCTGTTTATGACACATACACAAAGGTGTCCCGCCTGAAACAACGGCTCTTAAGATATGCATACTGTAGACCCCTTTCAAATCAAATGAAATCAAATTTATTTATATAGCACTTTTTTTTTTTTTTAAACATATTTTATTCAAAGAGACAAGTTTAAGTTACAAGGCTATAAAAATAGAAATAGAAACATCTCTTTGTTTTTACATTTTCTCCCATCCATCCCTCCCTCCACCCCTCCCCACAAGGCCGGACAAGCAAACAATACAAACATAATAAAATAATAATAACAATAATCATATTCGTGTACACTGTAGGGAGCTACAATGGAAAAAACTATGGCTCGTGGACCAACCGGTGACTTTGTACACGACTTCGTACATTTCCCATAGATTCTATGGGACTTGACCACTTGCTCCTGCCCTTCGTGTACACGGTCTGTGCCGTCTATAGTTTCTTAATGGGGGGCAGCAGAGAGCCATATGTACACAGGCCCTAGGTGGTGTCCACGACCAGTAGTTTTACATGAACCCTCAGAGGGACACTGTGGGCTTAACAAGTGGTCCGTGGTGGTTCTCAAAGTGAGGTCGGGGGACCCTCAGAGGGACACTGTGGGCTTATCAAGTGGTCCATGGTCGGTTCTCAAAGTGAGGTCGGGGGACCCTCAGAGGGACACTGTGGGCTTATCAAGTGGTCCGTGGTCGGTTCTCAAAGTGAGGTCGGGGGACCCTCAGAGGGACACTGTGGGCTTATCCATACCTTGGCTACAGGGGGGAAATAATTAAATGTACTTTTCATCGTGCCTGTTGCTAAGGTATGGCAACATGATTGGTGTCTTGCAAGACACCAGTCATGTTGCCATACCTTAGCCTTTCCTGAACTGACGCAGCTGTGAACATGTGTACACAGCCAGCATATTACTCAATGCCAAACTTTGCACACACACTCCTTGCCTGCCAATCCACAACCTCCACCCCTCCAGGGACCCCCAGGGCTTATCTCCCGATTAGGACACTTTCCAGCATAGTGACATGCAGAACAAACTGTCCATATAGTATGGTTTACATAAAAGTCAGTTGTCTTTCACACACACACACACACACACACACACACACACACACACACACACACACACACACACACACACATATATATATATATACATATATATATATATATATATATATATATATATATATATATATATATATATATATTTCATTTATTTATTTCATAAATATTTTTCATCACAATTGGGTTTGTGGGGAGCCATCCCTGCTTCAAGCTGTCACAGCATGGCACCAACACTTCAAACTAGTTAAAAAACCCAATACAGCAGATCTACAAGCACCTCACAGATCTACAAGCACCTCGCACATGCCAGGGACAGAGTAGGTTGGCCTGTATAAGCCTTGCTGTCAACACACTATACTACACCACTCAGGCCACCAAGCCAGGTGTGGTCAATTAGTGCCTTCTTTTGATCAGTGGCTTCTGCTTGATGAGTGGCACCAGTCTGTCTTTGTTCCCTGGTCAGTCAAGTTCACTGGGAGAGAATGTTTCAGATCAGTGCAAGTGTATTTGTTTTCCATTTGGACTTACTGTGTTTTGTTGGTACAGTATGCGTGCGACTAACTAATATTTCTGATAATTCCAATTTGTTTGTTGTTTAATTAGCCGGATTGTGAATGCCCTGCATTTTTCTTTCATCTTTAGAACCACACGTGTGTAACAAAACAGAGTGGTGATCATTTGGTGTGGGTGAAGAGAAGAAAAACATTTCATTAAAGGAGTAGTTCACCCCCAAAGTGACTTTTTTTCTATTGAACTCAAGTCTCCATGGCGTGAGTAATACATTGAAAGAATAAGTCATTTTGGGGGTGAACTACTCCTTGAATGTCAGTTTTGTGGTGTTTTGACTGGACACCCTGAGGATATTGCCAGATAGACAGACAGACAGACAGACAGACAGACAGACAGACAGACAGACAGAGAATTGTAGGCCTTGCATTTATTTGACTTGGTTCCAACAGATGGCGAAAATAGCTAATCTTCAAGCTCACAATGCCTCACTGTTTGGACAAAGAGTTGAGGCGTTACATTTTGTAAAACACGGCCTTGTGAAAATAGCAGATCTACATGCTCACAACACCTCACAACGCAGGGCGGCGTGAGCATGTAGATCTGATATTTTCACAATTTCTGCCCCTAATATTTAATTTATCATTTTAAAAGTATTAAAAAGTCCTTAAATTGTCTCTTTAGAAATGTGCAGATAGCCTCTGTATACTGTTGAGTGGAAAAACAATGTTTCACATTAAGCTAAACATTTGGGACCACCCAAGATCATTTGGAGACCCCTCTAGGGGTCCCATAGTTGAACCACTGACTTATAAGGGGAGTATGGAGACCCTCTAGGGGTCCCATAGTTGAACCACTGACTTATAAGGGGAGTATATGAGGCTGGATCCGTCTGGAACACTGCACTAGGCTCTCGCCAGCTCTGTAGCTCTCCACACTTGAACAGTTGTGTCCTTAAATTCAATTATAATAATTAACCCCTGTATATACGGGCAATAGTTTCACATGACTTTGTGTACACAGCCAATAGTTTTACATGAACATGTTCAGGCTTTAGTACTGTACTGTCTCGTGTAGCCCAACAGAGCCCATCACAGCACAACACGGCCCACCAGAGCCCAATACAGCCTACCAGAGCCCAATAGACTCCAGCAAACCTAAGTCCAGCCCAGTCCTGCCCAATAGGAGTATAGACCAGGGAAGGGGGGTAGTTAGATGACTGCACCAGACTCCACCAGGCTGCTCCATGCTCCAGCCAGCTCTGTAGATCCTGTGTACACGGCACTCCTAACTCGAAAGGTCAAGGAAAAAGGTCGTTTTAGGCGTCAAAACAGGCCCTTTGTCCTTAAAATGAATAAAAAAATCAAAAAAATATGTTTTGTTTCAGGCAGGACACACGTTTCATATTTGAAGCATGCCCGATCTGGTCCATGGCCGGTTCTCAAAGTGAGGTCGGGGGGCCCACAATGTCCCTCTGAGGGGACACGGCACAGATTGTGTACACGAAGGGCAGGAGCAAGTGTTCAAGTCCCATAGAATCTATGGGAAATGTACACAGGCGTTTACAAAGTCTCTGAGTGTCCCACCAGGCTGGAGCAGCCTGGTGTTGTCTGGTGCAGTCCTGTCTACCCTAGTCTGGCCTATTCAAGCCAGATCTGGACAGTAATGGCCTGGTGGAGTCATCTAACTACCCCCTTTCCCCGGTCTATACTCCTACTCGGCTGGGCTGGACTTAGGTTCTCATGACCCTTTACGATTGCGAAAAAGACACCGAAACCCGGATTTTTGTCCTTAAAATCAATAAAAAAATCTAAAAAAATCTGTTTGTTTTACGCAGGAAACACTTTTCATATTTGAAGGATGCCTGATCCGATGGAATGGGTTTCGTGTCTCTCCGACACTTTGAACCCTTTATGATTGCGAAAAAGACACGAAATTTGCACGCCACCAACACGATTACACATTCTTTCGGATAAAAGACACTTATTCTGACTTACTTTTTGACGCTGAATCCAACAAACCCGGTCTCGTGTCTCTACGACACTCCTAACTCGAAAGGTCAAGGAAAAAGCCACTGTGTACACAGGCAATAGTTTTACATGACTTTGTGTACACGGCCAATAGTTTTACATGAACATGTCTAGGCTTTAGTACTGTACTGCCTCGTATAGCCCAACAGAGCCCAGCACAGAACAGCACAGCCCACCAGAGCCCAATACAGCCCCCCAGAGCCCAACAGAGTCCAGCAAACCTAAGTCCAGCCCAGTCCTGCCGAGTAGGAGTATAGACCGGGGAAAGGGGGTAGTTAGATGACTCCACCAGGCCATTACTGTCCAGATCTGGCTTGAATAGGCCAGACCAGGGTAGACAGGACTGCACCAGACTCCACCAGGCTGCTCCAGCCAGCTCTGTAGATCCTTGCACATGCGATTAACCACTGTGTACACGGGCATTAGTTTTAAGTTTTACATGAACCCTCAGAGGGACACTGTGGGCTTATCAAGTGGTCCATGGCCGGTTCTCAAAGTGAGGTCGGGGGGCCCACAGTGTCCCTCTGAGGGGACACGGCACAGACCGTGTACACGAAGGGCAGGAGCAAGTGTTCAAGTCCCATAGAATCTATGGGAAATGTACACAGGCATGTACAAAGTCACCAGTAGTTTTACATGAACCCTCAGAGGGACACTGTGGGCTTATCAAGTGGTCCATGGTCGGTTCTCAAAGTGAGGTCGGGGACCCTCAGAGGGACACTGTGGGCTTATCAAGTGGTCCATGGTCGGTCCTCAAAGTGAGGTCGGGGGACCCTCAGAGGGACACTGTGGGCTTATCAAGTGGTCCATGGTCGGTTCTCAAAGTGAGGTCGGGGGCCCACAGTGTCCCTCTGAGGGGACACGGCACAGACCGTGTACACGAAGGGCAGGAGCAAGTGTTCAAGTCCCATAGAATCTATGGGAAATGTACACAGGCATGTACAAAGTCACCAGTAGTTTTACATGAACCCTCAGAGGGACACTGTGGGCTTATCAAGTGGTCCATGGTCGGTTCTCAAAGTGAGGTCGGGGACCCTCAGAGGGACACTGTGGGCTTATCAAGTGGTCCATGGTCGGTCCTCAAAGTGAGGTCGGGGGACCCTCAGAGGGACACTGTGGGCTTATCAAGTGGTCCATGGTCGGTTCTCAAAGTGAGGTCGGGGGCCCACAGTGTCCCTCTGAGGGGACACGGCACAGACCGTGTACACAAAGGGCAGGAGCAAGTGTTCAAGTCCCATAGAATCTATGGGAAATGTACACAGGCGTGTACAAAGTCACCAGTAGTTTTACATGAACCCTCAGAGGGACACTGTGGGCTTATCAAGTGGTCCATGGTCGGTTCTCAAAGTGAGGTCGGGGGACCCTCAGAGGGACACTGTGGGCTTATCAAGTGGTCCATGGCCGGTTCTCAAAGTGAGGTCGGGGGGCCCACAATGTCCCTCTGAGGGGACACGGCACAGATTGTGTACACGAAGGGCAGGAGCAAGTGTTCAAGTCCCATAGAATCTATGGGAAATGTACACAGGCGTTTACAAAGTCTCTGAGTGTCCCACCAGGCTGGAGCAGCCTGGTGTTGTCTGGTGCAGTCCTGTCTACCCTAGTCTGGCCTATTCAAGTCAGATCTGGACAGTAATGGCCTGGTGGAGTCATCTAACTACCCCCTTTCCCCGGTCTATACTCCTACTCGGCTGGGCTGGACTTAGGTTTGCTGGACTTTGTTGGGCTCTGGGGGGCTGTATTGGGCTCTGGTGGGCTGTGCTGTTCTGTGCTGGGCTCTGTTGGGCTATACGAGGCAGTACAGTACTAAAGCCTAGACATGTTCATGTAAAACTATTGGCTGTGTACACAAAGTCATGTAAAACTATTGCCCGTATATACAGGGGTTAATTATTATAATTGAATTTAAGGACACAACTGTTCAAGTGTGGAGAGCTACAGAGCTGGCGAGAGCCTAGTGCAGTGTTCCAGACGGATCCAGCCTCATATACTCCCCTTATAAGTCAGTGGTTCAACTATGGGACCCCTAGAGGGGTCTCCATACTCCCCTTATAAGTCAGTGGTTCAACTATGGGACCCCTAGAGGGGTCTCCAAATGATCTTGGGTGGTCCCAAATGTTTAGCTTAATGTGAAACATTGTTTTTCCACTCAACAGTATACAGAGGCTATCTGCACATTTCTAAAGAGACAATTTAAGGACTTTTTAATACTTTTAAAATGATAAATTAAATATTAGGGGCAGAAATTGTGAAAATATCAGATCTACATGCTCACGCCGCCCTGCGTTGTGAGGTGTTGTGAGCATGTAGATCTGCTATTTTCACAAGGCCGTGTTTTACAAAATGTAACGCCTCAACTCTTTGTCCAAACAGTGAGGCATTGTGAGCTTGAAGATTAGCTATTTTCGCCATCTGTTGGAACCAAGTCAAATAAATGCAAGGCCTACAATTCTCTGTCTGTCTGTCTGTCTGTCTGTCTGTCTGTCTGTCTGTCTGTCTATCTATCTGGCAATATGTTCAGGGTGTCCAGTCAAAACACCACAAAACTGACATTCAAGGAGTAGTTCACCCCCAAAATGACTTATTTTTTCAATGTATTACTCACGCCATGGAGACTTGAGTTCAATAGAAAAAAAGTCACTTTGGGGGTGAACTACTCCTTTAATGAAATGTTTTTCTTCTCTTCACCCACACCAAATGATCACCACTCTGTTTTGTTACACACGTGTGGTTCTAAAGATGAAAGAAAAATGCAGGGCATTCACAATCCGGCTAATTAAACAACAAACAAATTGGAATTATCAGAAATATTAGTTAGTCGCACGCATACTGTACCAACAAAACACAGTAAGTCCAAATGGAAAACAAATACACTTGCACTGATCTGAAACATTCTCTCCCAGTGAACTTGACTGACCAGGGAACAAAGACAGACTGGTGCCACTCATCAAGCAGAAGCCACTGATCAAAAGAAGGCACTAATTGACCACACCTGGCTTGGTGGCCTGAGTGGTGTAGTATAGTGTGTTGACAGCAAGGCTTATGCAGGCCAACCTACTCTGTCCCTGGCATGTGCGAGGTGCTTGTAGATCTGCTGTATTGGGTTTTTTAACTAGTTTGAAGTGTTGGTGCCGTGCTGTGACAGCTTGAAGCAGGGTTGGCTCCCCACAAACCCAATTGTGATGAAAAATATTTATGAAATAAATAAATGAAATATATATATATATATATATATATATATATATATATATATATATATATATGTGTGTATATATATATATATGTGTGTGTGTGTGTGTGTGTGTGTGTGTGTGTGTGTGTGTGTGTGTGTGTGTGTGTGTGTGTGTGAAAGACAACTGACTTTTATGTAAACCATACTATATGGACAGTTTGTTCTGCATGTCACTATGCTGGAAAGTGTCCTAATCGGGAGATAAGCCCTGGGGGTCCCTGGAGGGGTGGAGGTTGTGGATTGGCAGGCAAGGAGTGTGTGTGCAAAGTTTGGCATTGAGTAATATGCTGGCTGTGTACACATGTTCACAGCGGCGTCAGTTCAGGAAAGGCTAAGGTATGGCAACATGACTGGTGTCTTGCAAGACACCAATCATGTTGCCATACCTTAGCAACAGGCACGATGAAAAGTACATTTAATTATTTCCCCCCTGTAGCCAAGGTATGGCAGCTGCCATAGCTTGCCATACCCAATTGACGCCCCTGCATGTTCACCTCCAGTAGGTTGGGAAAGTAGCCTGCCACCCTGTGGAAATAGGCTTGAACTGCAAGATATGACCCTAAAACAAATAAAATGGAATAAAAAAGCATCCGTAAGACGGATGGGCGAACAAGTGGTGTCCATACGTAGATGGGGTCCCAGAGGACATGTAGAGCCCACCCCCTTATTTTTCACGCCCCCAGGGAACACACAGCGGGGTTTGGAAATTTGTCGTGTACACCAGCCCTAGGACCTCGGCTTCGTGGACCGATTTAACGATAGGGGTAACAATAACAACAGTAATAAAAGTAGAACAACCTTCTGTACAGGAAGATGATTATAGATATTACAACATTGTTAAGAATTATATGTAAATGAAAATAAATAAATGAAAATAAAGAAAAATAAAAATAAAGAAAATGCATGTATATATGTAGAGAGAGAGAAATAATGAGCCAAAATAGCCATACATCAAGCACCACATCGAGATCAGCACCACCAACGCACCACAGCACCACAGCCTCATTCAAGTGACAATGAGTTCAATTTGGTTACGTATGAAATTAAGGGTTGCCAATAGGTATAAAATTTGTCAGCCGATCCTCTAATTGGAAATTTGATTTTTTCGAGTTTGAGAAAGGACATAACGTCAGTCAGCCAAGACCTAGTTGGAGGAGGAGACTCCGCCTTCCAATGCAATAGTATCCTCCAGCGGGCTATTAGCGAGGCAAAGGCAATAACATTGTGTTGTTTACTTGTAAGAACTATACCCTCTTCAGGGATCCCAAAAATTGCAATTTGAGGGCACGGCAAGATGGTTGTCTCCAACACCTCAGACATAATATCAAAAAAGGACCTCCAGAATTTTATCAATTTGGGGCAGGACCAGAACATATGGGACAGGTCTGCTGGCGATTGGGAACATCTGTTGCAGCTGTCTACTACACTCGGATATATTTTGGATAGTCTTGCTTTGCTATAGTGAATTATATGGAGAACTTTGAACTGAATCAGACTCAGTCTAGCGCAGGAGGAGGAGGAGGAGTTAACCCTCTCAGTTGCCCATTCCCACCAATCGTCTGAGAAGGTAATTCCCAATTCAGCCTCCCAGCCAGCTTTGATTTTTTCCAAGCCTGGGTCTCTACGAGGGATCGCTTCGTAGAGATACGAAACGACTCTCCTATCTAGGCTTGCCGCAGGAAGGAAATGTTCGATACCCGAACGCAGAGGTAACTGTGGGAATGTTGGAGAATGGGTTTTAACAAAGTGGCGGACCTGAAAGTATCTAAACCGGTCAGATTGTCTTAAGTTGTAGATTTCACATAGATCTCCGAATTCTGCAAATTGACCCTCTACATACAGGTCTCTTAGGTAGGTCAGACCTTCCCTACCCCACGCAGCAAACCCAGAGTCCAGTTTAGCAGGTAAAAAGAGATGATTATTACAGATTGGTGCTGCCATGGAAAGCAGAGACCATCCGAACCCCTTTCTAATCTGATCCCAAATTGTAAGTGTTGAGACAACAATCAGGTTAGTACTGTGTTTTGACGGTACAAGAGGGATAGGGCTACACACCAACGCCTCGAGGGAAGACGACAAGCAGGAACTGGCCTCGAGCCTGCACCAGCAGCTCTCCGGCTCACTTATCCAGAGAATAACTTTGTGAATATTGGAAGCCCAATAATAATACCTGAAATTTGGAAGGCCCAATCCACCCTCAGACCTGCTTCTCTGCAATAAGGATAGTTTAATCCTCAGAGTTTTACCCTCCCAGATAAAATAAGAAATAATAGAATCCAATTTAGCAAAAAATGTTTTGGGGAGAAATATAGGGAGGCATTGGAAAAGATATAGATATCTAGGCAATATATTCATTTTAACAGTCTGCACCCTACCAGCCATAGAAAGGGGCATTCCACCTCTGTAAGTCAGCTTTGACCTTAGTTGTTAATGCAGTAAAATTTTGTTCGCGAAGAGAATTGAAAGATTGAGTAATATTTATCCCCAAATATTTGAAGCCGTTGCTCGCTAGGTGGAATGGTTGTAAGGATTGAGAGATTTTACGGGCCAAATCATTAATTGGGAAGCATTCACTTTTCTGTAAGTTTAATTTATAACCAGAAAATTTTCCAAAAGAATCAAGAAGTGATATGATATGTGGAATGGCAGGTACCGGGTCAGATATGTAAAGTAATAAATCGTCTGCATAGAGAGATACTCTATGCTCAATGCCTCCTCTCCTTATCCCAGAGAAGCCTTTTTCAGCCTTCAGTGCTATAGATAATGGCTCAATGGCCGCGGCAAAGAGTAAGGGGGACAAGGGACAACCCTGGCGCGTCCCACGTGATAGTGGAAAGTATCTTGAGCGCGAGTTGTTGGTTGAGACACAAGCCTGCGGGTCAGTATAAAGCAAACGTATCCAGGACAATTTTTTGTCTCCAAAGCCAAACTTTTCCAGTGTAAGGAACAAGTACCCCCACTCCACCCTATCAAAAGCCTTTTCCGCATCCAGTGAGATTACGGCTTCTGGTTTTAATTCGGAACTAGGGGCGTTAACGATGCTCAACAATCTGCGAATATTTGCAAATGAATGACGGTTTTTAATAAAGCCTGTCTGGTCTTCAGATATTACTGTGGGAAGGATCGTCTCCAACCTGCCAGCCAGCACTTTAGCCAATATTTTAACATCAACATTGAGGAGAGAGATTGGTCGGTACGAAGAGCAATATGTGGGGTCTTTATCCTTCTTAAGAAGTAAAGAAATGGAGGCCTGTGTTAGGGTCGGTGGTAGAGCACCTTTTTGTAAAGAGTCTTCAAACATCTCTAGGAGCAGAGGGGCTAATTGATCTGAAAATTTCTTAAAAAATTCTACCGGATAGCCGTCGGGGCCTGGAGACTTTCCACTCTGCATTAGCTTGACAGCAGATGTAATCTCATCAAGCTGTAGTGGTCGATCTAAACAGTCACAGTCATCTGATGAGATTTGGGGAATAGATTGTTCTGAAAAGAAGTCTAACATTGCCGAGGTGTCTTCCGGTGCTTGAGAAGTATAAAGTTGGGAATAAAATGACGTAAAAGCGTTATTTATTAGTTTTGGATCTGTAGTTAGCGAACCTAGGTCATCGCAAATCTGTGAGATTGATTGTGAGGTCGCTCTACCCTTTAACTGGTGGGCGAGAAGTCGACCCGCCTTATCTCCGTGTTCATATAGGGTACCGCGAGATCTAAGGAGAAGTCGCTCAGCATCCCTAGTTGTTATGAGGTTGTACTCTGTCTGAAATGTAACTCTATCCCTGTAAAGCTCTGGAGTTGGGTTAACTGCATAACAGCGATCAATATTTGCGAGGAGAGCCAATAATTCTCTCTGTCTCGTAGTACGGAGCTTATTGGCATGTGCAGTATACGATATTATTACACCCCTGATATTAGCCTTTAAAGTCTCCCATAACAGCGAGGGTGAAGTTTCGCTGTTCTTGTTAGTCATTAGAAAAGAATCAATAGCTTGCGAGATAGTAGTACAAAATACGTCAGATGAAAGCAAAGTAACATCCAACCTCCATACACGAGTCTCTCTGGCTTAGATTTAAAAGTCAGATCGAGGGTTACAGGGGCATAGTCAGAGACGGTTATAGCAGAGTAGTTAACTGAGACTAGCGAGGGTATCAAGAAAGAAAAAGTCAATGCGTGTATAGGAATGATGTACATGAGAGAAGAAAGAAAACTGTTTTACCGTTGGATACCGAAATCTCCATGGATCGACACAGCCACACTGGTTCATGAAAGTGGAAAAGGCCTGGGACATCTTTGAGGGCACTGCCATTTTAGTACTAGACCTGTCGAGAAGATTATCTATGAAAAAGTTTAGATCTCCTGCCAATATCAGGCGATGAGTATTCAAATCAGGGAGTGAAGACAAAAATCTTCTCATAAAATTAACATCATCCCAATTTGGTGCATATACGTTGACAAGAACAACTGGGGTCTGATATAGTGAACCAGTTACAATTACGAAGCGACCATATGAGTCTGAAATAGTATTGGTAGAAGTAAACTGTACATTCTTATTGTGGGCTCGCCTGTAAACAGGCGAGCACACTTTAGATATTGTCATTATTGTGGGCTCGCCTAAAGGCGAGCACACTTTAGATATTGTCATTATTTATTTGTTTATTTATTTATAGTAGACGGGATCTTCGGTTCCTTTCTACTCCTACATACTTAGTGAGAAAATGAAAATAAAAACATCAATGTGTTCAGTTTACAGTGGTGAAGTGTGCTATTACTTTTTACAGCAATCGGCCAAATGGTGGCGCTGTAGGAAGCCTTCGAAAGTGCGATCTTTGAACAGGTATAGCTCATGCTGTGTTTGAGGTACAGTCATGAAACCTGTATACACGTATGCGTCTCCTCATGCCGAACAACTTTTACCCTCTAACTTTTGACCTCTGACCTTTAGGTCTCCCACAATTCGGAATAATATGAAAAACAGTAAAAATCTATCTCCTCCTGGGTTTTTTTCGTTACGCGCACGAAACTTTTTTCACATGAACTTTGGACCAATACGGTCAGATTGATCAACCAGATTTCTTTTAAAGTGAAATATATTTTTTTAATAATTCAATCAATATTGCGGTTTTATGCAAATTATTCTTCGGCCTCTAAATCATACATGCAAAGTTACACGTTCATGGCATTTGGCAAAGATGTAGAGGGTTAGTCAAAGTATCACTGAAACCAATTTTATTCCAATCGGCCAAAGGGGGCGCTATGCGAAGCGTTTGAAATTTCAAACTTCAAACGGGCATAAGTCATGACTCGTTTCGTTTGAAGTCATGCAACTTGCTTACACGCGTGCTTTGACTCGAGCGGAAGACATCTGTGTCTTTGTTAAGTAAGCTCCGCCCTTAGATTTCCCGCCATTTTGAGCAGTTTGTGAAACGCTTAAACCCGCTTTTATTCTGGAATGTTCGCGTCACGTGCACAAAACTTTTTTTATGTGAACTTCGGACCGATATCTAAAGATCTGTCAGATCGGATTTTTTTTAAATTGAAACATGCTTTTTTAATAAATTCAATGAATATTGCAGTTTTATGCAAATTATTCTTCTGCCTCTAAATCATGTATGCAAAGTAACATGTTCATGGCATTTGGCAAAGATGTAGAGTGTTATTCCAAATATCACTAAAACCAATTTTACCCCAATTGGCCAAAGGGGGGGCGCTATATCATTTTTAGCAGTTTGTGAAACACTTAAACCTGTTAAGATTGTTTTTGCAATTTGCATGAAACATTCTACACACAATCTAAGGACCATTATCTAATATGCCTATGAAGTGCACACACACAAAAAAATAAAAATAATAATAAATATAGCTGCAAGCAGCCATAAAGTGGCCAAGGCCAAAAACACATCAAATCATGAACACAGCCTGCAATGTGCGTGAAATCTTGCAAGCACATTACCAATAGGTCAAGGAACAGATACCACCCTTCTCACATTAGCCTGTTATAGCGCCACCAGTGGGTCAACTTTTGCACAACACATTTTTGGAACAAAATGGACCAATCTTTGACGTCAGTAACGTCAAAGAGATCACTGCCTGCGATCTTGACATTTTGTACTTTTATAGCCATTGTTTTCTGGCTTGAAGCGAGCCCACAATTGTTTCGAAGGAACAATATTTTCTAGTTTATCTAGCAGGCAGGCATATCAAGTTCTCCTCAAAACTTCGGTTCCTTTCAACTCCTACATACTTAGTGAGAAAATGAAAATAAAAACATCAATGTGTTCAGCTTACAGTGGCGACGTGTGCTATTACTTTTTACAGCAATCGGCCAAATGGTGGCGCTGTAGGAAGCCTTCGAAAGTGCAAACTTTGAACAGGTATAGCTCATGCTGTGTTTGAGGTCCAGCCATGAAACCTGTATACACGTATGCGTCTCCTCATGCCGAACAACTTTTACCCTCTAACTTTTGACCTCTGACCTTTAGGTCTCCCACAATTTGGAATTATATGAAAAACAGTAAAAATCTATCTCCTCCTGGGATTTTCGCGTCAAGTGCACAAAACTTTTTTCACATGAACCTTGGACCAATACGGTCAAACTGTCTGGTCGGATTTCTTTTAAAGTGAAACATTATTTTTTAATAATTCAATACATATTGCGGTTTTATGCAAATTATTCTTCTGCCTCTAAATCATACATGCAAAGTTACACGTTCATGGCATTTGGCAAAGATGTAGAGGGTTAGTCAAAGTATCACTGAAACCAATTTTATTCCAATCGGCCAAAGGGGGGCGCTATACGAAGCGTTTGAAATTTCAAACTTCAAACGGGCATAAGTCATGACTCGTTTCGTTTGAAGTCATGCAACTTGCTTACACGCGTGCTTTGACTCGAGCGGAAGACATCTGTGTCTTTGTTAAGTAAGCTCCGCCCTTAGATTTTCCGCCATTTTGAGCAGTTTGTAAAACACTTAAACCCGCTTTTATTCTGGAATGTTCGCGTCACGTGCACAAAACTTTTTTTATGTGAACTTTGGACCAATATCTAAAGATCTGTCAGATCGGATTTTTTTAAAATTGAAACAAGCTTTTTTAATAAATTCAATGAATATTGCAGTTTTATGCAAATTATTCTTCTGCCTCTAAATCATGTATGCAAAGTAACATATTCATGGCATTTGGCAAAGATGTAGAGTGTTATTCCAAATATCACTAAAACCAATCTTACCCCAATTGGCCAAAGGGGGGGCGCTATATCATTTTGAGCAGTTTGTGAAACGCTTAAACCCGTTAAGATTTTTATAGCAATTTTCATGAAACATTCTACACACAATCTAAGGACCTTTATCTAACATGCCTATGAAGTGCACACACAAAAAAAATAATAATAATAATAATAAATATAGCTGCAAGCAGCGATAAAGTGGCCAGGGCCAAAAACACCTCAAATCATGAACACAGCCTGCAATGTGCGTGAAATCTTGCAAGCACATTACCAATAGGTCAAGGAACAGATACCACCCTTCTCACATTGGCCTGTTATAGCGCCACCAGCGGGTCAACTTTTGCACAACACATTTTTGGAACAAAATGGACCAATCTTTGACGTCAGTAACGTCAAAGAGAGCACTGCCTGCGATCTTGACATTTTTTACTTTTATAGCCATTGTTTTCTGGCTTGAAGCGAGCCCACAATTGTTTCGAAGGAACAATATTTTTCTAGTTGATCAATATAGCTGTCCCGCGTGTTTTAGTGTCAAATTTGGAATGAAAAATGTGTCCAATCCATGGTCTAGAAAGCCTCATCTGATCTACCGTCCGTAGGTGTGTTTCTTGGAGAAATGTAATGTCAGCTTTAAATTTCTTAATGTGTTCAAAAACCTTAGCCCTTTTAACTGTCCCATTTATACCACCGACGTTCCAGGAAAGGAACCTAACTGTGTTTCCACCCAAATTTATGCCTGTCATAGTGCAGTGCCATTGGGGGTCGTAGATTTCTTAGTAGTGTTGTACCAGGCTAAATGGTGATGCGACAAGATGCTTGACAAGACGAAGGCCAGTGCAAAATCAGGAATAGAGAAAAATGTTACATGGGACAACTTGTAATGTAAAGACATAAACAAAAATAAATGCAGCATAAAACACAATGCACAAAAAGGAAAATCATAAACATTGTTCGACCAGGCTATTACTCCCCCCGTACCACCCGTTTCTGCCACCCACCCACCCCTCCCCAAACCAGAAACCAAAAAGTAAATAAACAGCAAACCAAAAAGGACGACTGGTCCTATGAAAGCCATTCAGGATAGACCACTCCCTACCTAATTCCACCATAACCCCACAAAAATAAAATGTTATATATTATCCCTGTGTCAAGAATGTTATGTTGAGCAAACCACTGGGCTTTAGCAAAAAGCTTCCAAGGCATATCAAAAAAGATATCGGATATCAAGATCAAATTCTAAGTATTCAAAAGATTGTAGAAATTACTATTTCAAAATAACCAATCTCTTGTTCAAGGTTTACTCACACAATAACAAGGAACAAAACCCTAGCCCAGATATAAGGAAAGAAGAAAGGAAAAGAAAAGGCGAACCAAAAACACCGACAGCAAAACCTGTCAGACCTGCTAATGAAGCAAGGTATATTAGACCTGCGGAAAGTATCATGATCAGAAAAAAAAAGTTCAAATACTGCCAGAAAAGCCGGACACTAAGCTCAACATATAGTGATATAAACCCAATCTACTACTCCCACTGGAAAATCAAACATTCAGAAATAAAACAACATCAAGCTAAAACACCAGATTGAGAGCTTTTAAGCTAAAAAACAAAAACAAGACTAAAAGTCATGTGAGCAGAAGGTTTAACACGGTATACTGATCATTTCATCTATCAGAATAAACAGTCAAAATAAAGGCCTCCAATTATTTAGATTTAGAAACATTTGGCCTGTTGAACCTGGAGATTAACAGTCAGGGACAGTAAGAACTCTCACCCCCGACAATATTACCAGATAACATGAACAGACACAACCCCCCCCCCCCCCCCCCCCACCCAGCACAAACAACACAGTAAAAATTGTATAAATAAAATAAAGACGTTATATAAATCAACCATTCAGATGTGCAGATATCATGTTACATGGAGTTCAGTAGCTAGAGTCCAAAAGAAAAATGTACCATGATGGCATTCAGAGACAGACAGTATAAACCAGTTCAAATAATCTACTCACTCATATGTCCATGTGTTCAAGTCCGAATGTGGAAGCATTTAAAAAATAAAATAAAACACTGATAGCATTTCTGCCATAAAACTTCTAGAAATGGTTGAAGAAAGACGTTCAGAAATATATATTCTGAAGGGGGAAGAGGAGAGAAGAGGAAAAATAATAATAATAGTAATAGAAAAATATAAACAAGTTGTGGAAGTAAGTAACGAGGCGACAGACGGTGAATACGGTTCAGACGTTTTACTTCCAAACAAATGCATGAATGACACAGGTACAATCACTTCCCTATATCCCTTCCTCTCTCTTCTCATATCCACCCCCCCAATCCATTCTGAGGTGAGATAACCCCCCCTAGTGTCCAGGTGTCCACCACACAGGCCCCCCGAACACTCAGAATTGACATTAGTGCAACACCATAACCCTGTACAAAAAAAACCCAAAACAGTACACCCAGTGTCTTCAGTCTCTCTTCGGAGGTCTGACCCTGCGGCCATAACGACTGTATTTCACTGTATTTGAAACCTTGTGACGGGGGAAGTGGGCCCACCAGGTCCACGTTGACATGGTCAAATCGCCTCTCTGGAATGAGAAACGGCTCCAGGGGGGCCTTAGTGTGACGATGTACCTTGGCCCTCTGGCATGCCACACACGAGGCGGCCCACCCCCTTACGTCCTTCCTGAGTCCTGGCCAGACAAACTTTGCCCCCACCAACTTAACTGACGCCCTCACCCCCGGGTGCGAAAGGGCGTGAATGGCGTCAAACACGCGGCGGCGCCAGCCAGTTGGTACCATCGGCCGGGGCTGGCCAGTGGAGACATCACAGAGGAGAGTGGCCCCGCTGTCATGAAACGCCACATCTTCCAGTCGCAGTCCTGTCACCGCCGTCCTGAAAGCCTGCAGGTCAGAATCGATGAGCTGATCGCCGGCCATGGCTGCATAGTCGATGCCCAGGTGCACGGGACTGACGTGTGCCCGAGAAAGGCAGTCCGCCACCTGGTTATCTTTGCCGGCCACATGTTGAATGTCTGTCGTGAACTCTGAGATGGCGGAGAGTTGGCGCTGCTGACGCCCCGACCACGGTTCTGTAGTCTTGGCCATGGCAAAGGTCAGGGGCTTGTGGTCCACATAAGCGGTGAACTTCTGGCCCTCCAGCAGGAACCTGAAGTGACGTACAGCGAGGAAAAGGGCCAGCAATTCTCTGTCAAACGTGCTGTACTTTCTCTCAGGGTCCCGTAGCTTTTTACTAAAAAAGGCAAGGGGCTGCCAGGCTCCAGCCACCCACTGTTCGCACACGGCCCCCACTGCGTAATCCGAGGCATCGGTGGTAAGAGCTATAGGCGCAGCCGGGGACGGGTGGGCCAACATGGCAGCTTTGGCGAGAGCTGCCCTTGTGTCCTCAAACGCTTGGACCCGCTCCGGGGTCCAGTCCACGTCGTCGTTGTCCTTCTTGCCCTTCAACGCCTCGTACAAGGGGTGCATCAGGTGAGCAGCGTGTACAATGAAGCGATTGTAGAAGTTCACCATGCCCAGATACTCCTGCAGGGGCTTAACAGTGAGGGGGCGGGGGAAAGCGTTTATGGCCTCGACCTTGGTGGGCAGTGGAACAGCCCCCTGGGGAGAGACATGGTGGCCCAGGAAGTCGATGGCTGACAGGCCAAAGTGACATTTAGCAGGGTTCACTATCAGCCCATGCTCGTTGAGCCGCTCGAACAGTTGCTGGAGATGTATGTGATGCTCCTCAGCAGATGCACTGGCCACCAGAATGTCATCCAAATAGACAAACAGAAATGACATGTCACGCAGTACCGAGTCCATCAGCCGCTGGAATGTCTGTGCTGCTCCTTTCAGGCCAAACGGCATCCTCAGGAACTCGAACAGCCCAAATGGGGTAATAACAGCAGTCTTAGGCACATCTGGTGGATGGACCGGGACCTGGTGGTAGCCCCGCACCAAATCTACCTTCGAAAAAATGGTGGCCCCCGCCAGGTGGACAGAGAATTCTTGAATATGTGGGACCGGGTAACGGTCATGAGTGGTGATGTTGTTTAGGCGCCGGAAATCCCCACACGGCCGCCACTTCCCGTCTGCCTTGGGGACCATGTGTAGAGGGGAGGCCCACGGACTATTGGAGCGACGCACGATGCCCAGCCGCTCCATCGTGGCGAACTCCTCCCTGGCTATTGCCAGCTTAGCAGCATCCAGGCGGCGTGCTTGAGCGTAAACTGGCGGTCCGACGGTCGTGATGTAGTGCTCCACTCCATGCTTCGCAACCTCCGCAGAGAAAGTGGGTACCGTAAGGGCGGGGAACTTGGCGAGGAGGCGCTGATACACATCCCCTGTGGCGAGCAGGTTGGCCAGGGACAGCGGCCCCGGTCCCCCCAATGTGCATGGATACGTATCAAAAGAAACAGCATCAATTAGCCGACAGTTGGAAATGTCCACTAATAGTCTGTGAGCACACAAAAAATCCGCCCCCAGTATAGGCACGGATACAGAGGCAATAACAAAATTCCAGCAAAACTCACGTCCATGAAAACACACCGTCACCTCTCTGGTGCAAAACGTGCGGATGGGCGTGCCGTTAGCTGCGTCCAGCGGCGGCCCCTGTCCGTTTCCCAAAGCGTCCACGGCTGATGCAGGCAGGATGCTCAGCTGAGCGCCCGAGTCCACAAGCAGGCGCCTGCCAGATGACATGTCCTCAATGAACAGCAGCTTATTGTTGCCGGTGCCAGCGCTCACAGCTGTCGATGCGCGCCGGCTCTTGCGTTTCCCTGCTGATCCACGAAAGCGCACGGCGGCACGCACTGTTTCGCTTTGTTTCCAAAACGGCGATGATAAAAGCAAAGTCTGTCGCTGTCGCTGTCCCTCGGATCCCTTCGACGCTCCGGCCGCGGCCCCCGCCGCCGCCACGTATTGACGGGAGTCGCGGGACGCCAGCAGTATTCGGTCCGCCTCTTCTGCTAACCCGCGGTAGTCCTTGGTGCGCACCAGTGGAGAGGTGGCCAAGGCTGTGCGCACTGGAGTGGGTAGTTGACGCAGGAAAAGTTGGATAAAGAGGAATGAAGTGTCACCTGACCCGAGCAGTGCCAGCATGTTTTCCATCAGTTCCGTGGGTCTACTGTCTCCCAGCCCATTGAGAGACAATAGGCGCTCTGCGCGCTCTGCGTCGGACAGTTGAAACAACCGCAGGAGCTGCGTTTTGATGGCTTCATATTTGCCGACGGCCGGTGGCTCTCGCAGAAATCCCATCACTCGGCGGGTGGTGGAGGAATCCAATGCCGCGACCACATGATAATACTTTGTGTCATCCACCGTGATCCCGCGGAGGTGAAACTGCGCCTCAATATGCTGGAACCACGGGCCAGGATCGGACTGCCAAAACTCTGGGAGTTTAACTGTTGCAGCAAACACCGCGGGTGGCGCGACAACATCGCCTTCATTATCTGACATGTTAAATCAAACGTTCAAGGTCACCACTGTGGAAGTAAGTAACGAGGCGACAGACGGTGAATACGGTTCAGACGTTTTACTTCCAAACAAATGCATGAATGACACAGGTACAATCACTTCCCTATATCCCTTCCTCTCTCTTCTCATATCCACCCCCCCAATCCATTCTGAGGTGAGATAACCCCCCCTAGTGTCCAGGTGTCCAGGTGTCCACCACAAAGTAGTAATTATTTAAATAATAATAATCTCCCCCTGCCTTTCGGCCTGGTGGAGACAAAAAAAAAAAAGGTGTAGTGCAGTGCTGAAATTACAGGGGAAGGACGGGGGGGTGTGTACACGCATGCGCGCGCACGGGAGAGGAGAAAGAAAAAAGAGGAGGGGAGAGGAGAACGAAAAAAAGAGGAGGGGAGGCACGATACATAGTGTTTTGCAAAGTTCTTGTGAGAGCATGTATGTATGCACTGTGGGTGTATGCGTGTGCACTGTGCACACGTGCAAATGTCCCGATGAAAACATCCATTCAAGTAACCAGTTCTACTCACTCATATTCGTCCCAGCATCACGGCATGTCCGACAGTCTCAAACAAAACAAGGCGATGTGTAATGTCCGCGGCTAATCAGAGTGATTAGAGCCCGACTCCTTTCCATAATTCCGAACGAAATCAGTAGCCACCGAGGGGGACTCAAGCCACTTCTTGTCGCCGCCTGGTAGCGTTATGCGTAGCCTTGCGGGAAACAGGAGAGACGGGCGGAGATCCAATTTGTACAGGTCGGCCATCTGGGTTTTGTACTCGCCACGCTGCTTCAGCACCTCTGCAGTGTAGTCTTCATAGAATCTTATCTTATGGCCCTTGTATTCCAATGAACCACGCTTACGTGCCTCAAGCATGACCAATTCTTTGATCTGGAAACGATGAAAGCAGACAACGACACTGCGTGGTTTATCCTTCGGTCCAGGTTTGGCGGTGAGGGCCCTGTGCGCTCTGGAAAGCTCAGGGGGGGATGATAACACCTCCTCCCCCAAAACGTCCACGAACAGCTGAGCAAAGAAAGCAGTGGGCCGCGGGCGTGATTCAAAATAACGACGGAGTTCGGCCAGTGGAGACGCCCCTCTCGTTCCGCTTGCCTCTGATTGGCCCGTTGCCTTAAGTATGACAGTAGTAGCTTTAAGGAAATGCTGAGTATGAACGTTAATTCACATTTTGTGTAGTTATGTCTGCATTTTCTAAGTTATGTCTGCATTTTCTAGTAGTGAACAAAACAAGACAGTATATTTGTATCTTTTCAAAGTGTGTTGTGAGCCGTTTTCACTAATTCTAATTTCTCTTTTGTACCATGCCAACCCATTAAAAAACACCCAGCACAGAAGATTTTTTTTTTAAATGAGAGGCCTTTCACAGTACAAGTGTCAAGTTTATTTTGAGCACAGCACAAAAGTGTCAAATGCAGGCTTTTAACAGGGTTTTTCCCTTCTTTTTAGTGGCTGTGCATTGTGCAAAATGCAGGCTTCAATTAACATTTAGTGCAAATTATTATGATACAGAATATTTTGATACAGTTAAAACATTTAATTAAGTCACCACAGGTTCTGGGTGCCACGGCAGAAACAGTGCAGGCTTCAGCGTGTGTGTTGTTAAGAGGGGGCGTGTCCACTGGCCGAACTCCGTCGTTATTTTGAATCACGCGGGCCGCGGACCCCCTTGTATTGATTCTGGCAAATTAATTATGCGGACGTTGGAGCGACGGCTATATCCTTCTAACGTGGAGAGCTTCTGTTTGATCCAGTTGTTTTCTTTTAGTAGGCTAGCATTAGCCGCCTCCAGCTGGTCAAGACGTTGGGCAACAGTGTTTGCGTTAGATTCGAGATCTGATATACATTGAGCTTGGCTATCAGCTGCGGCCTTCACGTCGTCCAGCTTTTTCTCCAAGGTGTCGAGTGCTGCTTTCCAATCAATAGCAAGCGTCGCTCTTTGTTTGTCAAATAGCACAAGCATCTCAGCCATTGTAATAGGGGCAGTGCCACTAGCTACGTTGCTAACGCTATAGCATCGTCGTCTCCGTCACCCAAATCTTTGCTGGCTGCGCCGCCCTGGTCCTTCCTACTTCTTCCTCCAGGCATCGTTAGGTTAGTTAAAGGTTTAGAAAGGCGAAAAGTCACTCTTAAGGAAAAGTAAACAGGGTTTAGGTTGGAATCTGAACTTTGTTTGTGGGGAGCTGGTGAATCGTGCGTCTACTCCATACTCCTGCGCATGCGCTCTCCCTATATAGCACATTTAAAAACAATTCTCATTGTACCAAAGTGCTTCACAGGTTACCGTTAAACATGCATCATTACAAACAATCAAAAATGAAAATAAAAATAGAATTGACAACGTAACCATAGTACTTTACATAAAATTTACATTAAAAACATAAAAAATAGTAGGGAAAAAAGAAAAGAAAGGCCTCTAATCGAAAAAGTGCACAGTTCATCATGGGGATTCAAAGGCTTGTGAAAATAAAAGTGTTTTAGGCCTGGTTTTAAAAACAACAGAAGGGGCAAACCTAACAGAGGCGGGAATGCTATTCCACAAGGTGGGGCCAGTGACTGCAAAGGCGCGGTCCCCCCTGTGTACCTTGTTGGAGAACGGGACCTCAAGTGTCCCCCTATCTGCTGATCTGAGGGTCCTGGTGGTGGTGGGGGGATAAGACAGGAGTTCAGAGATGTATGGGGGGGGGGGGGGCAGTCCATTTAAGCCTTTGTACACAAACAGTAGGATCTTGAAATGTATTCTGTACCGCACAGGTAGCCAGAGGAGAGATGCCAATATGGGTGTAATGTGCTCTCTCCTCCTGGTGCCAGTCAGGAGTCTGGCCGCAGAGGGAGTTGCAGTAATCTAACCGGGTTGCTTCCGGCGCGCTGGTACAGGGGCTGCGCCGCTACACAGTGTGTTGTGTATGCCTTGTTTGTTTTGTTTCTTTTGTCCGTGTGCCTAAGTTTATGTTGTGAGTCATTATATAGGGATGTTTAAGATGAGGGCCGTGGAAATCGCTCTGCTGATACTATGGATACATTTCTGTGGATTATGCCTGGCTGTGGAGCTTCGAAATCCACGCAACAGCGACAAAAACAGCTGGCGTGGAGGGGCGCCCAGGCTCAACGGCTACTGCTACAGCCGAGAGGAGCTGCTGGCACTGAGACCAGAGCCAAGAACAACAACCGCGAGCCATGTCCACCTACCGGTGTTGAGTAACATCCCTGCGGAGCTGACCCGAAAACGGAGGAGGAAAAGAGGGAAGAAAGGGGGCAAAGAGAGTCGCCTCAGAAGAAGGTCGGCTCGCCCTCCGCTTCCCTTTATCGTTCTGGCCAACGTACGAGCCATTCACAACAAAATCGGCACGATACGGACCTATGCAAGGTACAGTCATGACTTTCGTGCAGCATCGCTGTTTTGTTTCACTGAAACCTGGTTAAAGCCATCACAACCAGACTCACTGTATGATGTCCCCGGTTTCACTCTGGTCCGGCTAAAACAGAGGTGGAGGGGGCGGATACGGTGGCGTGTGTGTGTACGTGAATGATCGATGGTGTCGAGCCATAACAATAAAAACCAGGATATGCGACGATCCCAACGTTGAAATCCTGGCTATGACTTTAAGACCTTTTTACCTGCCCCGTGAATTCGGCTGCATTCTGCTGTTTACTGTTTATGTGCCTCCAAAAGGGGCTGGAAGAGCTGCACAAGCAGCGAAGACCATTGCTGACTGCGTGCATGAACTCCAACTGCAGTACCCAGATGCACCAGCAATCGTGCTGGGAGACCTTAACCAGTGTTATTTAGACACTGTGCTGCCGGGGTTTGAACAATATGTCAAGGACGCGACGAGGAAAAATAATATTTTGGATAGGTGTTATGTAAACATTCCCAATGCTTATGTAGCCAAGGTTGGGCCACCTATAAAGACCTCTGATCACAATGTTGTGTGTATGTGTCCAGTCTACAAGTCAAAGCTAAAGAGAGGAAAGCCTGAGAAGAAAGTAGTTAGGACATGGACTCATGAAAGCAAGGAAGAACTCAAAGCATGCCTGGACTGCACAGATTGGGACATTTTTAAGAACGGTTCATTAGATGAAACCACCACTGTTACAAATGATTATATTAATTTTTGTGTCCAGTTGGTCCACTTAATTACAAAACACCTAGATAAGTCTAACATGAATCATGCAAGGGTGCTGTTCTTAGACTTTTCTTCAGCTTTCAACACAATACAGTCTGATATACTAGTGTCAAAGATGGTGCAGTTGGAACTGAATCCATACTTAATACACTGGTATGCTGCCTTTCTCACCAACAGGGTACAGAGGGTGAAAGTGAACGGAACCCTCTCCTCAGCAGTAACAACTAATGTTGGGGCCCCCCAAGGTTGTGTAAGCTCAGCTATACTTTTCACCCTTTATACTGACAGCTGTCGTACTGAGGAATGTCTGTCTGAAGGTCGTACTAAGGATCCAGACCAACACATTCTAAAGTACTCTGATGATACAGTTTTAATTTCACTCTTAGATAGTTCCAGTGATCCTGGACTGCACCAACTCAGAGTGAATAAGGTGGTTGAATGGAGTGATAACAACGCTCTCATCATTAACACAAAAAAGACAGAAGAGATTGTTTTTGGTGCACCACCAGATACACACAGATCTCCCATTACTATTCATGGTGAACAGATCAACCAGGTATGCTCGTATACGTACCTCGGAGTAGTAATAGACCATCTTTTGTCATGGAAAGATCAGATTGAATCTGTGTGTAAGAAAACAAAGCAAAGAATCTACTTCCTTCGCCGTTTAAGATCATTTGGTGCTAGTAGACAGATTCTTCTTATGTTTTTCACGTCTGTCATTATGAGTGTTCTCCAGTACTGTAGTACCACCTGGTATGGATGCTTGTCTGCAGCCCTAAAGTCACAACTGCTGCAACAACTGAACATTTGTTCAAAGATAGTTGGACAACCACTTCAGAGGCTATATACGAATACGTATGATAACAGCATTCTAAAGTTGGCAAGAAATATTACCTCTAATAGTAGCCATGTGTTGCATAGAGAATATAGATTGCTGCCTTCAGGAAGGAGATACGAAGTTCCAGCATACAAAAAGGTCAAACTGAAAAGGTCCTTTGTCCATCAGTCGACTTTAAGGCTTAATCAGGAGCTTGGCCATAGGTAGGCTTGGCGGTGGACACTGCTCTCGTCTATATTATCCTTATGTATGTAAACCAGTCTTGTCTTTTTTTTGTTACATGTGTTAAATGTGTGTATATATGTTATGTGTCGCATACATGACCTGCTGTGTCGCAAGACAAATTTCAGTGTGAACTGACAATAAAGTACTATATCATATATCATATCATATCATACAGAATATTTTGATACAGTTAAAACATTTAATTAAGTCACCACAGGTTCTGGGTGCCACGGCAGAAACAGTGCAGGCTTCAGCGTGTGTGTTGTTAAGAGGGGGCGTGTCCACTGGCCGAACTCCGTCGTTATTTTGAATCACGCGGGCCGCGGACCCCCTTGTATTGATTCTGGCAAATTAATTATGCGGACGTTGGAGCGACGGCTATATCCTTCTAACGTGGAGAGCTTCTGTTTGATCCAGTTGTTTTCTTTTAGTAGGCTAGCATTAGCCGCCTCCAGCTGGTCAAGACGTTGGGCAACAGTGTTTGCGTTAGATTCGAGATCTGATATACATTGAGCTTGGCTATCAGCTGCGGCCTTCACGTCGTCCAGCTTTTTCTCCAAGGTGTCGAGTGCTGCTTTCCAATCAATAGCAAGCGTCGCTCTTTGTTTGTCAAATAGCACAAGCATCTCAGCCATTGTAATAGGGGCAGTGCCACTAGCTACGTTGCTAACGCTAGCATCGTCGTCTCCGTCACCCAAATCTTTGCTGGCTGCGCCGCCCTGGTCCTTCCTACTTCTTCCTCCAGGCATCGTTAGGTTAGTTAAAGGTTTAGAAAGGCGAAAAGTCACTCTTAAGGAAAAGTAAACAGGGTTTAGGTTGGAATCTGAACTTTGTTTGTGGGGAGCTGGTGAATCGTGCGTCTACTCCATACTCCTGCGCATGCGCTCTCCCTATATAGCACATTTAAAAACAATTCTCATTGTACCAAAGTGCTTCACAGGTTACCGTTAAACATGCATCATTACAAACAATCAAAAATGAAAATAAAATAGAATTGACAACGTAACCATAGTACTTTACATAAAATTTACATTAAAAACATAAAAAATAGTAGGGAAAAAAGAAAAGAAAGGCCTCTAATCGAAAAAGTGCACAGTTCATCATGGGGATTCAAAGGCTTGTGAAAATAAAAGTGTTTTAGGCCTGGTTTTAAAAACAACAGAAGGGGCAAACCTAACAGAGGCGGGAATGCTATTCCACAAGGTGGGGCCAGTGACTGCAAAGGCGCGGTCCCCCCTGTGTACCTTGTTGGAGAACGGGACCTCAAGTGTCCCCCTATCTGCTGATCTGAGGGTCCTGGTGGTGGTGGGGGGATAAGACAGGAGTTCAGAGATGTATGGGGGGGGGGGGGGGGGGGGGGGGGGGGCGTCCATTTAAGCCTTTGTACACAAACAGTAGGATCTTGAAATGTATTCTGTACCGCACAGGTAGCCAGAGGAGAGATGCCAATATGGGTGTAATGTGCTCTCTCCTCCTGGTGCCAGTCAGGAGTCTGGCCGCAGAGGGAGTTGCAGTAATCTAACCGGGAGGATATAAGTGCATGAATGATTATTTCTAGGTGATGTGGAGTGAGACCTGTCTCTTTGTCCTTTATGGCATCCTCCTCCTCTTCTCCTCCCCCCTCTCTCCCTCCCCCCACTCTCTGACACACACACACACACACACACACACACACACACACACACACACACACACACACACACACACACACACACACACACACACACACACACCTATCTTACCCTTCCTCCTTCTCTGTAACTCCCCTCTCTCCCTCTTCCCCTCCCTCAGTCTCTCTGTGTCTATATCTGTCTATCTTACAGTATGTATTTTCATATAGTTACTCTGACAATTGCCAGCTAAAGTATGCTTAATCTGTTTGTATGATCCCTCCCACTATTGTATCTGTCCTCCTCTAGGGAGGAGTCAATCTGTATAAATACTTGTGTATTCTCCTATTCGGGGTGCTTCCCCCTACATACCAGATGCGTCTGACATCTGACGTGTAGATGGACACACCCGGACATATAGTATGTTTTGTTACAGTATGTTATGCTTCGTCTCTTTGACATACTGTCAATGAGACAGAGTATACTACAATGTTCGTGATCAATAAACACGCCAGAAAGCCCGACCCAGTTGTTCTTATTGAAGCAATTCTCAACACCGTTTGCCTCCAAGATGTACTATTGTACGTCCCAAAATCGCCCTATCAACGTCATGCTATCCACAGTTGTTAAGTGCTATAGAAGTACGTCTAATAGTCTGTTATTGTCTCTCCAGGTTGGCAGAGGGAGTGTAGCGCCCAGGATTACATTAGATAGGCCTCATTAACAAACAAACAAATAAATAATAATTATATTAATAAGAATCAAGTTTGCTGCAATAAATAGGCATATAGATGCTATTGACCGTTAAAATGTTTATCTGCCTGGTGTCTGACCGAGTGGAGCAGGCGCAGGAACTCCTGAACAGAGTGGAGGTGGAATGTGCTAAGGTTGGCCTCAGACTGAATGCAAAGAGACTGAGGTAATCACCTATAACATCCACACGGCCATCAGATGGCAACGCTCTGCAAGAGGTCAATGACTTCAAATACTTGGGTTCCTGGATGAACTCCACAGAACAGGACCTTAAAGAGGTGGTGCCATGATTTCCTCCCCCCCCCCCCCCCTCTAAAACATGATTATCAGGTATTATGATTATACTAGGAGGAAGATTTTTTTCCAAAAAAGTATACAGAAAGAGTTAAAATTGGGTTTTTATGTGGCCACACCCCCAGTTCATTAAGTATGCATGGATCATGGATGTCATGGTGGGTGGAGACCCAGCTGAAGTTAGCCACACCCCACAGTGTTGGGTGAATGGTAATTAGGGGAGGAGTTGATACTGTGACATACTTAGCATGTGTGTTTTTTAACTGACACTTTTGACCACAAGGTGGCAGCCTCCAAGAGAAAACAAACAAATACTAAGAGAATACATAATTAAAAAAAAAACACATCAGGGGGTCTAATGAAGTACTTTCAACCTCCTAGACACATGAAAAACAGAAAAAGTACAAAACTATGGCACCACCTCTTTAAGGTCAGGAAGGCACTAGCGTGGAGGGCCCTGAACGGCATGTCAAGATTGTGGTGCTCGAATCTCCCCCGACACATAAAGCTGAGCCTATTCCACTCCACTGTGGAGTCTGTCCTCCTGTATGGCTGTGAAAGCTGGTCCCTGACACCCACCCTGCAGAAGTCCCTGGATGGGTGCTACACCAGAATGCTACGAGCTGTTCTGAATGTGGACCAGAACATCCACATTACCAACAAGGACCTGTACAGGCAACTGCCGAGGCTCAGCAAGAAGGTAGCAGCTAGGAGGATGAAGCTGGCCGGCCACTGCCACAGACATCGGGAGCTCAACGCGCGGGCATCGATCGCGAGGACGTTCCGCGCTAACGTATGTGGACGTCCTGAAGAAGGATGCGGGAGCTAAGAGTTAAGATCTGTTTATTTGACAGGGACCGTGCTCATTAATGGACATGTCAGTTTTCACTTCAATGTAAATGAGCCAGAGTTAGCCCGCCGCGTGCTAATTTTCATCTGCAGTCCCTGGACCCCCATTGGTGGTGATCAACCCCCCCAATCCAACCCTTGATGCTGAGTGCCAAGCAGGGAGGCATTGGGTCCCATTTTTATAGTCTTTGGTATGACCCGGCCGGGGAATTGAACCCCCGACCTCCCAGTCTCAGGGCGGACACTCTAACCACAAGGCCACTGAGCTGGTCAGTCAGACAGACAGACAGACAGACAGACAGACAGACAGACAGACAGACAGACAGACAGACAGACAGACAGACAGACAGACAGACAGACAGACAGACAGACAGACAGACAGACAGACAGACAGACAGACAGACAGACAGACAGACAGACAGACAGACAGACAGACAGACAGACAGACAGACAGACAGACAGACAGACAGACAGACAGACAGACAGACAGACAGACAGACAGACAGACAGGATCCCCATTGGTGGTGGTGATCAACCCCCCCAATCCAACCCTTGATGCTGAGTGCCAAGCAGGGAGGCATTGGGTCCCATTTTTATAGTCTTTGGTATGACCCGGCCGGGGAATTGAACCCCCGACCTGCCAGTCTCAGGGCGGACACTCTAACCACAAGGCCACTGAGCTGAAAGCTCTTCGGAGCTGGCCGGGTGTATGGAGAACCGGAAAGATTGGAGACTCCGATGGAAGCTCGTCTGAGGACGACCGAGAGAGAGCCCTTAATTATAAAGACCACCGGCTATTGTGTCCGCCTGGGAAAATGCTGTTATGTTATTAGGCTTTTTTTTATCATTTAAGCCTATTATTAATAATATTATTTGGATAAAGTAGAACAAGCATTAAAACATCATAATCATTTAAAGTTTGTATCGTTAATAGCGTAAATACAGCTGCCTGCCTGTTATCCCTGGGAGGTCCACACCACACACACACACACAAACACACACACACACACACACACACACACACACACACACACACACACACACACACACACACACACACACACACACACACACACACACACACACTGTGGCAGGGCTAAAATAGGCATGAATCTGACTCTCTGGAGGATAGCAGGGGCTCAGTGGAGGGAAAGGGGAGGCAATGGAAGGTACAAGATTGGAGGAAAATACACAAACTGAATGTGAAGTGTGTGTGTGTGTGTGTGTGTGTGTGTGTGTGTGTGTGTGTGTGTGTGTGTGTGTGTGTGTGTGTGTGTGTGTGTGTTTGTGTGTGTGTGTGTGTGTGTGTGTGTGTGTGTGTGTGTGTGTGATAGAGACAAACAGTGGGAGAGATGTAATTAGACGGTTTGGAATCAATCTTGTCCTCCGCATAGCGTTCACCCAGAGTTCATCCAGCAAGCCTTGCAATAGTTAAATATAAAATATATATATATTAGAGCTACAGGCTCACAACACGACAGGTTGTGAGATTGTGTGTCTGCCATTTAGATATGCAGAAACACTGTCGTACGGCGAAGGCTTCTCCAGTTAATCAGCGCTGTGTACGGGGTTTAGTTTAGTTTTACTGTTATGACAAACAGAACCGGGCCTGATCTGAACCAAGCTGGACCCGGTTGAGGATAATAAAACAGGGATACAAACTTCTATGGGTGGTGGAATCCCTTGGCTTGGATACGATCAAGCACAGACTGTCTGATCACAGCAATGGATTAAGTGCCAAGTGGTGAAAGTTGGTGACACAAAGGTGCTTGCCATCATGGCATAAAACGAACCAAACAAAACATGTTTGCATATTAAGGTTGAATGAGATGTAAAAGCCCAAATCATATATTAATTGGTAGGCGACTGTACGACTGCATTGCACAATCACAACGTAGTTTGGACCTCCTCTGCTCCTCTATTTCTGTAGCATAATGTTTTGGTGTAGAGGTTTTAAAAGACTAAATCCTTCTTTATTGCATTTGACACAACAATGTCACGGTCTAATAAATACCAAACAGTTAAATCACTAAATTGGTCATCTGTGTCCGTCATCCTCCAAGACTATCATCAAACCCATAGCGGCTCTGAGTTGCGCCCCCTAGAGTTGGATGGACCCAAATAATCCCAGAAACATTTGCACATACCCAGAATGCATTGCGCGATATCCAAGATGGCACTATTTGCGAACTGGGTTATGCTTGTAGATCTGCTATTTTAGAGTGAAAACGGGATTGGGCCTGGTATACAGCCTTGGGAATACAGTGAACTAAATATAGGTTTGAAGTGGTTCAAAAAGTCATATTACTTTGACTGTAAACTAATAATCAATAAAGTGTAGTTTGTCTTTTACCTGAGCAGGTGAGTCCAACAGTCTTGTCAGGTGAGCTGGTGTTTCTAGTTGAGTCTGAGGTTCTACAGTCCAGGAGAACAGACTCACTGCCTTCACACTGGAACTCTTTGGTCCACATGGGAGCCTTCCCTTCTCCATAGAGCGCCCCCTGGAGGACTGAAGGAGCCCCACAGCCAACATCCCTACAGACCACCTCTGCATCCTGCTGGTCAAAGTCACCTTCACACACTGAGAGCCACGACTGATCAGACTTCACCTCCACTCTGCCTGAACACCAACCAGGACCATTCACCAACCTCACTGACTCTGGAGAGAGAGAGAGAGAGAGAGAGAGAGAGAGAGAGAGAGAGAGAGAGAGAGAGAGAGAGAGAGAGAGAGAGAGAGAGAGATTATTTTGGGGGGTCTCCAGTTCAAACGCTGTGTCCTTGTGAGAGCTGTGAACTGCTAACAGTGATGTATGTGTGTTTCTATATCAGTGGTCAAACTTTTTCATTTCAAGAACCCATAAAATCATGTTTCTGTCTGCGGACCCCCATTTTAAACCATTTTGTTCCAGGGACCACAAGTTGAAAACGTTCCCATATTCTTTTTTTCTTTTTTTTATAATAATAGTCAAAGATTTGAGAGAAAACATAGCAGATTTACAAGCTCATGTCACGCCACAAAGTGACAAGCTAAGAGCTGATAGATCTGCTACTTTTTAATAGACATAGATTTTTGTTTTAGTTTTCATGTTAGATTTTAATCTCTTCAACCAGTATTTTATACTTTGTCTGTTCATAAATAACAGATCTATAGACCTTCTAGGGTCCCTGGAACAAAATGTTGATAGGAGTCGACGGCCAAATACTGACAGACAGACAGACAGACAGACAGACAGACAGACAGGCAGAGACAGGCAGACAGACAGGCAGACAGACAGACAGACAGACAGACAGACAGACAGACAGACAGACAGACAGACAGACAGGCAGTATAGATTAGTGTCATTGTTGAAGTCATTGTTTGTTACCTGAACAGATCAGATCCAGACTGGAGGAGGAACTAATAGAATCCATTCTACCTCCACACTCCCTCAGTGAAGATTCAGATCCAACACATTCAGATCTAATCCTCCATGTAGGTTGACGTGTAGAACCATCTCTCCTCTCTGTAGAAACAACAGAGCCACAGCCCAGTTGTCTACACACTACAGGTGAATGATTCTGGTTCCAGAAATACTGATCCACTGGTCTCCATTCTCTCTGGTGTTTCATCTCCAGTCTACCAGTACAGCGTCTGGCTCCTCCCACCAACCTGACATCATCAGACTCTGTACACAGACAATAGAACAAACAGTTAAATAAAGTAATATTACTTTTATATTACTTCTAGGTTAAAATTTATAATATTGATGTGTTTATTGATGTTTGTTTACCTGTTGTGTGGAGAGACTGGAGAGCTGAAGAGAAACATGATCACATTAATGAGTCTGAGTGAAACCAGTGGAGGAAGAAGTACTGGAGTAAAAGTATCAATAAATACTCTGTTACAAGTAAAAGTATCAATAAATACTCTGTTACAAGTAAAAGTATCAATAAATACTCTGTTACAAGTAAAAGTATCAATAAATACTCTGCTACAACTACAAGTATCAATACATACTCTGTTACAAGTAAAAGTATCAATAAATACTCTGTTACAAGTAGAAGTATCAATAAATACTCTGTTACAAGTCAAAGTATCAATACATGGTGTAACCCAGTGATTAGCTGTGTACATGATAAAACCTGAAAATGTATCATAAAGAAAATATGTGCCAACATATTGATTATATTACATAAATATATTTAACACCATCTAACAGGATACAATGGGTTAAATATGTATGATTAAGCACAATGTGAAAACTACTAGACATCAACCAAGTTTGTTTTATTCTGAAGCTGAGTACTTTTATTTTGTAACATGACACTTCCTGTTGAGGGAGCATAGTGCTATGTGCAGCACCATGACACTTCCTTTTGAAGCCACACCTGAGAGAGAGAGAGCAGCCACAGAGCAGCCACAAACCATTACCTGGTTTTAAACTGATAAAAGTTACAAAGTGCAGCTAAAAAGCAGTCCAGCTACTGTTTTAGCCAGAGATAAATCCTATGGTTCCAGCCAGAGGGTCCATCCGTCGAGTTTGATGTGAAAAGAGAGATAACCAGCATGGTGAGGATTGTTCATTGGTGGATGCTACAAACAATTAGCATGCTAGCTGAGGGGGACATGGTGAATGAATGAACTGGGTTGATGTCAGATGTACTGTATCTGTGCACAGCAGTTACAAGTTGGATGTTTATTGGGAGAAGTGTACACACTCTCCCTGGGTTCTATGAATACTGAAATGCACTTTTGTGTAGAGTTAATTTTTACAGCATGTGACTGTACAGGCAGCCTGCCCTGCACCCACTAATGGAGGCTGCCATTGCATTGTACAGGCCACATAGCAACATGTTTGATCCTGGTGTAGCAGTGTTATGCCATTTCTGTAAAGATATTTATTTTATTTTGGTAAAAAGAATTGTTTTGTATTGATCCAGATTATTTGATTATTTATTTTATTTGTTTTGATCAATGGAATTGTACAGTAAACTGATGTGTATTGGTTTAAATAGTAATTCCCAATTGATGTGAAATGATGATGAGAGATAATTACAAGAAGAAGTTTTATTTAGCTTTGGTTTATAATTCCCTATATGCCATAAAATGACAGTGCCTACTCTGACTTACTACTGTAGGTCAGGTTTTTTGGAGCCTGTTGAATCTGCTTGGAAGATCCTGAACTTTAGATGGCGAGCTAAACCCACAGACGAACCAGCAGAACCGGAGAACAGAGAGTAATTGCATGCAGAAGACTGAAGATTGATCCACAGACTGTCTCGATTTCCAAACCCATCCAGCTCACTCTACAGTGTGGTAGGACAAAACCAAACTCCACTGCACATCCACAGTGCAGTGGGACTGAGTCAAGCACACGCCACTCTCCTAGTGGTGTGATTGAACTATTGGGAATTGTACTGATTTCACATCAGTGACTACAGAGATTAAAGGGAACATTGAATTTGAACTTTGAATTTAGATATTGGCCAATTAGGATTTTATTTTGTTTTTGATTACCCGGGTTGTATTTGTATTTTGAAGGTTTAAAAAGTATTTGAATGTTTTTCTTATTTTTCTATTTCATCTTTACATTTATTATTATTAAAAGGAAGTGTTTGCATTTCATGCCTTCCGAATAGTACAACATTGCAGTGGTGTTCTTCCTGGTGTGAAACAATTACTGGCTCCCTAGTCGAACCTAGGACTTCTGATAATTAGCCCAAAACTCCCCAGCATAACTATAATAGGATTATATGGTTATGCCAATTGATAAAATCATTCTTTAAGTTGTAGTAAAGTCATACAGGCTACAATACTCTGTTACAAGTCAAAGTATCAATAAATACTCTGTTACAAGTCAAAGTATCAATAAATACTCTGTTACAAGTCAAAGTATCAATACATACTCTGTTACAAGTAAAAGTATCAATAAATACTCTGTTACAAGTCAAAGTATCAATACATAGGCCTACTCTGTTACAAGTCAAAGTATCAATAAATACTCTGTTGCAAGTCAAAGTATCAATAAATACTCTGTTACAAGTCAAAGTATCAATAAATACTCTGTTACAAGTCAAAGTATCAATAAATACTCTGTTACAAGTCAAAGTATCAATAAATATAGACCTTCTAGGGTCCCTGGAACAACATGTTATGGGATGGGAGTCGACGGCCAAATACAGACAGACAGACAGACAGACAGACAGACAGACAGACAGACAGACAGACAGACAGTGTCATTGTTGAAATCATTGTTTGTTACCTGAACAGATCAGCTCCAGACTGTAGTAGTGTGTATCAGATTGTATTTCACCCCTACACTCCCTCATTGAAGATTCAGATCCAACACATTTAGATCTAATCCTCCATCTAGGTTGACCTGTAGAACCACCTCTCTCTACTGTAGAAACAACAGAGCCACAGCCCAGTTGTCTACACACTACAGATGAATGCTTCTGGCTCCAGTCCCAAGGATACACTGGTCTCCATTCTCTCTGGTGTTTCACCTCCAGTCTACCAGTACAGCGTCTGGCTCCTACCACCAACCTGACATCACCAGACTCTGTACACAGACAATAGAATAAACAGTTAAATAAAGTAATATTACTTTTATATTACTTCTAGGTTCAAATGTATAATATTGATGTGTTTATTGATGTTTGTTTACCTGTTGTGTGGAGAGCCTGGAGAGCTGAAGAGAAACATGATCACATTAATGAGTCTGAGTGAAACCAGTGGGGGAAGAAGTACTGGAGTAAAAGTATCAATAAATACTCTACAAGTAAAAGTATCAATAAATACTCTGTCACAAGTACAAGTATCAATAAATACTCTGTTACAAGTAAAAGTATCAATAAATACTCTGTTACAAGTAAAAGTATCAATAAATACTCTAAAGAATCAATAAATACTCAGTTACAAGTAAAAGTATCAATAAATACTCAGTTACAAGTAAAAGTATCAATAAATACTCAGTTACAAGTAAAAGTATCAATAAATACTCTAAAGTATCAATAAATACTCAGTTACAAGTAAAAGTATCAATAAATACTCTGTTACAAGTAAAAGTATAAGAGATAAATACTCTGTTACAAGTAAAATTATAAGTAAAAGTATCAATATATACTCAGTTACAAGTAAAAGTATCAATATCACAATGTTCAAAATGTATTTCTAAAACTCACTCATTGATTCACTCTTAAACCAAAATGTGTTAAAAAAGGTTTCTCAGTTCAAATATTTAGATGAGATTAAACATTCATTTTGATTAATTAATTACAAACACTAATTAATTAGATTGTTTTATCGAGTCCCAGATCTACTAGATCTCATAATAGATCTGTAGATCTGATATTAGATCTACTAGATCTCATGTTAGATATATAGATCTGATAATAGATCTACTAGATCTCATGTTAGATCTGTAGAGCTGATAATAGATCTACTAGATCTCATGTTAGATCTGTAGAGCTGATAATAGATCTACTAGATCTCATTATAGATCTGTAGATCTGATATTAGATCTCACCATGAAGCAGCAGAGAGGTCACCATCATCCATAGAACCATCTTCATCCTGTCTGCACACGCACGCACGCACGCACGCACGCACGCACGCGCGCGCGCGCACACACACACACACACACACACAGACAATAATGCATTATGTTGACAGTATCCTATCATAAGTACCGTATAATACAGAATATAATCAGACATGCAAGGTGAAAAAGGTGACAACATTTTGTGGGGTTAAAATGTTCGCTGCGCATAGCGCGGCGCGAAATTTTGGACCTATTTCTGTAAGACCCCGCCAGAACCCCCTGTACCTATGGTACTGCCGAGCAAATCTCCTATTTATTTATAAACATGTTTTAAAAAAGTAAAGCACGTAATCATAACAACACAATCGGATCGCTCCGTGCAAGCCAGCAAACAGGGTTTTTTTTTTTTTTGGCCAACCTTTTTTCATGGTCCAGAAGGCTGTTCTCGTCCGGTCATTAACATGGAGCGATACGGGGAAAACAGCGATAATAAACAGCACCCGAAAATACAATCCGTCTTCTGTGCACGCACATCGATCTAATTCCATGTATTCCACTCATTCCGAAGCCTTGATTTCGTCTGTCGTCTGCTCGAAAAAGACGAGAGGATGGGCTAGCCAGCCGGCTGCATACACACTACAAGGGAACGTAATGGCCGCTCGTGGATACCAGTTTCAGTCCCAGCCGATGACGTCATCACGTTTCTGACGCGATCTCGTCTCTGGAGAACTCTTAAAGAGACAGAGCACGACCGGCGACTGTATTTTTAAAAAAATTATAATTAATTTCATAAATTACGGGAAAGTACGGGAATGTACGACCTGGCGCACTGGGTGGTCCAGACAAGTACGGGCAAGTGTGGACGGCTTACAAAGTGTTAACGGGTCGGGTGAATTTGCACGATTCTAACTCGGTTAAACAGTGACTTACTCATACATATACAATACATGCAGCAAAATTTGACTTGTTGCCTACCACCGATTGTTCTAGATATAATAAAGAAAATGTAATCTACAATAAAAATATAATATAGCCTACAGATATAGTTATAGGAGTATCCTAATATTTAGGGACTTGTCTTTAATAGACAGGCATAGACAGAGACACAATGCGCACTGTGAGCTTGTAGATCGGCTATTTTCACTACTTCTTAAATAGGCCTATTTGTTTTCTAAGATCATTTCTTAGATCATTTGTATTTTATTTATTCATGAAATTAGAAAAAAAATATTTACATTTTTTAATCATGAAATGTTTAGCTTTTTTGGGGAGGGAATGTTTTTTGAAAATGTTTTGAAATAATACGTTTGTAATTGAAAATGAAATGTAGGAAACCAAAAATTAAGGGACCCATAAAAATGTGTCAACGACCCACAAATGGGTCCCGACCCAGGGTTTGGGAAAGGTTGATCCTTTTCACTTGTAACTCGAGCTCAGTTAGTTTGTTCTTGAGAGACTTTTTGTGACTAGTCGTAGTCTCAGCCTCATTCTGTATCTGTAGGAGGCATAACAGCGAAACGCTCGCGGCACTAGCATTAGCATGTAGCTAGCTCATCATCGTTGAGTAAAATCAACAAGGATATAAATAGTCGATTATATAACGCCACGCATCAATGCAGAATAGTGCACGACCGCGATGCAAGCGAATCAAAAACCACAATCAAAAGTCCACAGTCACTCCACAACTACAGTACTACACGACCACACCACAGCAACTTTCGGAGCTTTGCAACTTTGAGCGCCCTGCTCTGTGGCTCGCAGTACAGTGGCTGGCTGGGCTCATTCTGAGCGCTGCCTGCAGTTGACGACGTCGCATGCAAGAGAAGGGAGCGCTTGATTTGTTAAAAAATAAAACGACCCACTTCCCCATCCACCTTCAACACTATTGTACTGACAAAACGGACGGAGCTGAGAACAAGAAATGAACGCTCCTCTTCTCACTGCTGCTCTGACGACACAACACCTATGGAGATAGGTCTGTATCTTATTCGTGAGAGGAGATTTGTGATGTTGTGCAGTTGTATATTAAGATTTGTGCAGTCGTACCTCTGAATTTGCAGACTTGTATGATGGAATCTGAACGTGAAAAGGAAAAAAAAAACTCCAACACACGTGCGCTTTTCTATTTGCAACTACAAATCCCTGTCTACACGCTCGCAAATCGTCCTTTACAACCTCAAATCCCTTTCTACACTTGCTCAGATTAGTTTAAACTGTTGCTCTCTAAATTGCAACATATTCCTCGATATGTCGATGCAATATTTGGCAAAAGCGAGCCGGGGACACTGAAAAAATGCGAGCATCTGCACATGATGATTCGAGAGGTTGTAAACTGACATTTGTACGTGTGCAAAGTGTTTTTTCTTTCCAGATTCCATTATACACGTGTGTGCCCTGCCCTGTACACGCACGCATTTCCATTTGCAACTACAAAGCCCTGTCTACACGCTCGCGAATCGTCCTTTACAACCTCAAATCCCTTTCTACACTTGCTCAGATTAGTTGAAACTGTTGCTCTCTAAATTGCAACATATTCCTCGATATGTGGTAGCAATATTTGGCAAAAGCGAGCCGGAGACACTGAAAAAAATGTTAGTTCTTGTATGCTTGATTTGAGCATCTGCACATGATGATTCGAGAGGTTGTAAAAAGACATTTGTACGTGTGCAGAGTGGTTTTTCTTCCAGATTCCATTATACATGTGTGTGCCCTGCCCTGCTCACGCTCGCATTTACTTTTACAACCTCAACTGCCTTTCTACGCGCTCGCAAATCCTCATGTACACATGCTCAAATGTGGTAAACTGTCGCTCACGATATTGCAACATAATTATCGATATGGTCTTTCAAAATCTGGCAAAACCGTGCAGGGGACACTGAAAAAATTCGAGCGCTTCCAATCTTGATTTGAGAAAGTGTACAGGGCGATTTGCGAGCGTGTAAAGACTAATCTGAGCGCGAGCAGAGGCAAATTCGTGAGGTGAATCTGCTTTGCAGAATAATTTTGTTACGGGAGTGTGTGTGTGTGTGTGAGATGCGAGAGCACAGTCAGCTCTCCTTAGCCTTGTAGGAACTGCAATGATTTTTCTTCACCACCAGGGGAGCTGTTTTCAATGTCTCCCCATCTCAAGATCGCCTATTTCTTCCGGTTCAGAGTTAACATTATTGTTTATGCATATTATAAACTATACACTGTATAACTTTCTATGTGGAGATGAGTATATAACTTGACACATCTATTTGACACAATTGTCTCAAAGAGGCTTTATTGGCTGAATCATGGTTTTGCTAATATCTCCACTTGCAGAATAGGGGCGGGCGCGCAGAGGCTTTCTGTGTACTATCGGTTCATCCACAGACACAGTGTTGTGTAGTCATTGTCTCCGTTAGATAAAAATGCTTTCTTTTCACTTTTTCTACTTTTATCACTTGTCAAAAGACGTTTTATTTGGATGCTTCATCTTTTTACCGTTCATTTTTTTTGTTAGTGTTGTCATCGGTTTTTCTTTATAAAGGGAAACGTATGTATGCTACAGTCTTCACAGCAGAGCAGACAGACAGAGAGAGGTAAGATAACGCTATTATTATCATAAAATACAGCAATCTATCTAATAAAACGTTTGTTAAATGTGCTTAGCAGTAATGTCTTTTAGGGTTTGGGCCGGGGTCTTTATTTGATGTAAAGAAAGTTTAATATTAACGCTAGCCTCATTAGCATCTTAGCTCCGTCTATAATAGGCTACTGACTGTTGGTTCTCTAAGTGGGGTCCGGGGACCCCCAGGGAGTCCCCAGCTAAATTATAGTTAGTGACCAAATGGACCCTTAGGGGTATGTAACTGTACAAACCATTTGGTTCCATTTGTACACTGAGTTATGCTAACATGATTTTACAATATAAGTTGGGGTCTCAGGGATAGAAATGCTATTAAATGGGGGTCAGTAGCCTAATGGATGTTAAACTGGGGGTCCTTGAAATTAAAATGGTTGGGAATCACTGCTAGAGCCGTAAAAATGGTCTCTTATGGGGTCACTGGCCTAAATGAGTATATGGGGACCAAACAATCTGTACAAGTAGAGTAAAAATCCTCAATGTCAATTTCAATCTGAGTTTAGACCTTTACAGGTCCATTTGGTTAAATGTATTCTTTAATTAAATTAAAATGGAAGATTTTACTAAGTAAAAATAGTCTACAGTACATGTTATAAACAACTTTACTTTTGACCAAGTCCAGTTTCATTAACATTGTAAAATGATAGCTATAGTAACAGTAAATATCTGTTCTTACCATACATAAAAATACATTTAATAATATACATAGTCTTGGGTACATTTCTTTTTCTTTCAGGAACTGCGATGACATGGACCACATCAGCCGATCAGGGTTCCGATGGCAGGATGTAGCAGCAATCAGATTTGAGAATTCAACCTCTTGAAAGAGCTCCAAGTAGAGGTCTTCACGGGTCCAATTTGAACTACCCGAACCCAAAAGGACCCGGGGGAAATGGACCCGGACCCATATGGCCCCGTCTATCATTTGGAATTTGAGAACCGTTACCCGATCAGCCCCGAGATGTGATGGATCCGATCCGAACGGCCCCGCCTGTTATTAGAAAAATTGGATCCGATACCCGAGCAGAACGAGAGATCCGAGACCCGAACCTGTCGCCCCGAAATGAAAGAATGCCAACGTTATTATATTAAGAGTTGTATCAGACATATTTCTTACCTAACGTCGCCACGGTGCTGCTGTTGCTGTCAGCGGCGCTGTGCCTCTCGCCAAAAGATGATCTTTTCCCAGACCAGTAAGTCAATGCGGACAGTTTGTAAATACAAATAAATCCATGTTTTTATTCCTTCTTCTTTGGCTAGCCAATGCTAATGCTATCGTTTTCTGTCGCATGTGTTGTTCATTATATCTTTCTGCTTTGAGTGTCCATTTTGCTCTGCAGAGCATGACAACACGCAATGACAACTCCATTGTAAACCGTTAACCAAAACGTTACGTTAATATCTTTGATAATAATAACAATCCAACTGATACAGTCAGTGTTGTTGTGACTGAGTGCTGAGTGAGTTATACTTCTCAGTTCTCACAACCAATGCAACAGATTACATGCTGCATCTTTAGTGCCATCGTGTGGCGTTATCTATTTGGTGCAGTTGTTGCGTTCGCTTTCACTTCAATCTCGGCCTGTCTCGGCTCCACTCGGGTAACAGGAGATACCCGGGGAACCGGGGCTGACGGCCCCGGCCCCGGCCCGCCCCGCGGTAAAAGCTCGAAAACGGCCCCGTTACCCGGCTCGGGGCGGTTCGGATCGCGGGTAATTTCGTATCTCGGGCAGGTCCGAAGACCTCTAGCTCCAAGGTTGACGACTGTTTGATTCAGGAAAACTCACACACAGACATTGGGAAGGCAACTATTGATTCTATTCACAACACACATTTGTCTTTGCCTATTAGCTACACCTACATTATTCAGAACCTTATTCAATTTAATTTACCATATGCAAACAAAATCCCCCCAAAATACAATACTCTACATTCTATTGTTTTCCTAAATAAAAGGCTAATTACCTGTGAAATGATATTGCCTGTATTGTCTGAATGCATTTGAATAAAGCTGATATAATTCACAAGACGTAAACATGTCATGATTCATGTGTTTAATCGAAAAAGATGAATATGGTTAGTAGTACAGAATATTATATACTTCTATGGGAATACATTAAAGCTGAAAACAAATATATAGCAGCATAATGAATTACAATTCTTATTGATGGACATTTATTGCAGACCTTGATCAGACCGTGATGACCTGAAAGGGTAAGAAAGAAAGTGTTATTTTTTTCCACTGTGAACAATTTAGTTATTTAATTTTATACTTTGTTGTGAAATATGACTTAAATGGGTCTTTGAATGAGACATCTGGCTCAATTAGCAGCCTATGGTTGTCAGGAAACGAGGTTGTTCATATTTTAGTTAAAAATTAAAGTTCTATGAACAAGTCTATAGGGGGGAACAAACATGATGATGACACAAATTAATTTCAAGGACCCCCAGTTTGACATCCATTAGGCTACTGACACCATTTTAATAGCATTTCTATCCCTGAGACCCCAACTTATATTGTAAAATCATGTTAGCATAACTCAGAGTGTACAAATGGAACCAAATGATTTGTACAGTTACATACCCCTAAGGGTCCATTTGGTCACTAACTATAATTTAGCTGGGGACCCCCTGGAACTCCCTGGGGGTCCCCGGACCCCACTTAGAGAACCAACAGTCAGTAGCCTATTATAGACGGAGCAAAGATGCTAATGAGGCTAGCGTTAATATTAAACTTTCTTTACATCAAATAAAGACCCCGGCCCAAACCCTAAAAGACATTACTGCTAAGCACATTTAACAAACGTTTTATTAGATAGATTGCTGTATTTTATGATAATAATAGCGTTAGCTTACCTCTCTCTGTCTGTCTGCTCTGCTGTGAAGACTGTAGCATACATACGTTTACCTTTATAAATAAAAACCGATGACAACACTAACAAAAAAAATGAATGGTAAAAAGATGAAGCATCCAAATAAAACGTCTTTTGACAAGTGATAAAAGTAGAAAAAGTGAAAAGAAAGCATTTTTATCTAACGGAGACGATGACTACACAACACTGTGTCTGTGGATGAACCGGAAGTACTGTGACCGCCTCTGCTAAACCTAAACGCGCTAGCGCCTCCTATTCTGCAAAAGGCCCATAAACACCGTTAATAAATAAAAGGTTATCTTTAACCATACAGCAAAACCATGATTCAGCCCTAAGATAAAGCATCTTTGAGACAATTGTGTCAAATAAATGTGTCAAGTTATATACTCATCTCCGCATAGAACGTTATGCAGTGTATAGTGCATAATATGCATAAACAATAATGTTAACTCTGAACCGGAAGAAATAGGCGATCTTGAGATGGGGAGACATTGAAAACAGCTCCCCGGGTGGTGAAGAAAAATCATTGCAGTTTCTACGAGGCGTAGCAGAGCTAATCCCTCCCTCGCATCACAGACACTCTGCTCCCGCTCGAATTAGTCTTTACACGCTCGCAAATCCTCCCTCGCATCACAGACACAGACACTCTGCTCGCGCTCAAATTAGCCTTTACACGCTCGCAAATCGTCGTTTACACCCTCAAATCCCTTTCTACACTTGCTCAAATTAGTTCAAACTGTTGCTCTCTAAATTGCAGCATATTCCTCGATATGTCGATGCAATATTTGGCAAAAGCGAGCCGGAGACACTGAAAAAATGCGAGCATCTGCACATGATGATTCGAGAGGTTGCAAACTGACATTTGTACGTGTGCAGAGTGTTTTTTTCCCCCAGATTCCATTATACACGTGTGTGCCCTGCCCTGCACACGCACGCATTTACTTTTACAACCTCAACTGCCTTTCTACGCGCTCGCAAATCCTCGTTTACACATGCTCGCGATATTGCAACATAATCATCGATATGTCCCTTCCAAAATCTGGCAAAACCGTGCAGGGTACGATTTGTGAGCGTGTAGACAGGGATTTTGCAAATACAAAAGCGCACGTGTGTTGGAGTTTTTTTTCCTTTTCACGTTCAGATTCCATCATACAAGTCTGCAAATTCAGAGGTACGACTGCACAAATCTTAATATACAACTGCACAACATCACAAATCTCCTCTCACGAATAAGATACATAACTATCTCCATAACACCCCCCCACCCCCCTAAACAGCTACGGTAATTACACTACATGATGCGCAGCGAAATTTGGACGTCGGCTGTCAGGTGAAAAGAAGCAACTTGGACTCCTCAGTCCGTTGTCTCCCCAGGCGCGGCAGAGGGAGAGCAGAGACCAGGATTACATAGGCATTGGCACTGGGTGAAAAAATTGGTTACAAAATCATGGGATAAAAAGTATAAAGTAAAACAAATAAAATAAATAAAAGTAAAGATACAAGTAAAAGTGCGGAATTCAAATTTGACTTGATTAAAAGGTCAAAATGTAGTTAAAGTACCAAAAGCAGGAATGCAAAAGAACCATTTCACAAGCTTTCAAATGTATAACATCTATACAAGCTCATAATGGGTTGATTGCGACACATTATGAGCTTGTATATCTGCTATTTTCAAATGGCTGAAATGTAGACCTACAGTATACGGGGCTGAAGTGGTTAATGTATGTTTTGTAGTAACAATACAAATCTACAAAGTAACTCAAATAATTGCTTCAGAGATGTAGTGAGTAGAATTAATAGTATGGACAATTGGAAATACTCAAGTAAAGTACAAATACCTAACCCTATGTACTTAGGGTTAGGACATAGACTGGTTGCTTGTGTTTGACTTGGTGTTTAGATACTTGATGCACTGACTAGCATTGACTGTAGTCTGGCTGCCAAATTAGCATTTATGGCATAGGTATGTTATTTGGTAAATAGTTTTTTTTTTTTTTTTTGCCTAAAATGTTGTCTATATATATATACGTTCATGAAACCACCTGCTGACCAACTGTCAGCATTGAGCAATTTCTTTTATAGGGGGTAAAAGTTTGGGGCCCATTCACTTACTATACACACTATACTAGAAAGGAAAAAGAAAAACCCAAAAATCTGCTTTAAGTAGCATGTGAGGGCCTGCGGGGTCAAACTAGGGGTTTATAATTATTCTGAATCCATTGCAAGCATTGGTTTGGCATGAAAAACATTCCTTGGCCTAAAAACAGACAAATAAAAATATGGTTTAGTGATGAGTCATCACTTTTCACAATTTCGTGGGGGGCTTTTTAAGCCCAAGGAAGGTTTTTCATGCAAAACAAATGCTTGCAATGGATTCAGAATAATTATAAACCCATAGTTTGACCCCTCACATGCTACTTAAAGGAGATTTTTTGGGGAGTATTTTTTCCTTTATACTAGTATAGTGTAGTGTAAATTGCTCAATGCTGACAGGCGGTCAGCAGGTGGATTCATGACTGTATGTATATAGACAATAATTTAGGCCAATAAAAAAAAACTATACCAAATAACATACCTATGCCATAAATGCTAATTTGGCAGCCGGACTACTGTTATGAACACTGTTGTTTACACCAGGAAATACAAGTGAAAACAGAACGCGATCGGATAAAAATACGTCTTATTAAAGAACACAGAGGATACGGGTAATTATAGAATGCCGTACCGTATTTAGACATGAGTGAGACTTTATTAAGCACTTTGTTTGTGAAATGTGAATGTTGGTGTAGTTGTAGGGGGGTAAATAAGTCACTCTGAACCCATGACGGTCAGGGCTTGGTCTCTACAACCATGCGTGAGCTACGATGGGCTAAAATCACTTTGGGAAACTCGGCTAATATCAGATGCTGCACAATGTCTCTGACTGACACAAACTAACAGCAATAATGACAATACTTCCAAGTGTGTTCAGATCATGTGTGCATGTGTAGCTAGAACTAGTGTAGTCAGTGTTCAGATCATGTGTGCATGTGTAGCTAGAACTAGTGTAGTCAAGAAGCACTGATTTAAGCCGATTCTACAAACATCTTCTAAATACTGAAAGGTTTCTAAAAAAAATGTTTCTATGTATTTTTTCTATGTATTTGATTTATATTAATTCATTTATTCTGCTATATGTTTTCATTATTTTCGGTTTTATTTGATAATTCTATGAATGTGATGATGATTTTGAATAGAGTTGTATGGGTTGAATGAAGAAATGAATTGTATTGAATTGAATGGGGTTGAATTGAGGTCCCCTCCCCGTTGATAGAATGATTTGGGTGCGGTGAAAAGAAATGTGTGACCCTGACTTTGGTTTGATGTTAGACAGGGAAGCATCACAGTTTGTTGACTGCAGCAGGCTATTTTTTATTTCATAAAGTATTCAAAAGTTTTTGTGACAGAGTAACGGGTGAAATAAATAATTAATTGACGCAACTATCGGATCTCCGTGACTGTGATTGAGTGCTTTTATTTAAACAAGAAGAGACGTGAGTTAAACAACAACAAGACTGCAACACCACCACAACATGGAATGTGGCTTTATTTGTTTGAAAGAAAGGCCACAATAATCAGTGGTTCTCAAACTTTGTCATGTCAAGGACCCCCCAAAATGATATATACTTGGTCGCGGACCCCCATCTCAAAATATTTTGTTCCAGGGACCCCCAGGAGGAAAGATTTGAGTTAAAAATGTTCACTCTAAATTTGGAACTTGCCTTAAGCTAGATGCAGAATAGATACAAGCACAAAGAATTCAGGATAATCAGTAGAGAGTTGAAATATGGAAGGTTTGACACAGGAATGTTTGTACTTCTCACTCTGTAAGATGTTCAAATGTGTTCTTTGTTGTTGTCCAAGTTGCACTCTATCACACACGCATGCACTCACTCATTCACTCACTCACTCACTCATTCACTCTCTCACACTCTCACACTCTCTCACTCTCGTACAAAGGTCATAAACCCTGCCAGTGCAGTCAGACAATATGAAAGAACACACAGTTACAAAGAGCCTAAACAGCAGAACATTGTTACATACAGAAGGCCAGGGTTCCACAATTACATTTCTCAGAGGGCCACATTATGTCTAGGGTACCGCGCGCCAGGGGCCGGATTATGTCTAGGGTACCAAGCCAGGGGCCACAATGTCAGAAAGGTTATTCTGGCTGCTTTAAAAGGTGTAATAAATGAACTCAAAATGTTTTAAAAACTAAAAAAACAAGTCTAATATTATAAACTCCAGACATTAACCATGTCTGTTAATCAACCATTAACAGCCAACAGTTCTGACTGGGAGGTCCCACAATAGATGACCCCAGAAAGGACCTGGGGTTCAGGGACATTTGACACAACATCATTGTCTCATAGTTTGGACTCATTAGAAACGTATGTTTTCTCAAGCCAATAAAGCTCCTTTCAAATGAATTGTATTGGATTATCTTGTCTGTCTCTCTTGGAGAGCAACTGCAAGCAGCCTCAGTAAAAGGAGCTCAATGTAAACAGGACTTTAAATCCTATTAGTAGACTTTGGATCTGAACTGAACTGAACTGAACTGAACTGAACTGGGCTTTACACTGACAACTGATAAAAAACTATTCAATCAATCAGCCTACAATAACAGAACATGACATTAAATCACATGTTTTCAGCAGGATCAATCAATAATCATGATCACATTCACACATCATACAGTAATCAGTAATCATGATCACATTCACACATCATACAGTAATCAATAATCATGATCCCATTCACACATCATACAGTAATCAATAATCATGATCACATTCACACATCATACAGTAATCAATAATCACATTCACACATCATACAGTAATCAATAATCATGATCACATTCACACATTATACAGTAATCAATAATCATGATCACATTCACACATCATACAGTAATCAATAATCATGATCACATTCACACATCATACAGTAATCAATAATCATGATCACATGCACACATCATACAGTAATCAATAATCATGATCACATTCACACATCATACAGTAATCGATAATCATGATCACATTCACACATCATACAGTAATCGATAATCATGATCACATGCACACATCATACAGTAATCAATAATCATGATCACATTCACACATCATACAGTAATCAATAATCATGATCACATTCACACATCATACAGTAATCAATAATCATGATCACATTCACACATCATACAGTAATCAATAATCATGATCACATGCACACATCATACAGTAATCAGTAATCATGATCACATCATACAGTAATCAATAATCATGATCACATTCACACATCATACAGTAATCAATAATCATGATCACATTCACACATCATACAGTAATCAATAATCATGATCACATTCACACATCATACAGTAATCAATAATCATGATCACATGCACACATCATACAGTAATCAGTAATCATGATCACATCATACAGTAATCAATAATCATGATCACATTCACACATCATACAGTAATCAATAATCATGATCACATTCACACATCATACAGTAATCAATAATCATGATCACATTCACACATCATACAGTAATCAATAATCATGATCACATTCACACATCATACAGTAATCAATAATCATGATCACATGCACACATCATACAGTAATCAGTAATCATGATCACATCATACAGTAATCAATAATCATGATCACATTCACACATCATACAGTAATCAATAATCATGATCACATTCACACATCATACAGTAATCAATAATCATGATCACATTCACACATCATACAGTAATCAATAATCATGATCACATTCACACATCATACAGTAATCAATAATCATGATCACATTCACACATCATACAGTAATCAATAATCATGATCACATTCACACATCATACAGTAATCAATAATCATGATCCCATTCACACATCATACAGTAATCAATAATCATGATCACATTCACACATCATAATGTAATCAATAATCACATTCACACATCATACAGTAATCAATAATCATGATCACATTCACACATCATACAGTAATCAATAATCATGATCACATTCACACATCATACAGTAATCAATAATCATGATCACATGCACACATCATACAGTAATCAATAATCATGATCACATTCACACATCATACAGTAATACATAATACATACAAAGACCGGATTTGCCGGGAGAACTGTATAACAACAACAGCAGCACGGTTCCAACATGGCGTGGCCATAGGAGGAAGAGAGGGAAGCGAGGGGGTTCACTAGTGAAGCTACGTGGACGCCCTTCGCGACCACCCATCCCCAGCATACTGTTGGCAAACGTCCAAGCGATCGACAACAAGATGGACGACCTCCGAACCCGGCTACGCGTTGAAAGGGATATAAAGAACTGCTGTGTGCTCTGTTTCACGGAGACGTGGCTGAAGGCTGACGTTCCTGACAGGGCGGTACAGCTAGATGGCTTCTCTGTGTTCCGTACGGACCGTTCGATGGCAAACACGGGGAAGACGAAAGCGGGCGGTGTTCTGTTTTACATCAACGACTCTTGGTGCAATAATGTGGATATAGTCTCACACCACTGCTCGTCGGTGCTGGAGCACTTAACACTACGGTGCAGACCGTTTTACCTACCCAGGGAATTTCCTTGTGTGTTGCTGACGGCTGTATACATCCCACCAGAAGTGAATGCATCCGAAGCTATGGACGAGCTAAGCGATGTCATTTGTAAGCAGGAAAATAAGCACCCGGAAGCCATTTCAATCGTGGCGGGGGACTTTAACCACTGCAACTTGAAATCGGTGTTGCCGCACTTCTACCAGCACGTTAAGTGCCCAACAAGGAAGGTAAGGACGCTGGATCACTGTTATTCCACCATCAAGGATGCCTACAAAGCGGTCCAACGGCCCCACTTTGGGAGATCTGACCACCATGCGGTGCTACTACTACCTGCCTACAAGCAGAGGATGAAGAGCGAGCAACCCAGGGTGAGGTCTGTACAGTGCTGGTCCACAGATAATGTATCTAAACTCCAGGGCTGCTTTGAATCGACAGAATGGTCCATCTTCAAAGACTCAGCCACAAGTTTGGATAACTATGCTGACACTGTCACCAGCTATGTTAAATTCTGTGTGGATAATTGCATCCCAGCGCGAACCGTTCGCTCCTATCCCAACGAGAAGCCGTGGATGAACCAGGATACTCGTCTGAAGCTGAGGGAGCGCCGAGCCGCTTTTCAATCTGGGGACGAGGAACGGTACAAAAAATCCAGATACGACCTGAGGAGGGCGATCAGAGACGCTAAGAGACAATATAGGGACAAACTGGAGAACAACTATAGTGGCTGTGACGCACGGCGTATGTGGAGAGGGCTGCAGGCGATTACGGATTACAAACCGAAGCCGGCTGTTATTAACACCTCGGACTCTCTACCAGACGAATTGAATAACTTTTTCGCCCGCTTTGAATCTCACAACACGGACCCAGTTACACCGGTGCGGGGTACACCCGGTGCGGTGGAGCTGCAGGTGACACAACGAGATGTGAGTAAAACTTTTAAAAGCGTTGGGACTCATAAGGCGGCCGGTCCTGATGGGATTGCCTCACGTGTCCTTAAGTTGTGTTTTGACCAGCTTTCGGGAGTCTTTACTGACATTTTCAATATGTCCCTGTCATTGTGTGTGGTGCCGTTGTGTTTCAAGGAAACCATAATTGTACCCATAGCAAAGAAAAATCCTGTCACCTGTCTTAATGATTATCGCCCTGTGGCTTTGACCTCTGTTCTTATGAAGTGTCTGGAAAAAATGGTTATATCACATATAACGCACATTATCCCTGCCAATACTGATCCATTACAGTTTGCATACTGTGCTAATAGATCAGTCGATGATGCTATTTCTCTCGCACTACACATTGCCTTGAAACATCTGGAGAATAAGAACTCTTATGTCAGACTACTCTTCATAGATTATAGCTCTGCCTTTAACACGATTGTACCATCTAAGCTTGTGTTGAAACTCAGGGGGCTTGGTCTGGGCAGTAGTATCTGCAACTGGCTGTTTGACTTTTTGACAGGCAGGCCACAATCTGTACGAATAGGGAACAAGCATTCATCTAAGATATTGACCAGGACTGGAGCGCCCCAGGGCTGTTGCCTCAGTCCCTTGTTGTATAGTCTGTTCACCTATGACTGTGTTGCCAGGTGTGGAAATAATTCTATTCTCAAATTTGCAGATGATACCACGGTTATAGGACTAATATCCAACGATGATGAGAGGGCCTATAGGAGGGAAATTGAAGAGCTAACCCTATGGTGCCAGAATAACAATCTCTCTCTAAATGTTAGTAAAACAAAAGAGATCATCGTTGACTTTAGGAAATCTGAAGTCAATCACAGTCCCGTAACCATAAATGGTTCACCTGTAGACATAGTGGACAGTTTCAAATTCCTGGGTGTTCACATAACAAACTCACTCACATGGTCTCAAAACAGCGAAGGTATCCTTAAGAAAGCGCAGCAGCGATTGTACTTTCTGCGGCGCCTCAGGAGATTTGGCCTAAGCACCAAGGCTCTTGTTAATTTCTATCGCTGTACCATAGAAAGTGTATTGACAGGATGCATAACAGTGTGGTTTGGTAACGTGACTGCTCAAGACAGTAAACAGTTACAGAGAATTGTGAAGAGAGCTGCCAAAATCATTGGCACAGAATTACCACAGCTACACACAATCTATAACACACGCTGTAAGAAAAAGACAGAGAACATCTTAAAGGACAGCTGTCATCCCGCCCATTCCCTGTTCTATCTCCTCCCTTCAAAAAAACGTTACCAGAGCATCAAATCTCACACCACCCGTTTCAGTAATAGTTTTTATGCTCAAGCAATCAGGCTGCTTAACGAAGAGATGGAAGCGAGACGTAGGTAGTCATGTACAATATACGCAGTTTTTAAACTGTACACTGTCACACTGTATGGTTGTTTTGTTGTTTTTTGGGTTGTCCTGGGTGACCTGTTGTTGTCGTATTGTTTTGTGTGCAATAAGGCTGAGAGTGCTCTTGGCACAAGCATTTCATTGTTTGTCTGTACTTGTATGGATACGCATTTGACTAATAAACCGAACCTGAACCTGAACCTGAATCAATACTCATGATCACATTCACACATCATACAGTAATCAATAATCATGATCACATCATACATCATACAGTAATCAATAATCATAATCACATTCACACATCATACAGTAATCAATAATCATGATCACATTCACACATCATACAGTAATCAACCCAGAGTCAAAACCAACAAAGGGTCAAACTCTTTTTTCTGCTATACAACCAAAATGTGGAAAGCCTTACCGAAGGCCATAAAGGAGTGTGGATCACTTGCATCCTTTAAAATTGCCCTGAAAAACCACTTACAGGCAGCAACCGTTCGCAACTGGTAAAAATGAACCTAGCCCAACCCTACCCTCCCCTGCCCCTTCTTTATCTAGCGCAGCGTAGTTCATTGGGACACGGAAGTTAGAGTCTAGATATAACCCGAAACCCCCCCCCTCTTCGTTCTCTAACAGCTAATTAATTCATACGCCCACGTTCATTCTCATTCGCTACAAGCTCCTTCACACACGCCCTCTTTGCCCAGTGTAGGCTTATAAGCAGCCTCTGCTCACTGCTCATTCTACAATGTTCAGCTGTCGAAGCAGGTTGTGTGATGTGTGTTAGAAAAATAGTCTGGTTTATCAGCTGCATGTAGCATTTGGTCGGAGATCAGGCGGGGCAAAGAGCCTAAACCATGGGTATGGAGGTAAATGGTTGTCTTGCTCGAGTTGTTAAGTTAACCTGATATCTTGATATTTGCTGTTCTGTGAAGTTGCAACATAGTCATTCAATGGATTCTGACAGTCGCAGGAATTAGCCTGCACCATCTTCTGTAGTGGGGAAGCTTTCATTTCTGCCCTGCAGGAGTTCAGTCTCTTCGGCGTATACGATAAGTATGGTTATGAAGGTCTCATTTTGTGGCTTATAAATGTAGGCACCAGTAAATTCTCCAATGTGGTGGAAAGCTTGATAATGGAGGCTCCTTTGTAACCAAGAGCCTCTCATAACCAGTCTGTACTGCTTCTATCATTCACACATCCACACCTGTTCTCAGGCTGGCAGTGTTGCCACGTCTGCTCATTATAAGCAACTTGATTTTGTTTTCTGTTAAGTTCTAGTAGTGGGTTGCTTCTGTTTGGGCTTGTTCTGAAGTGTAGTTGTCTATATGGCCTTGCTTCATCGTTCCTTTATTGGCAAACTTAATTAGAGCGGTGAAGTGGTGAAACCTTGGGCTTGTTTTCATAGACCTGGTCCCTTGCTTCACTCACAGACTCTGGCAACCGTTTCATCTTGGTGGTGCAGTGTTGGTCTCACCTCAGTCAGCACTCTCTTGCTAGCTTGCTTTGGAGTCGATTAGTATAGGAATTGAGTCGAGATTGAGAAATTATATTTAGTTAAATGTGCGATGGGAAATGTGGTCAAGAGCTGCCTTAAGGGCTTCCAGGTTCGAGGCCTGTCTGGCCTAAAGCCTAGTTTGAGTGTTTGGTCTTGAGGCATGATGTATACAGCTAGTAGCTACTTGGTAAGTGACTTTGAACATACGTTGACATTTCATGTCAGGCTGTATGAGGAGGATATAGCCATTTGGATAGTCTGAGTATTGTGCATTGTAGCATGTGGTATGATGATTTCCTCATTCTAATTGTTTGGTGGTGAGCCAATGCTAGCATCCAGGTTGTTTGTTCATGCTAAGCTAAAGCTAGCTTTCATCTATTCCGTTGCTTGTCATGTGATGGTGGCTTCATTGCTTGGTTAGCATAACTGTATGCAGCTCTAAGCATTCTAGCATTGTATACTATTGGCGTCTATCAGTTCAGCTTCATGCTTCAGCTGCCATGTCTGTTGCTAAGCAGCTAACATGCATGCTAGTCATTTCAGTTAATACTACTTTACCCAGGCTGTTGCTAGTATGGCAGCCAAACCTTAAAGCTTGATGCTTCCTCTGTGGTTACTATGAGGTCAGTCATGAGTCTGCTAGCACAGCAGATCGCATTGATACTACAGCTTCAGCTGCTACTGGGGATACCATGAGGTCGGTCATGAGCCTTGTCCATTGAGTATTTTGCCATTTTGCTGAGTATCAAGTATTTTCTAGTAGGCCTACTGAGTATTTTCGAGTACTGAGTATTTTCGAGTACTGAGTATTTTCGAGTACTTCCGAGTGCTAAGCATTTTGCTATTTTGAGCTTTGAGCATTTTGCTATTTCGAGCATTGCATTTGCTACATTCTGCTTTTGCTTGGCATGGCAAATAATTATTCTGGGCTGGCCTATCATGGTTTATATTCTGGATTGCAAATGTATTCATTTCTGTACTGGCCTATCATGGCTTTATAGATGCTTAATGGTCCACGTCACATTGATATAAACCAGTATGCGCACGCCGGTCGGCACCAAATGAACCCCACAGTTCATAGTATGCAATGGATGGCACTCGTGTTTAAAAATGCATTCCATCAACTTCAGATGCCGTTTTTCTCCCAGTGTGGAGGAAGGATGCTTAGGACTTTTACTAACAGAGGGAGCGCTCCTCATGATCACCCACCCGATCCACTGGACCACCGAGCGTATACTGCTCGCCCAGCTGCAGTCCATGAAGCGACGGTGTTGCGCGCAGAGCCGCAGACCTCCAAGCTCAGAAGGGTGCATTGGTGACGCGATGTGAGTTTGTATATCAGCTACTCTTGACGTGGAACGCCGTTGTGCAATGAAGTATATATGTGATGTCTCGATAAGGGCGCACCCATGGGAGCACCTCACTAGCACTCAAGAGGAGGTTGAATAACCAGTGCTCCCCAAAACAACAGGTTTGGGGATCTGTTGGGAATTGATTACATAATACAGTCAGCTGTGCATTTAGTCTCATGTTTGTAAACAAATAATTGGCCGATATTTCTGCACTGCAAATATATGAATTCTGCTCTGGCTTATTGTGGCTATTTCTGCAAAGCAGATCTATTAATTCTGGTTTGGCCTATCGTGGCCTATTTCTGCAAAGCAGATCTATTAATTCTGGTTTGGCCTATCGTGGCTATTTCTGCAAAGCAGATCTATTAATTCTGGTTTGGCCTATCGTGGCCTATTTCTGCAATGTAATGTATTAATTCTGCTTTGGCCTATCGTGGCCCTTCTCTATTTCGGCACTGCAAACGTATTCTTTGCTGCGCTGGCCTATCATGGCCTTTCTCTAATTCTGCACTGCAAATGTATTCATTGCTTGATCTCATACTGTGCTGTTTTCTGTCTTATGAGCGATCGCCATCATGGAGATGTAATGCTGTCGGGACGATCTTGGGTTCATCAAGGAGGCTGGAAGGTCCAGGAGTGCGTGGGTGCTGCGGGGTTTTCATCTTTTGCAGCCATGGTCATTGCCCAGCAGTAATCAAGCTCACCTTGGTATTTGGATCTTCTCCCAAAGCCATGAAAGGCAGGTCATTCGTTGATCAAACTATATCTTTCTCAAATTAATCCCGTTCAAGTCTGTTGTATGCTATGGTGGCTGGTGTTGCCCGATATGCAACCTCGTAACCATTCACTCCATTCATTTCAAAAGAGCTTTATTGGCATGAGAAACATACGTTTACATTGCCAAAGCAAGTGTCGCAATTTAAAATAAAACTGTTGGAATTGTTTCAATTAAGCTGGAGCAATCATGCTAGCAGATATGATTATTTGTCATAAGATCTGATACCGCTGTTTTCTGTCATTCCTCTATGTCCCGCTACCTGCAATGATGACTAAATCCTGGAGGTTGATCTCATCTTCACGGATACTGGGAAGGCCATGTCAAGGGCTGGGTTCGCTGCCAGGCTGTGTTCGGTGCGCCGGAGATGTGGATTTGCCCCAAGCTGTACTCGGCAGCATTCTGGTTCATCATCCATTAAATCCACGGGACATTGGCATCTGCTGCCACGATTCTTCATTTAAATGCGTCTGAGATTCTTCAGCTAAAAAGGAGTGTTGACTCGTAATCAAGTAGCAAATAATTCAGGAGGTTCATTATTTATCCCAGTCCCTCCCTGCTAGGCATTCAGCATCAAGGGTTGGATCAGGGGTAAATTCCTGCGTCATATTGGGGCATGCCCAGGGGGTGTACTTGTCATCAGCACTGAAGCATTGGTCAGACGTTGGCTGTCTGACGCTTTCAAAACGATATATCGGCTTAAGGCATGAGATCTTGCATCTCAGAAAGCACGAGCATTAACTAATGGTAATCTATCATTCAGATGGTATGATATTCTTTGATGATTGGTCATCTTATACTCCTGCCGTAGTGCGGGTTGGGGGTTCGGGTTTGGTGATTATGCGAAGGCTTTACGTATTTACAATTTATTCATGACAGATATGTTCTCGCCGGAGAACAAGGGTTGCCCATATGTCTCGCCGGAGACCAAGGTTGCTATTACGCATTTATTACAGTAGTTCCTTAGATAGCATATTTTCTTCATGCCAGATATGACTCGCCGGAGCATGATCTGCCCTAATAATTCATCTGGCTGTATCAGAATCAGAGCTGAAACAGGGTCCACATGAATGGGGCGTCATCTTGAGTGCTCGGATGACGTGATGAAGGAAATTTCACATAGCTAGATCACTAGATAGAATATTTTGTTCATATCAAATCTGTTTTCGCCGGAGAACATGGTTTGCCGATCTATTCATGCGATGTCTCGGATCGCTTCTGAGTTATCACATGAGTAGTAGGGCTGGGTCATCGTACCTTGCATATGAAGAAAATTACACATAGCTAGATCACTAGATAGAATATTTTGTTCATATCAAATCTGTTTTCGCCGGAGAACATGGTTTGCCGATCTATTCATGTGATGTCTCGGATCGCTTCTGAGTTATCACATGAGTAGTAGGGCTGGGTCATCGGACCTTGCATATGAAGAAAATTAGACATGCTGTCTATTACTAGTTTTATTCGTTAGATTTCCATTAATCCTCATCTACGTTGGCATCGGTGTGGGATAACGGTTTAGATGAGGAGGGCATACGGCTCCTCGTTAATGGAAATGGGACACTGCACTCATGGCGTTATTTCATCGGAAATAACCTTATATAGCATTTAACCACATTTCATTCACTTATCTATCTTCTCTCATTCTTAAAGGTGTGGCTCTGCATGGATTATTCTCACAGCGGTGAGTGAGTGTTGGGGGTCTGAGATAGCAGATTCTGTGACATGTACGTTTACACAGATAAATCTGTATATCATCAGAGCAGAGCCCATCTGCCAAACTCAATGCAATATCATTGCATAAACGTTACGTTACTTCAATAAACGTCTTATGTTCAACTCTAAGCTGAAGTGTCTAAATGAAATCTAGCGCAGCGTAGTTCATTGGGACACGGAAGTTAGAGTCTAGATATAACCCGAAACCCCCCCCTCTTCGTTCTCTAACAGCTAATTAATTCATACGCCCACGTTCATTCTCATTCGCTACAAGCTCCTTCACACACGCCCTCTTTGCCCAGTGTAGGCTTATAAGCAGCCTCTGCTCACTGCTCATTCTACAATGTTCAGCTGTCGAAGCAGGTTGTGTGATGTGTGTTAGAAAAATCCTCCACCTCCCCGGCCTCCTCCCTGTGGCATTTAGCTTCAGTTGTTATGGATGCGCTGCGATAGGATAACATGTGGCTTGTACTATGGTTATTCCATGATTGTGATATGATGAAATGTTGTTGTACTATGGTTATTCTATGTTGTGTTTTGATATGTCGATTGTATGATGGTTATTCTATGTGATGTAATTTATGATGTATTGGAAGTTCGTGTACTTATGTAACTTATGCTCTGCTCTGGGGGGTCTGAGATAGCAGATTCTGTGACATGTACGTTTACACAGATAAATCTGTATATCATCAGAGCAGAGCCCATCTGCCAAACTCAATGCAATATCATTGCATAAACGTTACGTTACTTCAATAAACGTCTTATGTTCAACTCTAAGCTGAAGTGTCTAAATGAAGTACTGTTTGTTTAAGAATTACTGTCTTCTTTTTTGTTTTTCTTCACATATCTACTGCATAGTACTGTGTTCTATCTGTCTGTCATTCAATGTTATATGAGATACTTCAATGGTTTCCAGTGGAAATAAGCTTAGTCTTTTCATGGATCTCCTTTTAGTAGACCTTGTACCAGTGAACTGTACCGTCATGAAACTGTACCTTTTCCTATGCAAACTTCTAATAAAGTCTTCAATCAATCAATCAATCAATCATGATCACATGCACACATCATACAGTAATCAGTAATCATGATCACATCATACAGTAATCAATAATCATGATCACATTCACACATCATACAGTAATCAATAATCATGATCACATTCACACATCATACAGTAATCAATAATCATGATCACATTCACACATCATACAGTAATCAATAATCATGATCACATGCACACATCATACAGTAATCAGTAATCATGATCACATCATACAGTAATCAATAATCATGATCACATTCACACATCATACAGTAATCAATAATCATGATCACATTCACACATCATACAGTAATCAATAATCATGAACACATTCACACATCATACAGTAATCAATAATCATGATCACATTCACACATCATACAGTAATCAATAATCATGATCACATTCACACATCATACAGTAATCAATAAGCATGATCACATTCACACATCATACAGTAATCAATAATCATGATCACATTCACACATCATACAGTAATCAATAATCATGATCACATTCACACATCATACAGTAATCAATAATCATGATCACATTCACACATCATACAGTAATCAATCAATCAATCAACACAACAGTGCACTTTGATTGAAGAGGAAACCTTATTCCCCACATGATTATTAATCTGCAGTAATCATGTTATAGCAATGAGTTATAGCAGACACACGCACGCGCACACGCACACACATATGTGAGTGCGCACGCCCGCACACACACACACATACACAGAATGTTCAGCCACGTGAACAGAAGCAGGGACCCCTTAGCTGAGAGAGAGATGAAGCAGGGACCCCTTAGTTGAGAGAGAGATGAAGCAGGGACCCCTTAGTTGAGAGAGAGATGAAGCAGGGACCCCTTAGCTGAGAGAGAGATGAAGCAGGGACCCCTTAGCTGAGAGAGAGAGATGAAGCAGGGACCCCTTAGCTGAGAGAGAGATGAAGCAGGGACCCCTTATCTGAGAGAGATGAAGCAGTGACCCCTTAGCTGAGAGAGAGATGAAGCAGGGACCCCTTAGCTGAGAGAGAGATGAAGCAGGGACACCTTAGTTGAGAGAGAGATGAAGCAGTGACCCCTTAGTTGAGAGAGAGATGAAGCAGGGACCCCCATAACCTGTTCATAGATTCCATATAGTTTCATTGTTTGACAGCACAATCATCAGTGTATTTTGGATTCATGTCAATTTGTGTTTTCAGATATTTAACCACTTGAACCGTCAATACTTAATAAACTTGACCTTTCACTCTGTACTTAGTCTGCTCTTTTTCCCCCTCTACACCAAAGCCCCTTTTCAACTGCAGCTTTAGCACCACACCACACCACGCCACGCCACACCACACCACACCACACCACACTACACTACACTACACTACACTACACCACACTGCATGGCACTAAATAGAAATATCTACATTTTCCATTACACAAAACCGGTAAGAAACAAATTGACCCTTTTATCTGTGATTATAATACAATATAAATTTGTAATATAACTACCCAAATTATAATACACTATAATGGATTATAACTGTGATTATAATACACTATAAAATATTAATGTATTACTATGATAATTATAATACACTATTAAATAGATTATAATAGTGGTTATAACACAATAGAATCTATTATCATGTATTACAACTATATCCTGGTGGTCTAAATGAAAAGTCAGTGAGTGATCAGTCATTATGAAGTGTTTGGCCCTGTTTGGCCCAGCTCAGACCTACTCTAGACTGGATACTTTTTAGTACCACGTTTAGTACCACTTTCACACGACTCTACCCCGGTCCTTGTAGTGGAAAACCTGGCACAAGTGGGCGGTGTGGTGTGGTGTTGGGCCATGTCAGTGGAAAAAGGGCTAAAGAGGTGTTGTGAGCTTGCAGATCTGCTATTTTTGGCTTAAGTTCCCTGAATATGGACGCTATATAGGGGTTCAAGTGGTTAATATGAAAAAGGAGAACAAAAGTTTCTGTCACACAAAGATTTGGAGGACCCCCTGTACTAACTCTGAGGACCCCCTGGGGGTCCCGGAACCCTGTTGAAGACACACACACACACACGCACACGCACACGCACCACACACACACACACACACACACACACACACACACACACACACACACACACACACACACACACACACACACTCTTGTCTGTCTCACTCTGAGAACCAATGGGCTACAAAGGTCAGAGGTCATTCTGAAGAATGTGCATTGTTAACCCCTTCCCTCCCACTGTGTGTGTGTGTGTGTGTGTGTGTGTGTGTGTGTGTGTGTGTGTGTGTGTGTGTGTGTGTGTGTGTGTGTGTCTACTCGAAGCCCCAAACCCTAATGACCTTTGACACGGTGTCATGTTACCCTCTCAATACACAGAGCTGTAAGGGTCCATTTGGTTCCTTTTCTACACCCTCAGTGACACACCTTTAATAGGGGGGGTCTATTAGATATACGAATATTCCAATATCAGGCCTTGAATGGCATGAACAGTGTATGGAACTCCAACCTCCCCCGCCAAATCAAACTCTACTTCTTCTTTGCAACGGTGGAGTCTGTTCTCCTCTATGGCAGTGAATGCTGGACCCTGAAGCCAACCCTGCAGAAGTCTCTTGACGGGTGCTACACTAGAATGCTGCGTGCAGTACTTAACATCAGCAAGAGTGCACATGTTACCAACAAGAGCCTGTATGAGGGAATACCAAGGGTGAGCGAGAAAATTGCTGCCAGAAGAATGAGACTAGCAGGACACTGCCAAAGACATCAGGAGCTTCCTGCCAGCAAACTGGTGCTGGGCACCGGTCACGAGGACGTCCCACACTAACATACGTGGATGTACTCAAGAAAGACGTAGGAGCACAAAGCACCAACGAGCTGGCCAGATGTATGGAGATTTTGGAGAACCGGGATGACTGGAAGCGACGATGAAAGGCTCGTCTGAGGACGACCTAGAGAGACGTTGTTTACCGAAGTCGAATATTTTATGTTTTCTCTTTAAAAAATCTATAGTTTATAAAGCTTGGCGAGATAGGAAGTCATAAGAATGAGTTGTCGATGAATTTGTTAATGCTCTATATACCAGGGCTTCTCAAACCTTTTTAGGCCGTGACCCCCCCCCCCCCCCCCCCAAAATAAACATATTTGAACTGGGGACCCCCACCCTGACAAGCACTTGGAATTGTAGGTATTACATTTAATGTGACTCGGTTTCGCAGATAAATATTGTGAAAATAGCCGATCTACATGCTCACAACGCCTCGCGTTGCAAGGCGTTGTGAGCATGTAGATCGGCTATTTTCAGAAATTAGAGAGTAAATAGTTACTTCATGTCAGTGGTTCCCAAACCTTTAAGCTCTTAACCCAAAAGACAAATTAGATGTTTGTCTGAAAATAGAAGATCTACAAGCTCACAACACGTTTGTCTATAGGACCCAAACTAGTGGAAATAGAAGATCTACAAGCTCACAACACGTTTGTCTATAGGACCCAAACTAGTGGAGATAGAAGATCTACAAGCTCACAACACGTTTGTCTATTGGGCCCAAACTAGTGAAAATAGAAGATCTACAAGCTCACAACACGTTTGTCTGGGACCCAAACCAGTGAAAATAGAATAGCAGTGACCCCTTAGCTGAGAGAGAGATGGAGCAGGGACCCCTTAGCTGAGAGAGAGATGAAGCAGGGACACCTTAGTTGAGAGAGAGATGAAGCAGGGACCCCTTAGTTGAGAGAGAGATGAAGCAGGGACCCCCATAACCTGTTCATAGATTCCATATAGTTTCATTGTTTGACAGCACAATCATCAGTGTATTTTGGATTCATGTCAATTTGTGTTTTCAGATATTTAACCACTTGAACCGTCAATACTTAATAAACTTGACCTTTCACCACTCTGTACTTAGTCTGCTCTTTTTCCCCCTCTACACCAAAGCCCCTTTTCAACTGCAGCTTTAGCACCACACCACACCACGCCACGCCACGCCACACCACACCACACCACACCACACCACACCACACCACACTACACTACACTACACCACACTGCATGGCACTAAATAGAAATATCTACATTTTCCATTACACAAAAGTACCCCTACCGGTAAGAAACAAATTGACCCTTTTATCTGTGATTATAATACAATATAAATTTGTAATATAACTACCCAAATTATAATACACTATAATGGATTATAACTGTGATTATAATACACTATAAAATATTAATGTATTACTATGATAATTATAATACACTATTAAATAGATTATTGCGACCGTCAGGGAGCAGTTTACTATGAAAACCTCCACCGGCCGGCCGTCCGTCCGTCCGTCCGTCCGTCCGTCCGTCGGTGACACTTCACACGTCACACCTTTGCCCTGCTCATATCTCCGCATCAGTATGACATCACACCCCATGTGTACACAAACCTTTGTGTACGTTGCTGTGGCAACAGTCTGTTGTTGCTGGTCTGTTAGTGTACGTTAGCAACCACCTTAGCAACCATGGTTTTACCCTAGCAACCAACTGTTTACCCTAGCAACCAACTGTTTACCATAGCAACCATGTTTTTTTTACCCTAGCAACCAACTGTTTACCATAGCAACCAGATACGCAGAGCAGGGATCTCTATATATGGGCATAAACTGGTGACATCACACTGATGTCAGATACTCAGAGCAGGGATTTCTCCATAATATATGGGCATAAAAGGGATTCTGTTAGGGATCTCCATATATGGGCATAAAAGGGATTCTGTTAGGGATCTCCATATATGGGCATACAAGGGATTCTGTTAGGGATCTCCATATATGGGCATAAAAGGGATTCTGTTAGGGATCTCCATATATGGGCATAAAAGGGATTCTGTTAGGGATCTCCATATATGGGCATAAAAGGGATTCTGTTAGGGATCTCCATATATGGGCATAAAAGGGATTCTGTTAGCTGTTAGTGATCTCCATATATGGGCATAAAAGGGATGCTGTTAGGGATCTCCATATATGGGCATAAAAGGGATTCTGTTAGGGATCTCCATATATGGGCATGAAAGGGATTCTGTTAGGGATCTCCATATATGGGCATAAAAGGGATTCTGTTAGGGATCTCCATATATGGGCATAAAAGGGATTCTGTTAGCTGTTAGTGATCTCCATATATGGGCATAAAAGGGATGCTGTTAGGGATCTCCATATATGGGCATGAAAGGGATTCTGTTAGGGATCTCCATATATGGGCATAAAAGGGATTGTATCCCAGATGATGCCCTGTTAGGAGATCCACACTAACAGAATCCATATATGGTCCTACCGACAGCTGCTATAAGCCAACCCTGGCGATAAGGTCTGAGTCGAAGAAATGCTTCTTTCCTGGCAAGAATTGCCCCTTTATACTGTAGGGCTCGTTTGTGTATTGTATGACATCACGCCACATCATCGGCTGAGGACTGTGTGATGTCAGCATATCTCCATATATGGAGACATAAGTTGCTCATGCCCAAATATGGGCTGGTGAGGTCAGACTTAGTGTGATGCGTAGGTTATCTCCATATATGGAGATTCAACTTCAATGAGTAACCATGGCAAACTGTCAACTGCCCGTATGTCTTGATAATTGGTAAAACAAACTTTTGGCCTATTTGTGGAGATAAGCGACCAACGGTCGCTTATCTCCCGATTAGGGAGTCTTACTGGTAATAGTGGTTATAACACAATAGAATCTATTATCATGTATTACAACTATATCCTGGTGGTCTAAATGAAAAGTCAGTGAGTGATCAGTCATTATGAAGTGTTTGGCCCTGTTTGGCCCAGCTCAGACCTACTCTAGACTGGATACCTTTTAGTACCACGTTTAGTACCACTTTCACACGACTCTACCCCGGTCCTTGTAGTGGAAAACCTGGCACAAGTGGGCGGTGTGGTGTGGTGTTGGGCCATGTCAGTGGAAAAAGGGCTAAAGAGGTGTTGTGAGCTTGCAGATCTGCTATTTTTGGCTTAAGTTCCCTGAATATGGACGCTATATAGGGGTTCAAGTGGTTAATATGAAAAAGGAGAACAAAAGTTTCTGTCACACAAAGATTTGGAGGACCCCCTGTACTAACTCTGAGGACCCCCTGGGGGTCCCGGACCCCTGTTGAAGACACACACACACACGCACCCCCCCCCCCCCCACACACACACACACACACACACACACACACACACACACACACACACACACACTTGTCTGTCTCACTCTGAGAACCAATGGGCTACAAAGGTCAGAGGTATGGAACTCCAACCTCCCCCGCCAAATCAAACTCAGCTTCTTCTTTGCAACGGTGGAGTCTGTTCTCCTCTATGGCAGTGAATGCTGGACCCTGAAGCCAACCCTGCAGAAGTCTCTTGACGGGTGCTACACTAGAATGCTGCGTGCAGTACTTAACATCAGCAAGAGTGCACATGTTACCAACAAGAGCCTGTATGAGGGAATACCAAGGGTGAGCGAGAAAATTGCTGCCAGAAGAATGAGACTAGCAGGACACTGCCAAAGACATCAGGAGCTTCCTGCCAGCAAACTGGTGCTGTGGGAACCAACACATGGGCACCGGTCACGAGGACGTCCCACACTAACATACGTGGATGTACTCAAGAAAGACGTAGGAGCACAAAGCACCAACGAGCTGGCCAGATGTATGGAGATTTTGGAGAACCGGGATGACTGGAAGCGACGATGAAAGGCTCGTCTGAGGACGACCTAGAGAGACGTTGTTTACCGAAGTCGAATATTTTATGTTTTCTCTTTAAAAAATCTATAGTTTATAAAGCTTGGCGAGATAGGAAGTCATAAGAATGAGTTGTCGATGAATTTGTTAATGCTCTATATACCAGGGCTTCTCAAACCTTTTTAGGCCGTGACCCCCCCCCCAAAATAAACATATTTGAACTGGGGACCCCCACCCTGACAAGCACTTGGAATTGTAGGTATTACATTTAATGTGACTCGCAGATAAATATTGTGAAATGTGATTCGCAGATAAATATTGTGAAAATAGCCGATCTACATGCTCACAACGCCTCGCGTTGCAAGGCGTTGTGAGCATGTAGATCGGCTATTTTCAGAAATTAGAGAGTAAATAGTTGTCAGTGGTTCCCAAACCTTTAAGCTCTTAACCCAAAAGACAAATTAGATGTTTGTCTGAAAATAGAAGATCTACAAGCTCACAACACGTTTGTCTATAGGACCCAAACTAGTGGAAATAGAAGATCTACAAGCTCACAACACGTTTGTCTATAGGACCCAAACTAGTGGAGATAGAATATCTACAAGCTCACAACACGTTTGTCTATTGGGCCCAAACTAGTGAAAATAGAAGATCTACAAGCTCACAACACGTTTGTCTGGGACCCAAACCAGTGAAAATAGAAGATCTACAAGCTCACAACACGTCTGTCTATAGGACCCAAACTAGTGGAAATAGAAGATCTACAAGCTCACAACGTGGCTAGATAGATAGATAGATAGATAGATAGATAGATAGATAGATAGATAGATAGAGTACAGTAAAGAGCAAGGTACATCAAAGAAAGGGAAGGTGGAATATATTCATAAAGCGTCAAACACAGTCAATGCTCATAGGTGAAACAGACAACTTAAACAACAAAAAAAGCAAAATAGCAATCTTTAAGCACATGGATGTGATAAATATTTAAATAAAGCTGTTTCTAATCCACAATGTGGAGCATTTTATAATACACTATAATAGATTATGATAGTGGTTATAACACAATAGAATCTATTATCATGTATTACAACTATATCCTGGTGGTCTAAATGAAAAGTCAGTGAGTGATCAGTCATTATGTGTTTGGCCCTGTTTGGCCTATCTCAGACTGGATACTTTTTAGTACCACTTTTAGTACCACTTTCACACCACTCTACCCAGGTCCTTGTAGTGGAAAACCTGGCACAAGTGGACGGTGTGGTGTGGAGTAGAGGTCTTCACGGGTCCAATTTGAACTACCCGAACCCAAAAGGACCCGGGGGAAATGGACCCCGACCCATATGGCCCCGTCTATCATTTGGAATTTGAGAACCGTTACCCGATCAGCCCCGAGACGTGATGGATCCGATCCGAACGGCCCCGCCTGTTATTAGAAAAATTGGATCCGAAACCCGAGCAGAACGGGAGATCCGAGACCCGAACCTGTCGCCCCGAAATGAAAGAATGCCAACGTTATTATATTAAGAGTTGTATCAGACATATTTCTTACCTAACGTCGCCACGGTGCTGCTGTTGCTGTCAGCGGCGCTGTGCCTCTCGCCAAAAGATGATCTTTTCCCAGACCAGTAAGTCAATGCGGACAGTTTGTAAATACAAATAAATCCATGTTTTTATTCCTTCTTCTTTGGCTAGCCAATGCTAATGCTATCGTTTTCTGTCGCATGTGTTGTTCATTATATCTTTCTGCTTTGAGTGTCCATTTTGCTCTGCAGAGCATGACAACACGCAATGACAACTCCATTGTAAACCGTTAACCAAAACGTTACGTTAATATCTTTGATAATAATAACAATCCAACTGATACAGTCAGTGTTGTTGTGACTGAGTGAGTTATAGGTCTACTTCTCAGTTCTCACAACCAATGCAACAGATTACATGCTGCATCTTTAGTGCCATCGTGTGGCGTTATCTATTTGGTGCAGTTGTTGCGTTCACTTTCACTTCAATCTCGGCCTGTCTCGGCTCCACTCGGGTAACAGGAGATACCCGGGGAACCGGGGCAGACGGCCCCGGCCCCGGCCCGCCCCGCGGTAAAAGCTCGAAAACGGCCCCGTTACCCGGCTCGGGGCGGTTCGGATCGCGGGTAATTTCGGATCTCGGGCAGGTCCGAAGACCTCTAGTGTGGAGTGGTGTGGAGTGGGGTCTGTGGAAAAGGGGCTTAACCCTTGTACCTGACTAAATACTTTATAAACGTTAAGGACGTCCACAATTACAACACCAGAGGCAGCACCACAGATCACGTTCAACCCAAAGTCAACTCAAACAAAGGGTCAAACTCGTTCTTCTTATACCACAAAAATGTGGAACGCCCTACCGAAGGCCTTAAAGGAGTGTGGATCACATAGCATCCTTTAGAATTGCCCTGCAAAACCACTTACAGGCGGCAGCCGTTCGCAACTGGTAAAAACAAACATAGCCCAGCCCTACCCTCCCTGGCCCTGACCCCTCTTTGTATTTACCTACTGACGTACTGTATGTTTTTATTTTATTTGGCCTGACCCCTCTTTGTATTTACCTACTGACGTACTGTATGTTTTTATTTTATTAAAAAAAAAAATGTTTTCCCCTTTTTTCCTGACTATATCTACTGCATAGTACTGTGTACACACTCACACACACACACCCCTCTGGGCACAAACACAAGCACAACTACTAGACGGAAAACACTTTGGACCAAACCAGATTATAAGAACACAAAAAGAAAGCTACCTGACATACTGGAAAGAGACAACCCAAACCAAAGCAAAATGGAATGATATCTGGCACTAAAAAGAGAATATACATTAGCAGAATATCTGAGCACAGTAAACGACCCAAAACTCAGGAGATTCTTGACTCAGCGAACACAGCCTTGCAATAGAGAAAGACCACCACAGACTAATGCCCTAACACAGACAGTCGTTAATGCCCTAACACAGACAGACCCCGCTCCCAAGGGAAGATAGACGAATACAGGTCACTTCGCCAAAAATCCAACTCGCCAAATCAACTAGCCAGGACATCTCGCCAATGAGCAGGGTTGTCAACATTGGACTGTCAGTCCAGGAGAATCCAGGAGATTTATTTTTAGGGGGTGCACGGAACTCCCCAACCGGGGTCTAGTGGTCCTTCCCCCCTAAACTTCTTAACATATATATATTTTCCTGTATTCTGTTGAATTTTGTGCATGTTTGATACTTTTATCAGGCTTGCTTTACTAGCATGGGTACAATTTCAGCCTTAAAATGCCAAATGTAGGTGTACAGATTTGATGACAGGATTGTTGGCGACATGACCGGTTACCAGATGCACCCACTGCACACAAAATGTGGTAGAAACAGAGCTACACTTTCTAACCACCTGCCCACTGTACCAAGACATGATCTTTGTAAACAGAGTCATGTGATCACAACATTCAGACATGGAATGTGAAAATGAAGCGGATTCTGAAAACATCCACACATTATTATTCTCTCACACACACACACACACACACACACACACACACACACACACACACACACACACACACACACACACACACACACACACACTCTGGGTTGGAGAGCAACTGCAAGTCATTAAAAAGCCAGTTTTCGACTGCAGCTTTAGCACCACACCACACCACACCACACCGCATACAAAAGCCGGTTTTTCATACCACTTTTTAGCCCGACACTACACGACACGGCACAACACTGCACCGCACCGCATTTTTTAGGTAGGTTTTCCACTACAGTACCCCCCCCCCTCCTCTCCTCCTCCCCTCTCCCCCTTCTCCCCTCCGCTCTCGAAAGAAATCGACGCCCCTTTCAACATACGGATACTCGGACGGATAGGATCAGTCTGTAAACACAACGGAGATGCTAACTTGCGTTAATTGTTTTTAGAGATGTGGTGGACAATGTTTTAGATGCCACACACTCACACAGGTCTTCATCGAGTCTTTACTACTATAGCGACGACTAACGTCGGGGTGAACATAGTCAAATAATAACTTTATTGGCCAAACTATACAAAGAAGAGTGCAGTTTATTTTATCTGGTATATGTAACATTTACAGTAAGCTTGATTCACATTTATAATCACACACACACACACACACACACACACACACACACACACACACAAAGGCTATGACATATAAAAGTATGTTACAAAATTATACAAATATGTCGGCCTATAATAACAATAATTTGCATAATTAGCAATGTATTACCTAAAATAGGAAACTACTATCACTTTGCTTCTTCTTAACTTAGAAAGTTGATCTAAATGAAAATCTTATCTTGCCATAACTAAATTATGAAGTCTTTTGTCATTAAGCATATTTGCATAAATTATGAAATAATCGGGCTGAAACCCAGAAATATCTATGTATATACATATCGTCACTGTCGGGCAGAAACCTTGTATCTCCAAGTTTCAAATTTGTAATTTTTTTCGCTAAGCAAAGCCCAGCTTCATCATACAAGGCAGTCGCACAAAAGTAATGAAAACAGCAGATCTACAAGCACACAACGCCTCGCGGTGCGAGGCGTTGTGTGCTTGTAGATCGGCTGTTTTCACTAGTTTAAATAATTTTTAAAATGATAAATACAAAACTAACGGTTTTGGACATACAAGGTTTCCATCCGACAACGACGATAGCCTATGTATGTTTTGCTTTTAGTTTATTAAGAAGGATCTTACAGTCTATGTCAGTTTAGATGTCCATAAAATGATATCTTGTCATAAGTCACCAAGGTGACAGGTCACCTTGATGACTTTAAACCTGGGACAAGCCTTGAAGGTATCAAACCCTACTATGCACAAGACATGGTCTGTATTCATGCTCACAACTGAAGCTGAGGATGCCCAGGTCGTGGACAACATGCCAACAGATGACCTGTCACCTTCTTGGGTGACAGGTCAAAGAGGCCAAAATTTGAGTAATGTGACACCTTCTGCTGGACCTAGTTAACAGTCTTGCTGTAGTGTTTTGGATGAATTGAAGGCGATCTATGGAAGTTTTATTGAGGCAGGTGAGAACTGAGTTGCAATAGTCAAAGTGGGAGGACACAAAGGCATGGATAATCATTTCTAGGTCTGAATGAACAACCAACCAACCTAAGTTTCGCAATATTCCTAAATTGGGAAAAGAAAACAGGTGCGTGTTACAGATTTTATGTGTGAATCGAGGTTAATGGCCTGATCAAAATTGACCCCAAGGAAGGTCTTAGTGTGGGGATTTAAGGGGAGCTAATGCTAATTTTGTCCAAGTCTGCGACCTTCGGGGTCGCCACAGCGGCCAAATCAAGTTGGGCTCTCATTGACTTTCTGTACAGGAGGAAAATACCCAGATTATTTTTCTGGGTATTTAAGGAGGATCTGAGGGGTCTAACTAGTGGTTTGTCATGATGCTGAATCCATTGCAGGCATTTGTTTTGCACAAAAAAAAACATTCCGTGGGCTAGAAATGGCCTCAGAAAACAATACACATATGGGTGAGTATTCATGTTAGTCAGAGGCCTTAGGTTTTTTTTTCTCGTGCTAATCAGTCTAAAAGTTCAAAATTTTGCACAGATGTAGCTCAGGGCATGTTCTAATGATTTAGCTAGGGCGCCCGAGTCTGCGACATTCGGGGTCGCCACAGCGGCCAAATCAAGTTGGGCTCCAATCGACTTTAGTGATGAAAAGTGATGAGTCATCACTTTTCAGAGTTTTGTGGGTGCTGTGGTGACCCCGAAGGTCGCCGACTCGGGCGACTCGGCCTCTGTTTTCTGAGGCCATTTCTAGCCCACTGTAGTAGAAATATTTATAGAGTAACAAATGTGTGTATATAGCCTACTTGTTTTCCTTCCATTCAATCTCATTGAATGAACGGTCAACCAGCCTTCAAAGTACACATGCTAATTCAACTCAACTGTCAATCTAACAGCTGAGTTCTCTCCCCCATCAATGCTTGCTCTCTCACTCTGTCAGCAAATCTGTGCCGTGTGTAACTATTTGTATGTTGTCTTTATCTTTAGTACAGATCCTTATAAGAACATGTTTAGAATAGCATCTCTGTCAGAATGGACTATAAGAACTGTATGATAATGGAACAGGGGGAGTCTTCTGCCCGACAGGGCAAAGCTCTGGCCAGCAGGCCAGAGCTCTCTGATGCTGTGTATGCTGTTTCTCTGATGCTGAAATCTTCAATAAATGTTTGACTTCACCCTGACTGGATATTAATATTTTTCTATCATAATGGAATGTTTTTTGTGCAAAACAAATGCCTGCAATGGATTCAGCATCATGACAAACCCCTAGTTAGACCCCTTAGATCCTCCTTAAATACCCAGAGTTTTTTTTTTCTGGGTATTTTCCTCCTGTATAGAAAGTCAATGGGAGCCCAACTTGATTTGACCGCTGTGGTGACCCCGAAGGTCGCAGTCTCGGGCGCCCTAGCTAAATCGTTGGGCAAGCCCTGGGCTACATCTGTGCAAAATTTTGCGCTTTAAGACAAAATTGCACGAAATTAGCATTAGCTCCCCTTAAATCCCCACACTATCTGGAAGACTGATAAGCTTGGACCTGGCTCTGTAGGAACACACACAGCAACTAGAGATGGGTGGACAGCACTGAGGGCTGCTGGCAACACAATAGATGGAAGATAGTTGGCTTGATGAAGCCTGGAATGAGGCACATATACTGTACGCTATATGGTCCCGATACAATAAGGCATATCCTTGAAGCAAAGCACAAGAAGAGGGCCCTAGAAGCACACAGGAAAACAGTCCAAGCAATGTTTGACCTCTATGTGTAAGAACATGCAGACTAGTCAGCACAGCTAGTTGACAGCACAACTAGTTGACAGAACATGCAGACTAGTCAGCACAGCTAGTTGACAGAAGATGTCAACCACCATGAAGAGGCGGAAAATGAGCAGCAGGCCTTGCTAGCACAACAAAGTCCTTGAGGAAGAAAGAATCCAGTAATCCTAAATTCTCTCTACACCTTGGGGAACTTCACCTTTCTTCTCTAATGCAAGTATTTATTTGCTCATAACAAGCAGACATATATGGCAGACTGATTCTCCTCTAAACTGCATAAATTAAGGCCCTCAGTGCAGACCACACAGATATACCAATAATTCAGCAATGGACATTTCACTTTTAATAAGACTTAGATGACATTCTGTGCCACTGGGTAGATAATGCACTTGAGCACAATCACATGTCACTGGAGGCCTTGTGGACATTATTCAGAGGAGAGAGCAAGGTCATGACCATATAATACTCAAAAGGTTGTCCAACCAGGACTGAATGGTGATGACTTTGGTTATGTTGATCAGCAACCAGAATGTTACCACTGAATGTTTCCCCTGCCAACAGACCAAATATATATAGTGAAATCTATGTAATGTTTTGACATCCATGATCTCCCATTTTCCATGAAGTAGCTAGGCCACATGGAAGAAGTGGTACAAAACTTCAGCTTGAGTCCACTGACACTGATATGTTTGTTCTTTCAATTAAATTACACCATCAGCTATGCAATCTGGTGTTGGAAACAAGAAATGTACTGTATAATTCTCCTAGAAACAATAGTGCAGGTACTGTAGTTGGTGCAGTGAAACCTAATCAGTGAGAGGTGGAGGCAGATGTAGAAACTTATAGTATAATATACTGAAAGTATAATATGGAGTTTGATTATGTTAATTGATTTACCACTTCCTTCGTTGAGTCCCCGTTCTATATTTTCAATACCAGTTAAGACTCACTATATAGCTGTTCACATCGTGTCACAATGTGAGATGTTGTGAGCTTGTAGAGGGGAGCGCTTCACTGTTTCTACATGTCATCTTTTCGACTCCCAACTCTAACCCTTACCCTAACCTCCGTGGGGTGAGTCGATAACCCTCCGGTCGAAATGATGGTAGTTCGAAAGAGTGAGATTTTACCCTTGTAGAGATGCCATTTGTTGAATGTTTACCCTGTGCTAGAGTTCATGTGGTTAAATAAGTGAAATAAGTGAATGAAAGAGGTTGAACAATGTTTTCTTTTCCCTCTGCATGACATGTTTTATTTAAAAAAACAGTTAGACGTTTTTGATTCTGTGGTCATTGTTATGTTATGTTTTATTTATTTGAATATGGACATCACAATCACATTGGACGAACCAGATGCATTGATATAAGTGATTTTAGCACAAGTACTAATTCTCATCACCTGTCCACAGCATTGAAGGCTGATAACTGTGACTAAGCTACCTCTTGACTTGGGAAGGGCTATCATGCTAAAATATTATCTAGGCATATAGACCTTTTCAAAATACCAAACTAGATTTATTCACCTTGAATGTCCCCCGTTTGGTGAAAATTCAGTCTGGGGCTCATGGACTATTTGCTTTTATATTTGATTTGCAGCCGTGACTGCATACTAAAATCTGTCTCAAGTTGTTGTGTTGAAAGACACAGCTCAGCCGTGAGACTCTGTCTCTGACCAATCAGTATCAGCAGCGTGTATACGTCACTGATTTGGCCTCACTTGGCATAGGGGTACTAAAACTCCACTCGAGAGTGGAGCCGTTTTAGTACCCCGTTAAGTACCACTTTCACACCACTCTACCCAGTTCCTTGTAGTGGAAAACCTGACACAAGTGGGCGGTGTGGTGTGGTGTTGGGCCTGTGGAAAACCGGCTAAATATCTACATGTGAGTGTGAGTGTGAGTGTGTGTGTGTGTGTGTGTGTGTGTGTGTGTGTGTGTGTGTGTGTGTGTGTGTGTGTGTGTGTGTGTCTACTTGAAGCCCCAAACCCTAATGACCTTTGACACAGTGTCATGTTACCCTCTCAATACACAGAGCTGTAAGGGTCCATTTGGTTCCTTTTCTACACCCTCAGTGACAATAATGGGGGGGTCTATTCGATATTCGAATATTCCAATATCAAAGTCACTATTCGACGTTGTTCACCGAAGTCGAACATTTGCTTTTTTTTATGTTTTCTCTTTAAAAAATCTATAGTTTATAAAGCTTGGCTAGATATGAAGTCATAAGAATGAGTTGTCAATGCCCCTGGTGGATGAATGTGTTAATGCTCTATACCAGGGCTTCTCAAACCTTTTTAGGCCGTGGCCCCCAAAATAACATATTTGAACTGGGGACCCCCACCCTGACAAGCACTTGGAATTGTAGGTATTACATTTAATGTGACTCAGTTCTGCAGATAAATATTGTGAAAATAGCAGATCTACAAGCTCACGACGCCTCGCAACCATAGACTGTAGAAAAATATGGACGATGCAAAGCCAAAATGGTTTCTATGCAGCACTAATGGCCCTTTCTACCCCTTGGAATGGGTGTTGCCATCATAGAATTGTAAAGGCATCAGAGATGCTATTGGCTGCCAACGGTCACGTGCAACGCAGGGATACATGGGAGAATGTGGTCGGAGCCTCCCGAAATACAGCACACGAAGAAGAACACAGCCGGCTGGTATCAGTTTAGTTGGCCACGCCCCCCCTCAACTTTATAATTTATTTTAAAATACATTGGACCACATTTCGACAAAACGAATATGATGGTGATTGAAAGGCAATTTTTAACTAGCGATAGGAACCATACAGTATTCATGAAAATGTTAATTAAGGTTAGAAAACGAAAGGGGAAAATGAATGGGATCCAATGGAGAACAATTCTTTTTGCGATCGGCCGGGGGGAAAACAGCGCAACTAGCGGCCAATCATAGGAAGTTTTACTTCCGTATTGGAGTCATTTTAAATCGGCAGAACTATGCCCCTGCTCGCAACGCGAGGCGTTGTGAGCATGTAGATCGGCTATTTTCACAATGCTTGCTTACTTAATATTTACAGTTTGGCCAGTCCTGTCCAATATTCCACTATTCGAATACTTTGAGGTTGAATAATTCAAATACTAAAAATCACTATTGGTGAATGCCCTACAGTGTCTATAGACATGGAGGGGTTCAGCATTGTGTAAACAGAGCTATTTGATCTAATATAATGAAAGCAGTGTGAAAGGGGATGGGGGGGGGGCTATAGAGTTGAGCATTGTGTAAACAGAACATTGTCATCACAACATTCACATGTAAACATAGAAAAAGCAGAACTCTGCAAATCCATCTTCCACACCCAACAGAAAACAACAACCAATGCTTGCAGGACAGAATTAGGACGACACCCACTCATTATCAAAGTAAAAAAGAGAGCACTTAAATTCTATAATCACCTGTAAACTGTTCTGTCTTTGGTGTAGCCAAAGCGTGTGTGTTCTGTGTTAGTGTGTGCTTAGCTCTGGTCCATAGCTTGTGTGTGTGTGTGTGTGTGTGTGTGTGTGTGTGTGTGTGTGTGTGTGTGTGTGTGTGTGTGTGTGTGTGTGTGTGCGTGCGTGCGTGCGTGCGTGCGTGCGTGCGTGCGTGCGTGCGTGCGTGCGTGCGTGCGTGCTTGCGTGCGTGCGTGCGGTGCGTGCGGTGCGGTGCGTGCGTGCGTGCGTGCGTGCGTGCATGCGTGTCCAAGTGAACGTTTTCTCTTAATATCAAGCAGCCTTCCCAGTATCACTCCAAAACCATAAGGACATTTTTATTTCTCCATCCTGGCTGAATGGCAGCAGGCCTATTATTATTATTATTGCTACGTGATTATTTAGTCTACGTTATGCAAGCTGAAAGTCAAAGTTCCAGGTATTATATTGCCTTTATGTCTTTAGTTTGCAAATATTAACTTGAAGCAAAAATACATTAAAACTACATATTTTTTTAACTTATCATGAGATGAGCCATATCGTTATTGAGGCATTCAACAACGTTATTGAATACCAAAGGCTTTACTAATATCACGCAGCCTTAGTGCTCAACTATTTTGTCAACTACTGCTGCTCATGCAGAGAAACCTAAAGTAAAATATTTAGTAAAATATCATCTTTGGCTCATTGTCAATCATTACATCAAGACAAACCTATGGTATGGTCGTATGGAAATGAACAACTATCATCAGCATGATAAGGCTATATGTATTAATACCACGCTATACAAAGAAAAAGATGGTGCTACCTAATTTAACACTATACAAAGAAAAAGATGGTGCTACCTAATTTAACGCTATACAAAGAAAAAGATGGTGCTACCTAATTTAACGCTATACAAAGAAAAAGATGGTGCTACCTAATTAAACGCTATACAAAGAAAAAGATGGTGCTACCTCATTTCTGGTGGTGCTACCTAATGAAAAGGTAGGTGGCACCGGTCTGGAGCCCTGAACCTGATTATAAGAACACAAAAAGAAAGCTACCTGACATTCTGGAAAGAGACAACCCAAAACCAAAGCAACATGGATGCTATCAGCACTAAAAAGAGAAGAGAGGAACATGGATTTACTCCAGTAAAGTAAAAGTACCTCAACATTGTACTTAAAGGGGCACTCCACCACTTTTCAACCTATCTTCATATAATAGGTCCTCACTAATGTTCATGATAAAATATCACAATTTTTTTCTACTCAGTTTGGGTCTCATAGGAGAGCTGTGGGTGGGTCAAATCCTTCCTACCGGTGACATCATCAATGGGAAATGCAAGCTAATAGAAACTGCAGGCTTTCTATTCCATAAAAAGTTGCAATGTTAAAGTGGAAGCCATTGTTCTCGTGATAATAAAAATCTATATATTTTTTTTCAAAAATATTATTTAATTTTATTTTGTCAAACGATGATGTCACCGGTAGAAGGATTTGACAGCTCTCCTATGAGACCCAGACTGAATAGAACAAAATTGTGCTATTTTATTATGAACATTAGTGAGGACCTATACAGGTATATGAATGATGGAAATGTAAAATCATATTCCATATTGATGAACAGTTTTTCCCAACCATAATAACGTACTCCACACAAGAAATGAGTCCACACCAGTGCAATTGGGTTTTGAGTTAGTTGTATTGAAATTATAGTCCGAGTTTAGATTGTACTGTACAAGTACAGTAGAGAACAACTTCACCCATAGTTTCTCTCTGTATAAAGCATAATGATTCACAGATATATGGAGTTTACAGAATACATTAGTCACATTTTGATTGGACAATTAAGCCCAACAGTGTGCGTCAGATGTTTTCGTGTTGTTCGTCCCAGTAGCAAGGCCAGATATCCTGGCCTGGCAATATCATTTTGTTATCCTGGATCCTGGACATTGTGACCTGATTGGCATCTCTCAGCGTCATTGTCCTGCGTTAGTTATTTGTTCAAAACATCATGACATTGACGTTTAACACTGAAAATGATATCTATACCATATTAAACACAATAACATATTTTACTATCAATTCCCCCGTGAGATAGCATTTGAAGTGTTAAAGGGTCAAAGGAACATAAACCAACAAGGGAAGAAAACATGGGTTAAACTTTTTAAAGGTATTTGAAACAGAACATAATAATTGTCAAAAGTCAAAAACATTTCGATAGATATTTTCCAAAGGTATTTAAGTCAGAATATCATAATTGAACTTTGGTTTTTTTAAAGTAGAGGTAAAAGATTTTTATTATCTTAATTATTAATTATTATATATATATATTTTACAAAGGTTCAATGTGTCCAAGGTTGATTTGAAATACCATGTCAAGCAAGATAAAAACACATCAACATCACGCTCCCGGGTGGTTATTACAATTTGGGGCAAGACGAACTTGACTCTTTACCATAATTTAGGTTAAAGACAAAAGCATTCAAAATGTATTTAGACAGCATCACGAAGATCAGCCGTTTGGCGGTCATAATTCGTACACCTCCGAGGTTACCTTTAGGTAATGAGTGGTCTTAATTGTCCCTGCAGGTTGGGGACATTTATAGTGAGGTGTCAAACCGGAGCCGCCTTAAAGCCAACTGTCTATTCCTCCTTACTGGCTTTTGTCCGAGTCAAGGTCTGAAAGAAAACTTTACAGCGGGAAAACGTGTGTGATGCAGTTTCATACTCACGAAATACATATGGATTTTTCAATCATCCTTTTTGACATTTCCACTTTGGACAGACATGCAGTGAAGTATGTGTCTGTCAACTCATTCTCAATTATCATCTCAAAATATCTTTATCTGTAAGACAAGGGAAAAGACAGGGACAAATCAATCCATAATGTAAGGCAATAAGGTATTTATATATAGAAATGAAATTGAAATGTTTAGATACATCACCAAAAGAGGACACAAGTTGTGTCAGTTTGTTCTGTTAGGGGAAACAGATTAACCCTGTATTGATTGGAATCAACTTCACAAAATGAAATATATTTAAATGGGATGAAATGAAAACAAAATGAAATATGAAAATATGAAATCAGAAAATGAAATATGAATTCAGAAAATGAAAATATGAAAGAAATAAAATTAAATGAAAAAATATTAATTCGAAAATATTAATTCTAAATATTAATTCAAAATATTAATTCTAAATATTAATTCTCCAAACACATTCCCTCCCGTTTGCCACAGCCAAAAATATTGGGTGTGACAAAAATTGTTTTGTTTGGAGGATAATTTGTTAAAATATGGTTAAATGAGAAACAGATGGTACCGAGGTACAGTAGGGTACCGAGGTACAGTAAAGGACAATGACTCTGCTCACTGTCAGAGTTAGAGTGAGCTTCCAGGCCTGTGAGGGGGGAAGTGTACCATACAATAGTTAGCGAGGCCTGTTTAAAGCCTCTCTAACCAGAAAATGAATGAAACTTTAAAGAAATAAAAATAAGAAAAATTAAATAGAAACACATAACATAATCATAATGTCATTATTATTATTATTATTATTTTTTTTAATGTGTAATCCCGTATAAGCCCAGTAGGGTTGTAATAATTGTGGAATTTGACTGGGAAGGTTTGACTGGAGCCCAGCCATCTAAATTGTTTTTGGAACCGTCTCAGCCTGCTTTTACTCAAGTAAAGAGGATAAAGTATTACCAAAAATAAACCAACATGAGAAATTAAAGGTTGAGTAAAGCAGGGCTAGGCCTCTTCCATCCTTAACCCATACTGCAGTTTATGTGTTAAGAATGGTAAAAGTAAATGTTTTTGGTTCATGTCCATAAAATGTGGTTTAAAAGAACAGGATTACTAAATAATCCCACTGAGCAATAGTCGTTTTTTACACGACTAGTTTTTTTTTAGCCTTAATTTCACCCGGCTAGATTCCGGTTATATTCACACCGAAAATATACTTTGCAATTTATTCCATGATTCGATAACAATTTATTAAAAAAAACAACAGTAAGGTGCTTAACTGATCTCCTAATATTGGACTAACATAATTATAATATCCGTTGATCATTATTAAGTATAGTTTAGATCTAGCCGAGATTTAGCCAACTAATTATAGTCGCCGTATCAACGTTTATATTTACACCGAATTTAGACAATTAGATTTAATCCATATTTCAATAAACATTTCTTTAAAAAAACAACTCCACGTTGCAGAACTGATCTCGAAATATTGGTGTAAAATGATTCCAATAGCCATCCGATCATTAAGCTATTTGTCTGGGTGTAGTCGTTGTATAGCCGGCTTTTCAACGCCTTTTTTTAAACCAATGTCAATATAAAGTCTTTAAAACAAAAATATACGATGAAATGAACTCCTCGTCTGTCAGTCAGACAGTGCAGTGCCGCGTGATTATGGATCCAACTGGGAAAGATGGATGGAAACGGCAAAGAGCGCTCGTTTTCAGTTATTGTCCACGACATTGCAAGCGGCCGGCGGAGCGCCGCGCGAGTTACGAAGCCGTGGTGAATGCAATCGTTATATTTACGGCCTGGGCAAGCGCACGATAAACGCCATGATAATTGGGTTTTGGTGCACCTCGCGCGGTCCAAGTGACTACAACGGAGCGCTCCCTACGTCCGGTTCAGCCAATCACAAGCTTCAAAAATGAGTGGAATTGTGGAATTTGACTGGGAAGGTTTGACTGGAGCCCAGCCATCTAAATTGTTTTTGGAACCGTCTCAGCCTGCTTTTACTCAAGTAAAGAGGATAAAGTATTACCAAAAATAAACCAACATGAGAAATTAAAGGTTGAGTAAAGCAGGGCTAGGCCTCTTCCATCCTTAACCCATACTGCAGTTTATGTGTTAAGAATGGTAAAAGTAAATGTTTTTGGTTCATGTCCATAAAATGTGGTTTAAAAGAACAGGATTACTAAATAATCCCACTGAGCAATAGTCGTTTTTTACACGACTAGTTTTTTTTTAGCCTTAATTTCACCCGGCTAGATTCCGGTTATATTCACACCGAAAATATACTTTGCAATTTATTCCATGATTCGATAACAATTTATTAAAAAAAACAACAGTAAGGTGCTTAACTGATCTCCTAATATTGGACTAACATAATTATAATATCCGTTGATCATTATTAAGTATAGTTTAGATCTAGCCGAGATTTAGCCAACTAATTATAGTCGCCGTATCAACGTTTATATTTACACCGAATTTAGACAATTAGATTTAATCCATATTTCAATAAACATTTCTTTAAAAAAACAACTCCACGTTGCAGAACTGATCTCGAAATATTGGTGTAAAATGATTCCAATAGCCATCCGATCATTAAGCTATTTGTCTGGGTGTAGTCGTTGTATAGCCGGCTTTTCAACGCCTTTTTTTAAACCAATGTCAATATAAAGTCTTTAAAACAAAAATATACGATGAAATGAACTCCTCGTCTGTCAGTCAGACAGTGCAGTGCCGCGTGATTATGGATCCAACTGGGAAAGATGGATGGAAACGGCAAAGAGCGCTCGTTTTCAGTTATTGTCCACGACATTGCAAGCGGCCGGCGGAGCGCCGCGCGAGTTACGAAGCCGTGGTGAATGCAATCGTTATATTTACGGCCTGGGCAAGCGCACGATAAACGCCATGATAATTGGGTTTTGGTGCACCTCGCGCGGTCCAAGTGACTACAACGGAGCGCTCCCTACGTCCGGTTCAGCCAATCACAAGCTTCAAAAATGAGTCCGGGGCGTACACACACACACACACACACACACGCACACGCGCACACACACACACACACACACACACACACACACACACACACACACACACACACACACACACACACACACACACACACACACACACACTAACATTTAGTTTCCTCAACAATGTGCACTACACTAAAATGAACACAGGTGGGCAATGTCACCTTTTAATACGGCCAGAAAGTCAATACTATCATATCAGCATTGATGGCTGAGTGGATAGCGTCGCCGACTTGAGTGTCAGAGATTAGTGGATCGAATCTCACCGTCGCCCTACTTTTCACTACTTTCGACGGCCGCTAACGGCGAAATGTAGACGTTTTGTATCCGACTAATAGTGGTATATGTAGCAACCCGTGTAAATATAGCCGACTAAACAACTAGTCAAAAATATCAAATCTAGACCTTTACAACACTGATTTTCAACGCGTGGTGTAGAAGATAAAAACACGACTATTAGGCAACTAATACACCTCAAAATGCTTACTGGGATAAATCTCACACACACAGACCCTCTGACCTTGAAGGCCTGTCTTCTAGCAGACTATCAGTTGTTTTAGAAAGGAATGAAAGCAAGTCAGTTGTTTACACGTTCTCTGCAAGAGGAACGGTTTTCACGACAAAACAGTAGGACAGGAGAAAATGGGTTATAATAAAATAAACAGTCATGAAATTAAACTGGCTAAAATAAAATTGAAATAAAACCGTCAGTCCGTCAAGTTGAGTGTCAGTCAAGTTGGTTAGCGAGTTAGTGGAGTTCCTTCCACGATACCTGTCTATCCAGGTCGAGTCCGTCCTGTCCCCTAAAATGAAATAAATAAAGTAAAAATAATCCCTACCACATTGGTGAAAAAGAATTAATACATTAGGGAGAAAAAAAAATATTAAGACGTTAGGGGCATCATATATAAACATTCAAATAAACCCAAGCGTTGGTTGTTATCAGTACGAGTGTAGTCATACCAAGAGTGAATGAGATCCCTTTTTAGAGAGAGAGAGAGAGACAGTCATATGTGTAAATAATTCCTAGTTTTGCAAACCAGGCAAGTGAGTTAGAACACAAACAGAGGGAGAAAAACCCAAGACAGATTCAAATAAGACAGATTCAAATATAACCCCAGCACATTGTTATCAAGCCCTGTATTAGAATGTAAACAGTAGATTATACAGAACAAGAGCGAATGAAACCCATTTTTGAGAGAGAAAGAGAGAGCAAGGTCACACAGAAACTGAAACGGCTCGTGGCCTCTCAAGGTAAAAATAAGAAAAAATGAAAATAAAAAAAACAATTCCAGCCCCTCATAGTTTTTTTTTCAAAATAAAACAATAATAAACCATAAACCAAAATGTAAGTATCGGTCAAGCGAGCGCGGGCAAGCAGCAAGCCAGCAGCATAAGCGAGATGCACAGAACACATGAGCACTGCTCACTTCATACTTGGTTTGATTTTTTAGTTTCCCTTTCTTTTTTTTTTTCATAATAGTTGTAACCCGGGGAGGAAAAGGGGATTAGAGATGATTAGACAGAGACAGATTATCAAAAACATTTAACACACAGGTTTGTCAGTCAGAACTTGATTTTTCTTTTTTTTCTTTCCAGAAGTCGTTCTTAGTCAAAAGTAAACAAAATATATAGTACCATTATCTCGGGGCGTCCCAAGGGTCAAGAGTGTTTGTTCTTTTCGGGACATTGTAATCCATGAAAGTCACGTAGCAGATCGACAAGCTCACAACGCGCCCCATCGCAGTGCCAGCCAGGTTCGGCTGGGGGGGTTGGTGTGTTGTCAAGCCTTTCAGCATCTGAAAATATTGTTTGCGTTGTCTGTTCCTTCCTGATGAGGTTTGCAGATCTACAAGCTCACAACGCGTCCCATCGCGAGTGAAAGGCATCCAGTGGCAATAATGTCACATATCCATTGAAATGTTCCAGGAAAGGTTTTAGGTATTGTTGGTTCCAGAGTAGATTGTAACATCTCCTCCGTGTGGGTCCAGGTTTACACGGAAAAAAACACTGCTTCTCGGAGCAGGGGTCTTTTTTTAGCTTGAATGGTCATGTTTCTAAAAAACAAAAATGTTCTTGGGAGCGCTGAGATAAAAAGCTCCTGTATTCAACATCTCAGAGTGGCCTGAGACGGAAATTAAAAATAAAATAAGATAAGACGAAAACGAAGACATGTAAGCTTAAAGCATGAAGATTTCCGTCAGAACGTTCGGTTCTAGAGCATAAAGTGAAATCTCCTAATTAAAATAACCACGCTATTTCTTATGTGATTAAGTGGCTCTAATCAGCCGTATTGGGTTATCGTACTGGCCGAAGAGACATTCCTTCAGAACAAAATATGTTCTGGCCCCAAATAAAAAGATTTCTTCTCAGAACTTCTTGAAACAGCCGTTCTAGAGCATAAAATGAAATCTATATTGAAGTCTCGTACTGATACAAACCCAACTATTGACATGCAATCTCCGTGGCCAAACGGCTGCTATGTCTTCAGAACAGGAAACCTCAGTCCCTATTCTGTTACTCCTTCGTGCAACAAAAAGCGACAAACAATAGACTACAAAACATTAAACAATAAAAACGCAGCTGTGTTAAGAGCTAGCTAGACTCTTAAGACAGCAGGTATAAACTTATGACCTGGGTTCTGTTGAATTTGGACAGTGTGTGAGAATGGAGCTGTCCAGAGCCAAACCTGGCCGCCTCCATTTCGGCTTGTCTCTCTTGGCCGTAAAAACTGTTCTCAGTTCATTCTCCAAGCTTTGAAGATGTGTACAAACGGTGTTGTTCCGTTTGTAAAAAGGTTGTTTAGATTTCGGCAGGTGTTTTCTGCCTCCCTGTGCATTTTCCATTTTGCAGCTGGTCGGGTAGGTGGAGGATGAGATAAAAGCTAGTTTGCTTGCCACCTCAGCTGGCGGAATAGACGTCCCATGGTAATTTCTCCGCGCGCAGGAGAAAAAAAAAAACGTGTAGAGAGTCCTTTCCGTGGGAGTCAGGGGAAACGTCTGATAATATCCTCGACTGGTTGTTAACTGGTTCTAGCAGCGGAGGAGACCCATATCTCCTCGGAGCTAATCCGGCAATCGAATGGACCATTGATGGAAATGTGAAATCATATTCCATATTGATGAACAGTTTTTCCCAACCATAATAACGTACTCCACACAAGAAATGAGTCCACACCAGTGCAATTGGGTTTTGAGTTAGTTGTATTGAAATTATAGTCCGAGTTTAGATTGTACTGTACAAGTACAGTAGAGAACAACTTCACCCATAGTTTCTCTCTGTATAAAGCATAATGATTCACAGATATATGGAGTTTACAGAATACATTAGTCACATTTTGATTGGACAATTAAGCCCAACAGTGTGCGTCAGATGTTTTCGTGTTGTTCGTCCCAGTAGCAAGGCCAGATATCCTGGCCTGGCAATATCATTTTGTTATCCTGGATCCTGGACATTGTGACCTGATTGGCATCTCTCAGCGTCATTGTCCTGCGTTAGTTATTTGTTCAAAACATCATGACATTGACGTTTAACACTGAAAATGATATCTATACCATATTAAACACAATAACATATTTTACTATCAATGAAGACAGGTTGAAAAGTGGTGAACTACTCCTTTAAGTAGAGTACTTGAGTAAATAGTTACTTTATGTCAGTGGTTCCCAAACCTTTAAGCTCTAAACCCAAAAGAGAAATTAGACATTTGTCTGAAAATAGAAGATCTACAAGCTCACAACACGTCTCTCTGGGACCCAAGCTAGTGGAAATAGAAGATCTACAAGCTCACAACACGTTTGTCTATAGCACCCAAACTAGTGGAAATAGAAGATCTACAAGCTCACAACACGTTTGTCTATAGGACCCAATCTAGTGAAAATAGAATATCTACAAGCTCACAACACGTTTGTCTATAGGACCCAAACTAGTGGAAATAGAAGATCTACAAGCTCACAACACGTCTGTCTGGGACCCAAACTAGTGGAAATAGAAGATCTACAAGCTCACACCACGTTTGTCTAGTGGAAATAGAAGATTTAGAAGAATAGAAGGGAACAAGGAATATATTCATAAAGTGTCAAACACAGCCAATGCTCTTAAGTGTAACAGCCAACTTAAACAACAAAAAAAGCAACATAGCAATTAGGGCTGTCCTCGACGCAGGATTTATGAAGTCGATTCGAGTCGCGGGGGTTAATCCGACGCGTCGACGAATCGTTTTATAGTCTACTTTGTATAAAAAAATTAAAAAAAAAGTGTTGCTTTAAACCACGTCAACATAATACAATAATACATTAAGAGATGAATTGAATACACAGTGTTTTCGGTGATATCGGTGCGCGAGCACAAATGGTATCTGCATAGCAGTGTACAACCATAGAGTTATAACACACCGTTAAAACAAATAAAACATCTCCGCTGTTTCAACTCTGCCCCGTCTCTCGGCAGCGTGCAGTAGATGAGACATTCGCGAACGATTCCGCTCTCTTGAACAGCTCTTTTAAATGAACGATGGGATCCAGCCCGCAGTCGCGGGACACAGAGCACTGACAGAGTAATGAGTCAGTGTCGAGAACGGATTCATTTCAGAAACGGATCATAAAAAGGTGGAGGCACAGCTCCCAGCTAGAGCCCTCAGTGTGGACATGTCATGGACGCAAACACAGCGAAACACAATCATTCATCATGGATTACAACACTGGAACAATTCAGAAGCACTTTAATTAGAAAATGTAACTTGTAGCCTACACTTGTGTATGTTAATTTGACTTAAGAAGATTGTTTACTTCGTGGACGTGCGTTTGTGCTGTGGCAGGAGGTTATTTAATTTGGGATTTTGACAGCGTGCTTCCTCCTCTTAACGGAACACCCTCCCGTCTCCGAATGTTTTAACGAAGCGGCGGTTCTGAACCGTTCTGGCCGTTCTGTCTCACTTTCACCCCTACGCTGGTGCGAGACAATAAATAACTGTTCGCCAATTGCTACTTCTCATTGGAAGTACATGACACCAGTCCAGCAGCGCAGTAGTAGGCTAACTGGTGATATAAAAAATATATATATTTTCGCCTCGACTCAAACAATTGGCGTCGATTCGCGGGGCTTAAAACGACGCGTCGATTCGTCGATTTTTAGAGGACAGGCCTAATAGCAATCCTTAAGCACATGGATGTGATAAATACTTAAATAAAGCTGATTCTCATCCACAATGTGGAGCATTTTAAAATGGAAAACCTCTCACTGTGTGTGTGTGTGTGTGTGTGTGTGTGTGTGTGTGTGTGCGTGCGTGCGTGCGTGCGTGCGTGCGTGCGTGCGTGCGTGCGTGCGTGCGTGCGTGCGTGTGTGCGTGTGTCTACTTGAAGCTTCAAACCCTAATGACCTTTGACCCGGTGTCATGTTACCCTCTCAATACACAGAGCTGTAAGGGTCCATTTGTCCTGTCAGGCAGGGCTTCTCAACCTTTTCAGGCCCTGACACCCAAAATAATCATATTTGAACTGGGGACCCCCAACATAATCATATTTAAACTGGGACCCCCAAAATAATCATATTATGAACTGGGGACCCCCAAAATAATCATATTTAAACTGGGACCCCCAAAATAATCATATTTGAACTGGGGACCCCCCAAATAATCATATTATGAACTGGGGACCCCCAAAATAATCATATTTGAACTGGGGACATGCTCACAACGCCGTTGTGAGCATGTAGATCTGCTATTTTTACAATTTCTGCCTCTAATATTTGACAATTTGACCAAAGTTTGACCAACGGTACTAAAAGATTCCTTAATAAATCACTTTATAAATAAGTCACTTTATAAATGTGCAGATACCCTGTATACACATATAATGTATGTTGGTAAACAATGTTAACATTTAGCTAAACATCTGGGGACCCTCCATCCATCCATCTTCAACCGCTTATCCGGAATCGGGTCGCGGGGGTAACAGCTCCAACTGAGACCTCCAGATTTCCTACCAGTTCCTCTGGTAGTCACCATATTGAAAGTTTTGCTAGTTGTAATTTGGAATAGCTGACCACCCAAGGTTCTCCCGTAAAAGAGAATGAAGTGACATGAAACAGTACTGCAAATTGACATGATATTTATTTCTCCAATGCAGTAGCCATGTTCTGGCAGAGAAACACAAACAAATGGAAGCAATTAATAAACAGCCTTTAAACCAAACAAATCCAAAGTAAATCATATTGTAAAGTAAAGTAAATCAGAGTAAATAAACAATAGAACAAAGCTTACATTTGTCATGTACGCATGGCTGCATGGCATGGAGCTGGGAACTGGGTTGGCTGGTGACTGAATACTGGAGTGTGTGTGAGAGTTTGTATAGGGGGCACACCCAGACAGGCATTGGTTGACAACTTCGAATCAGTTATGGCTGACACCTGTCCATTATTGGTGGGGCAGTGACGGGGACCTGGCCACCAGAGGCTGCCATTTCGACAGCATGGGGAAAATTCACAACAGCCGCCCCCACAGTAGCTCAGCTAGTGTGAAATAAGGGAATTGTCTCTGATGCTGTCGGGACTATAGGTAGAGTGAAAAGGTTCAACTGGTCAGTTCAGGTTCAGAAATTGTTTTGGTAGAGGGACGTTCCGCCGCCCCATGGAACACACATTGGGGCTTGTGAAGGGAGGCGTTCAGCCGCCCCGTGCCGACCAGATCTTTGGGCATGTGAAGGGGTCTTGACCTCAGGCGGGCGGCCCGGAGGCCGGTTAGGAGCAGGACTGGCGGCCCCAGTGTGGCCAGATGGTTGGGGCCACGCTGGAGACTGTGGCCATCGACACGACCACTGTGGCGGATAACCGCTGGAGGGGAGCTGCATGGGTAGTCGCTGGCGCTTCCTTGGTGTAGGGCCCAGAGGGCACCCAGAGGAGTGGACCCACAGGGAAGGTCGGTGGTCCCAGCGGGGCCGCCCCGGAGGACGATGATGCAGGTGGGGGCGCACAGAATGTAAAACCGCTGGCTCAGAAGGCGGCTTTGGAGCATACTTTGGGCGTGTATTCGTGGTTGCTGTGGGCACCTGGACTGAGGACTCTAGGAGAGGGGGCGCTGGGCTCACCGGTACAGGGGATGCCGGGCTCATCAGGACACAAAGTGCCGGGACAGGAGGCATCAGACGCCTCTGAACACGAGGCTTCGGGACAGGATGCAGCGGACGTGTCCGGACAGGAGGCGCTGGGGTATAATGGTCAGATAAACCCTCATGGCCTTGGAGGGTCCATCCTAGCTGTGTATGGGTCCTCCCTGAGTGCCTCTTCTCATAGGCTCTGTAGGCCCTATTAGGTGGGCATTGTCAGAGCCAATCAGGACCAAAGGTTGGACATTACGGAAAGACTGAAGTGGGACATCTCTCAGATGTAGGTAGCGATGCTTCAGAGACTCAACAGGATAGGTTTGGTCAGGGAGAGTGATTTCACCGGCTGTGAAAGCATGTTCGATTGGGTATTTGACTGTCGGTGTCGATATGGGAGAGATCTTGAATTGCACACTCTTCCCCTCAATTTTTGAGAGGTCTGATTTAATAGTGTGGAGAGCAAGTACCTCCTTCTTCCCCTTCAACTGAAGATGCTGGACTGCTGCAGGTAGGATCATAGAACGAGCAGAGCCATCATCCAAAACAGCATAAGTGCTGAGTGAGAGGTCATTGTTCCAGAGAAGTACAGGAACAACTTTAAGAAGTACACGGTCAGGAGAGTTCAAGTGAGAGAAGTACACTCTACTGGATGAACATGAAGGTTCAGAATGTGGCTCTTGGTTAGCCACTGGATGCAAGACACGAAGATGGAGCTCACCACAGTCAGGGCAGGGCAACGGTGAGGTAGTTGAGCTCGTGGATAACTACAAATTCCTCGGAGTACACCTGAATAGTTCACTGGACTGGTCGGACAATGCACAGGCGATTCACAGCAAGGGGAAAAGCAGGCTGTTCCTCCTGAGAAGACTGAGATCGTTTGGGGTGTGCAATAGGATGCTACAGATGTTCTATCAGTCTGTCATGGCAAGTGTCCTCTTTTTTGGTATAACATGCTGGGGTGGCAACAACAGAGCAGGTGACACGTTTAACCTAAACAGACTGGTGAAGAAAGCAGGCTCTGTCGCGACCGAGTATTTCCCGGTGAATCTGTGCGCAAAGGTGGGGGCCGATGGGCAAGGAGGGTTGCGAGCTTATGAGAAACAACTAAAATAAGACCTTAAAACCTGGCGAAAACAGTTGCGTGCATTAGCGCAAATGGAAAACATTCAACTAACTTCTGAAAAGCCTACACGGCCTTTAAACAGCCTGCATATGGTGCATTAATTAGCGCAAGATTAGATGAGGATAAAGGAAATCATTAAATGGAAAACATTAAATTAACTTCTGAAAAGGCTTCTTCTAAGCCTACACTATAGCCTACTAAAAACGAGTGAATCTTGCCAATCTTCAGTGGTTGTAAACAATAACACAGACAATATAAATCCTTAGTCTATAGTTGTGGGAAGAAAAGGATATCATCATCATCATGGCCCCAAATAACTTTTAAATATCTTGCAATTGGCGACGAGTCTATTACTAAATCGGCAAGAGTGCCTCTCATTTTCAATACATAAAGGCTAATTAAGCTCTCCATCATCAGCAATAGTCAGTGGTGCGTGGTCCCCACACTCCCAAGCCCCCACCGTTGCGCACAGATTCACCGGGAAATACTCGGTCGCGGCTCTGTCGCTGGGTCCTCTCTGCAGGGGGTGGAGGAAGTAACCAGGGTGCGCACAGCGAGTAGGGATGGGTATCGTTCACCTTTTAATCGATATGATACCTTTTTCGATACCTGGGAATCGATACGATACCTTTTTCGATCCCATTTTCGATACTTTTTATTTATTATTATTATTATTATTTGCCTTTTTCTATGGGCTATTTTATAGACGTTGGATCATCCCTCAACCTTAATTAGAATCGCCCCAAAAAATTGTGTGTCTGTAACTCCACGTTCAGCAGTTGTTCAATTGTCTAAAAAACATAATACAAAAATCAATAACGCATGTACCTTGCCCAACATCAACTTTATCACCTTCAGATGTGTCTCTACTTCTCATAATCCCCAAATGTTTAAAATATTTTCCCAAATTTTGGCCTGTAGGTGGCTGTCCTGTGATGCGATTTACATCACAAATGGGCGTCAACAAGCAGCGCACTCCCAGTCCCAACTGCCTGCAAGCAGAGATGGAGTGAGGGGGAGGGGGGCAGTTCCAGAGAGAGCAACATCACAGTCTGTCTGCTTCACACCAAGGGGCTGTAGGCTAGTTATCATAATAATAAACATTATAGGCTATTCTCGGCTATTTTCACAGTAACGAGTGTAACCTACTAAAGCAGTCATTAAACTTTCAGTAGCCCAACTGTTACAGATGCGACCGGCAAGGGGTGCATTCAAAAGTATCAAAACAAGGTATCGTTCGTTTTTACGTGAACCGATACTCGATAGTATCGTTTCAGTGAATCGATACCATTAAAAGTATCGCCGACGATACCCAACCCTAACAGCGAGGAAGCTGGATTCCATCTTGGAGAACTCCTCCCACCCCCTCCATCTAGAGATCACCAGTTACTGGAGTAAGAGAGGAAACGACCGCTTTACCTACCCAGGACGGAGATGTGAGAGATTAGGAAAATCTTTTGTACCGGCTGCCCTTAAGCTGTACAACGAGACACATAACGGACGCTTGAAAAGGTCTCCCTTCCTAACTTAGACTGACGGAACCATTGCTGTATTGACATTGACCTCTAAGGAACTATTGCTGTATTGACTTTGACCTAAAAGGACCGTCCAGGAAGAGTGCTCATGTGCGTCTTGCGGTGACACGCTTCCTAGTTTCTTCTTTTTTCGCACTGATTTTTGACATTGCACTATTAGTTTGTGTTGGTAGTTTCTGAGTATTTTTGCTTTGTTTAACACTTTATGTATATATACTTATATATTATTCGCCCCCTCTATTGATGCACCTTCTCTTTATTGGTACTGTACTGCTCTTTTTTTGTTCTTTTGTTTCTTTCCCTCTTATCTATTTTTTTCTTACGTCTCTGTAACTTTGTAAATAACTGTATACTGCTGTGCTACTACTGGACAACTGAATTTCCCCCTTGGGATAATAAAGGTATCTATCTACCTTTGACACAGTGTCATGTTACCCTCTCAATACACAGTTGGAGGGGGTACAGCATTGTGTAAACAGAGCTATGTCGCATTGTGACATTTTATACATATACAGGGTACAAATAGCAGCATTATTTTCCTCAAAATGCATTTAAAGGTATCAGCTCTGTTTCATACTGTGTACAGTAGGTCTAGATGTCAATCCATGGTTTGTAGTCCTTAGCGTGGTTGTGTTTCTAGCCTTCTTCTACTCACCAGTTAAGAGTGGGGTGGCTCAGAGTAGATGACATAGTACAGCAACTTGCAATGGGCCTGGTGTACAAGATACACTACACCACTAAGATAGCCATGTACCTGACTTAATACTGGTCTACAAGATACACTACACCACTAAGATACCCATGTACCTGACTAAATACTGGTCTACAAGATACACTACACCACTAAGATACCCATGTACCTGACTAAATACTGGTCTACAAGATACACTACACCACTAAGATACCCATGTACCTGACTAAATACTGGTCTACAAGATACACTATACCACTAAGATACCCACCCACTGAGCAATAGTCGTGTTTTACACGACTAGTTTTTTTTTAACCTTAATTTCACCCGGCTAGATTCCGGTTATATTCACACCGAAAATATACTTTGCAATTTATTCCATGATTCGATAACAATTTATTAAAAAAAACAACACTAAGGTGCTTAACTGATCTCCTAATATTGGACTAACATAATTATAATATCCGTTGATCATTATTAAGTATAGTTTAGATCTAGCCGTGATTTAGCCAACTAATTATAGTCGCCGTATCAACGTTTATATTTACACCGAATTTAGACAATTAGATTTAATCCATATTTCAATAAACATTTCTTTAAAAAAACAACTCCACGTTGCAGAACTGATCTCGAAATATTGGTGTAAAATTATTTTAATAGCCATTCATCACTATAAGGTATACGTCTGGACGGTCTGGGTGTAGTCGTTTTAAATACAGCTTTTCAACGACTATCTTTAGACCATGTACAAGTTATCCTTGGTAGGCTACTAAGGCGCGGTAAGCCGGTAGAGTGTTACCGTGATTGTGTGTAGTCACTCACTGTAAAGTGGAAACGTCCAGACGCTACTGCAGCTACTCTGAATTACATTTCTGACAGCAACACACACAGTCAAACACAGCCGCGGCGCCGCCCCCGCCACATACGTATTGATTAAACAAAATAATTGTAATCTAATCGCTATAGCCTTATTAGGCGCCCAATACATGTAGTTTCCTCAACAATGCGCACTACCCTAAAATGAACACAGGTGGGCAATGTCACCTTTTAATACGGCCAGAAAGTCTATACTATCATATCAGCATTGATGGCCGAGTGGATAGCGTCGCGGGAGATCCCTGGATCGAATCTCACCGTCGCCCTACTTTTCACTACTTTCGACGGCCGCTAACGGCGAAATGTAGACTTTTTGTATCCGACTAATAGTGGTCTATGTAGCAACCCGTGTAAATATAGCCGACTAAACAACTAGTCAAAAATATCAAATCTATACCTTTACAACACTGATTTTCAACGCGTGGTGTAGAAGATTAAAACACGACTATTAGGCAACTTTTACACCTCAAAATGCTCAGTGGGCATGTACCTGACTAAATACTGGTGTACAAGGTACACTACACCACTAAGATACCCATGTACCTGACTAAATACTGGTCTACAAGATACACTACACCACTAAGATACCCATGTACCTGACTAAATACTGGTGTACAATATACACTACACCACTAAGATACCCATGTACCTGACTAAATATTGGTGTACATGATACACTACACCACTAAGATACCCATGTACCTGACTAAATACTGGTGTACAAGATACACTACACCACTAAGATACCCATGTACCTGACTAAATACTGGTGTACAAGATACACTACTACACCACTAAGATACCCATGTACCTGACTAAATACTGGTCTACAAGATACACTACACCACTAAGATACCCATGTACCTGACTAAATACTGGTGTACAAGATACACTACACCACTAAGATACCCATGTACTTGGCAAAATACTTTGTAAACGTTAAGGACGTCCACAATTACAACACCAGAGGCAGCGCCACAGTTCACGTTCAACCCAAAGTCACCTCAAACAAAGGGTCAAACTCGTTCTTCTGCTATACCACCAAAATGTGGAACGCCCTACCGAAGGCCTTAAAGGAGTGTGGTTCCCTAGCATAGCATCCTTTAAAATGTACTGACTATATCTACTGCATAGTACTGTGTTCTATCCGTCTGTCATTCAATGTTATATGAGATACTTAAATGGTTTCCAGTGGAAATAAGCTTAGTCTTTTCTAGGATCTCCTTTTAGTAGACCTTGTACCAGTGAACTGTACCGTCATGAAACTGTACCTTTTCCTATGCAAACTGACAATAAAGTCTTCAATCAATCAATCAATCAATCAATCAATCAATCAATCAATCAATCAATCAATGCCCAAGATGTACCAAGACATCAACTCTGTGTAAACAGAGTCATGTGATCACAACATTCAGACATGGAATGTGAAAATGAAGCGGATTCTGAAAACATCCCACATTATTATTTATCTGCAACAACAATGTTATCCTGCTCATCACTGTCATAGCCCCGCACGCACGCACGCACGCACGCACGCAGCACGCACGCACGCACGCACGCACGCACGCACGCACGCACGCACGCACGCACGCACGCACGCACGCACGCACGCACGCACGCACGCACGCACACACACACACACACACACACACACACACACACACACACACACACACACACACACACACACACACACACACACACACACACACACACACACATACACACACACACACCACATAAAAATATCTATATTTTCCATTACACAAAAGTACCCCTATCGGTAAGAAACAAATTGACCCTTTTAACTGTGATTATAATACAATATAAAGTATTAATGTATTACTGTGATAATTATAATACACTATAATGGATTATAACTGTGATTATAATACACTATAATAGATTATAATAGTGGTTATAACACAATAAAATCTATTATCATGTATTACAACTATATCCTAAATGAAAAGTCAGTGAGTGATCAGTCATTATGAAGTGTTTGGCCCTGTTTGGCCTAGCTCACCTGCTCTAGACCGGATACTTTTTAGTACCACGTTTAGTACCACTTTCACACCACTCTACCCAGGTCCTTGTAGTGGAAAACCTGGCACAAGTGGGTGGTGTGGTGTGGTGTGGTGTGGTGTGGTGTGGTGTGGTGTGGTGTTGGGTCTGTGGAAAAGGGGCTAAAAAAGTGAACTGAGCCCAAAGGAGCTCAATGTAAACAAAACTTTAAATCCTATCAGTAGACTTTGGATCTGATCTGATCTGAACTGAACTGGGCTTTTACACTGACAACTGATAAGAAACTATTCAATCAATCAATGCAGAGAGCCAGCATAAAGCCAACAACAACACAAAGGGAAAAGTCTATCTCTGCTTCATAGCATCAGGCTCCGTCCAAACATTTGAGACAGCTATCGTGTCCGTATCGTGTCCGTATCGTGTCCGTATGGTCTGAGAATGAGGGGAGGGCGGGTGGGTCCAATTCATTCTCAATTAGCCAGTAGCTATGCCCCTCCCCTAAAAGCTTTTGTCCAATGCTAGCTTAGCAACCGGCAGCTTGCCAAGGCTGTTGATTGATTGATTGATTGATTGATTGATTGATTGATTGATTGATTGATTGAAGACTTTATTAGAAGTTTGCATAGGAAAAGGTACAGTTTCATGACGGTACAGTTCACTGGTACAAGGTCTACTAAAAGGAGATCCATGAAAAGACTACGCTTATTTCCACAGGAAACCATTAAAGTATCTCATATAACATTGAATGACAGACGAATAGAACACAGTACTATGCAGTAGATATGTAAAGAAAAAAAAAGAAAGAACAAAAAAAAAAGAAAACAGTAGCCTAAGTCTAAACAAACAGAAAGTATATACAAAGAAGGGGCAGGGGAGGGTAGGCTTGGGCTAGGTTGCCAGGAAGTTATTCTAAGCTAGCATTGGACAAAAGGTTTTTGGGAGGGGCATAGCTACGGGCTAATTGAGGTCACGAGTTTTTTCTTTTTTTTGTCTCTTGCAAATCTCTTGGCCAAAAGACAGCCTTCGGTTGAACAAGAGACACGGCAACGACATGAAACCACGTGATTTACATAGAGAATGTATTGGACCCACTCCCCTCACCCCCCCATTCTCAAACGATACAGAGAAGATGTCTCACGCATAATGTGTGATTGCGGCCTTAGAATGAGTTCTCATTAACACTATGTCACTGACGCAGGGACGTGCTGGCCATTGGGAAAAGCGGGACAACTCCCGAACGGCCGGTTCATTCCCGGCCGGTCCAGGCCGGCCATTAGGAAAAAATAAATACAAACAAAATGTCGGCTTTCGTTCCATTTTGGGGGCTGGGCGGCCAACAAAGTAAATCGTCACTTGTCGGGCAGAAACCTCGTATCTCCAAGTTTCAAATTTGTAAATTGTTTCGCAAAGCAAAGCCCTGCTTCATCATACAAGGCCGTCGCACAAAAGTAGTGAAGATCGGCTGTTTTCATTAGTTTAAATCATTTTTAAAATGATAAATACAAAACAAACGGTTTTGGACATGCAAGGTTTCCACCCGACAACGACGAAATATAACTCATGTACAGTAATTGGCCCACTGGCTTGTCACTTGTCATGATCTGAAATGGCAAATCTTTGAGTAGCAGCAGCAGCGCTATAGAGAGAGATCTCTCCATAGTGCGCAATGAGGGCCTCTACAACTCTTTTTCCTGGGCTGAATCAGGGGCCCAGCACGTCCCTGCACTGATCCACTGCGCTGCAGCATGACGGTCGTTGATAACACGACCGTTGTCGTCATGGATGGGGACTCACCTCGGTTTGCGCACGCGACTTCAAAAGCGTCTACAAACTACACAAACCTTCACATTTCACAAACAAAGTGCTTTAGAAAGTCACAACTCATTGCAAATCTTGGCCGGCGTTGTATAATTACCCGAGACCTCCGTGTTATTTAATAAGGAGCATTTTTATCCGATATCTTTCTGTTTTGGATTTCCACCCACATCTCAGTGTTCAATAGATGGCGTTGGTGCGCATGGGGAAGACCAGGAAATCCATGGGGAAAACAGAAAGATATACCAGGATAAAAATGCTCCTTATTAAATAACACGGAGGTCCCGGGTAATTATACAACACCGGCCAAGATGTACAATGAGTTGTGACTTCAGAAAGCACTGTGTTTGTGAAATGTGAATGTTTGTGTAGTTTGTAGACGCTTTTGAAGTCGCGTCCGCAAACCGAGGTGAATCCTGATCCATGACAAACACCAAACACACTTTCTCTGCTCACCAAAACAAAGAGTGTTTTATGAGATAAACTTTATCTCATAATCTGTTTTTATCTGATAAAGTGTGTTTGTTGTTTTTACTACAGCAGAGAGGCTGAGCTGCAGCGCAGAGGGTCATCAGTGACATAGTGACATCATAGTGACATAGTGACATCATAGTGACATAGTGACTTTGTATTTACCTACAGTATGTTTTTATTTTATTAAAATACATTTTTTTCCCCTGACTATATCTACTGCATAGTAGGCTACTGTGTTCTATTCGTCTGTCATTCAATGTTTTATGAGATACTTCAATGGTTTAATGGAAATAAGCTTAGTCTTTTCTAGGATCTCCTTTTAGTAGACCTTGTACCAGTGAACTGTACCGTCATGAAACTGTACCTTTTCCTATGCAAACTTCTAATAAAGTCTTCAATCAATCAATCAATCAATCAATCAATCAATCAATCAATCAAAAACTGTATGTTTTTATTTTATTAATATAAAAATGTTTTCCCCTTTTTTCCCTGACTATATCTACTGCATAGTACTGTGTTCTATTCGTCTGTCATTCAATGTTATATGAGATACTTTAATGGTTTCCTGTGGAAATAAATAAGCTTAGTCTTTTTAGGATCTCCTTTTAGTTGACCTTGTACCAGTGAACTGTACCTTCATGAAACTGTACCTTTTCCTATGCAAACTTCTTCTAATAACGTCGTCAATCAATCAATCAAAGAAGCTAGGAAATACTTTAAAGTTGAACTCACCACAATGAATGGAAGAATGAATCCACGGAATGAATGAATCCACGCTCCACGAGGGAACCGTTAATTCCACAAGGATCCACGCAGATCCACGTGGTGATTTAAACAGGATGAAAACAAGACAAGTCACCTCCAACTCCCTATGCCAACTCCTCACATAGAGTTATAATATTAATAGAGAGGACACATATATCCCCGCCCGTCCACTTGCATTGAGTTGCTCACCCAGCGCATGAGGCGTTTTCACCCCTCCATCCGGGTAGTAAAACGTGACGTAGTGGGTCTACTGTGACGCATTTTGCGTCATCGAATTTGTTCATGGACGCGCTTGGGCACAAAGTCATGAACGAGCACTGCCACTGTGAACGCGCTGGGGCTCAAGTCATGAACGAGCGCCGCGAGTACGAGCTCTGTTTGTTTAGACGGTTGAGAAACGCTCTCTAGTGGGGAAGAAAGGGAAACGCCGCCCAGTACAGCTCCTCTCCCCGGTTGAGAAGCACTCTGCTCGGATTCGATCTTACGATACGTCCCGCTGGACTGAGGCATCGCCTGGAAGTGTAACTCCACGTTGAATTAATTAACCATTGTGTATTTCATGGTTTAACCTAGGGGGTCCGCGGGGACACTGCAGGGGGTCCGCGAAATTGTTGAAAAAAAAAAAAACGTTATATATATTTTTTTTTATTTAAAAAAAGAAAGAAAAATAATAATTTGTCTTTAAATATAACAAAAAGACATGATTCTGTCTCTTTTGAATAGCTTGTATACATGATTATTGTGCAATTGACAGATTGTTAGTGATAGATTGATAGTATTGACATTGGTTCTCAGTTATTAAGGTATGTTTATAAATGGAAGTGGTACAGCCATGCACTTGTACATGCATGTTGGATGGAGCAGGGACCCCCAAGGTAGGGGGTCCCTGCTCCATCTCCCCATCAGTTTGGGGGTCCCTGGCCTGAAAACGTTGAAGACCACTGTAAACAAACAAACAGAATGCATTTCAAATAGATCAGTGGTTCTCAAAGTGGATTCCAGGGACTCTGTGGGGTCTATACAAGTGTATACTGACAGTGTACAAATGGAACCAACATTTGGTTAATTTGGTTCCATTTGTATGCTGTAAAGAGTTAAGGGGAGACCTTGAAAATGTGAAAGTTTGAGAAACACTGGAATAGATTACCAAAGTGGAATCCATATTAATAACCAAGTCCATTGCTTGAAGTTTCTGAGGTAAATTAGTTAATGTATACCTCTATGAAATTAACTGTTATGGTTTATACACACAGTACAGTGTATTAGTATGTATTCAAATAATGTGATGGAATATGATCAAAAAGATGATCTGGCTGGCTGGGAATTGGCTGGGAATGTATATTCTGTTGTTTCAGAAATGTATTTTCAACATGGTATGAACAATGTATAATTATAATAAAGCTCTATATTCTGATAGCAATCATTACCATAAGAGTATGTGTACAGCAACAGGTGTCTGTATCTCCAGCTGTATAAACTGAAAATGATTTTAGGTGGGTTGACAATTGTATCACTGTACACTGATTGAGTGTACAGTGAGTGCTCCAGTTCCAATGTTGCATGCTCACTTGTTTATCAACTATCATGACATAAGTTCTTGCTTTGGATAGAAGTGGTATTTTGGACTCTCCCATTATTTACAACAGGGGTCTTCAACAGGGGGTCCGGGACCCCTAGGGGGTCCTCAGAGTTACTATAGGGGGTCCTCCAAATCTTTGTGTGATAGAAACTTTTTTCTATTCCACTTGAACCCTAGTGTCCTTATTCTGAGAACTTTAGCCAAAAATAGCCGATCTGCAAGCTCACTGTGAGCTTGTAGATCTGCTATTTTTGGCAAAGGGCTTTGGTGTAGAGGGGAAAAAGAGCAGACTAATTACAGAGTGAAAGTGAAGCTTATTAAGTATTGACGGTTCAAGTGGTTAAATATCTGAAAACACAAATTGACATGAATCCAAAATACACTGATGATTGTGCGGTCAGGCGATTAAACTATATGGAATCTATGAAAAGGTTGTGGGGGTCCCTGCTTCATCTCCATCTCATCTGGGTCCGTTGCCTGAAAACGTTGAAGACCCCTGATTTACAATATGAACCTGTGTTGTCATTCAGTGTGGTAATCTTAGCATTTTGCATGGATTCCTTGGGTGAAACGAGTCATAGTTAAAGTTACTGGTCTGTTCTAGACAAGCCTAGAGTTGTGTTCTGTTCCAGAAACAAGTTTAAATATAATTCATATAGTAGCTACAGTCTGAAATAGAGTATTTTTATTAGATGACAGTGTCTTGACATATAGAGACATTCTTTGAAATCCACATTAGATATTATATATATATACTCTATGCATTAGATGCACTTTGTCCAAAATGAATACATTTAATTACGCATTTGTAAGTGTCACAGACAGAGTGATGGAGACAGGCCATGAGACAGACCCACTTATAACTATGAGACAGACAGGCCTACTCAGAAATGGCTTTCGCCTACTTGTGGGTTATCAAACCATGTATGTATCGCATTTAAATTCCATTTTGATAGTAAATCTTCATTAACATTTCACGTAAAGCTTCTATTTAAAAAAAAGATCGGACTTTTCAGAACCCAATGCAAAGTCAATGGCAGACAGCCTCTGTCAAGATGACAAAACGCGAAAATCGTAATAACTAATACTAATGAGTAAACCAACAGTTTTATAAGAACAATATTGTTGTAACTAAGAGATTCGGGAAGGTATCTATATTTAATAAACACAGAATAAGAAGTAATAAGAAGAAGTCGCTATGGTTATTTCCTGGTTTAATGCGGTCTGCGGTGCGGTGCTCTCCGCTCCGGAGAGGAACAGAGGATTCAGCTGTCTGGAGTGGAGGGGGTGGAGCCAAAATGCGCGTTCATGAGATTAGACCCAACTGCAGTACCTCAAAACGGCCAACATGTCCTTTTGGTTTCAGGGCGCCCCCAGGGTTCTGGGGGCTTGAAGTGGATGCCTGGGGTCACTTAATATTCCCCATTCATTTTCGCCATAGACTTTTACAAAAATATTTATAACAATTATGTTAAGCCTCGAACCGAGCCATCCAGGATGGAGGTGAATCATGATCATATAACCTTTGATCCTATGTGAAAACATATTTTAATATTACATTATTTGATATACTACATTTAATAAACCCTTTGTTTAACGATTTTCAAAATGTTCTTTTCATAGAAAAAAAGGTTGTATGGTCATGATTCACCTCCATCCTGGATGGCTCGGTTCGAGTCTTAACATAATTGTTATAAATATTTTTGTAAAAGTCTATGGCGAAAATGAATGGGGAATATTAAGTGACCCCAGAAAACCACGCCCACTGCGATGCTCTATCCTGCTGTTAAGTATGACATCATTTTGTAGGCAGAGGAGAATTTCTGCCCCCAGTTTCCGTGAATCTTTTTACTATTTTTACTATTTACACATTTTCTTCTCTTTGTTGTTGAAAGGAAAGTGTTAGAATTATACTTTAGTCGTTATTTTTTAGTCGTTGTTTTTTTAAATAGCGAGGGATAGAAAATGCTCTGGGGGCAGATTCTCCTCTGCCTACAAAATGATGTCACGGCTTAAAAGCCCAATAGTAGTAGTAACTCTACGTGACGTCATTCCATTCATAAACGTAACGCCCCGTTGGAGGAGCTGACGTTGCCAGATCGGTGGGCAGAAACAAGCAAAGCAGGGTCTGTTTTGAATGAAATGGTGGTGGAAACTGGAAATCAGGCGAATATAAACCTGGTTTAAACATGATGAGATACACAACACACGGACGAGAGCAGATCTACAAGCTCACATGGGGGCTGGTAGGATCGTTTTCAAAACGAATTTTGCTATTAATGAAGTCTTTATGAAGAACACAATTCTTGTGTGAGGGTCCCTGGCTATTTTTGAAAAGTCATGAAAATGTGTGAAAATCTTTGAATATATGTATTATTTTAAGAGAACGTTTGTAACTCAAATTTTGCTTCTGTGGGGGTCCCTGGAACTAAATATTTTTAGATGGGGGTCCGTGGCCAGATACATATCATTTTGGGAGTCCTTCACATGAAAAGGTTTGAGCACCACTGACATGGAAACATAGGTTTCTTGCACAGATTTTCACGATTTTTCAAAAATAGCAGATCTACAAGCTCACAGCGCGGCACTCTGTGCCACGCTGTGAGCTTGTGTATCTACTATTTTTCAATAGTTAACCTGTTTTCACATTTCACATTAATTTAGGGGTAAATGTTTGAGGACCACTTAACCCTTTCCAAGCCACGGGGAGCCCCTTAATATTAAAACCGTACTATATCGGGGGGTTGAGAGAGAGAGAGATGAAGCAGGGACCCCTTAGCTGAGAGAGAGATGAAGCAGGGACCCCTTAGTTGAGCGAGAGATGAAGCAGGGACCCCTTAGTTGAGAGAGAGAGAGATGAAGCAGGGATAGGACCCCTTAGCTGAGAGAGAGATGAAGCAGGGACCCCTTAGTTGAGAGAGAGGTGAAGCAGGGACCCCTTAGCTGAGAGAGAGATGAAGCAGGGACCCCTTAGTTGAGAGAGAGGTGAAGCAGGGACCCTTTAGTTGAGAGAGAGATGAAGCATACTGTGTTCTGTCTGTCTGTCATTCAATGTTATATGAGTTAAATATCTATCATAGTACTGTGTTCTATCTGTCTGTCATTCAATGTTATATGAGTTAAATATCTATCATAGTACTGTGTTCTGTCTGTCTGTCATTCAATGTTATATTAGTTAAATATCTATCATAGTACTGTGTTCTGTCTGTCTGTCATTCAATGTTATACAATGTTAAACCTCTTCCCGTATCCGAAACCTAGGTGTAATTTTCGACCCCGCCCTGTCATTCCTCCCTCACGTAAACAATATAACTAAAACAGCTTTCTTTCACCTCCGGAACATCGCCCGTCTACGCCCCTCCCTGACTTTCTCCGCTGCTGAAACCCTCATCCACGCATTCATCTCCTCCCGACTAGACTACTGTAACGGCATACTTCATGGCATCACCTCCAAAACCCTAAATAAACTCCAATATGTCCAAAACTCAGCCGCTCGCCTCCTCACCAGCACCCGCTCCAGAGACCACATCACACCTGTCCTCCATGACCTCCACTGGCTCCCCATAAAACAATGTATCCACTTCAAACTACTCCTCACCACCTACAAGGCTCTGCACAACCTGGCTCCCCCCTACCTCTCCGACCTCCTCGTACCATATGCCCCAACACGCTCCCTCAGGTCCAGTGAGGATGGCCTCCTTAAGGTCCCCAAGGCTAAGAAGAAAACCTGGGGTGACAGGGCTTTCTCTGTAGCCGGCCCCACCCTCTGGAATGAACTCCCCAAGCCCATCAGAGATGCCCCCTCCCTCCCTGCCTTCAAAACGGCCTTGAAAACCCACCTGTTCCAAATTGCCTTCCCCAGTTGACTTATTTTTTAACTCCTGTTTTATTCTTGTTGTTACTATTGGATGTTTTATCTCTCTTTGTACTCTTTCTTAATTATTATTATCATTATTTGTTTTTTCCTAATAAAGTTGTTGCTCTTAGCTTCCCTCCCCTTAGCCCCCGTAGGCCCAATGTAAAGCGTCTTTGAGTACTCAGAAAAGCGCTATATAAGTCCCAGATATTATTATTATTATTATTATACGAGTTAAATATTATAATACACTATAAAGTATTAATGTATTACTATGATAATTATAATACACTATAATAGATTATAATAGTGATTATAACACAATAGAATCTATTATCATGTATTACAACTATATCCTGGTGGTCTAAATGAAAAGTCAGTGAGTGATCAGTCATTATGAAGTGTTTGGCCCAGCTCAGACCTACTCTGGATTGGATTCTTTTTAGTACCACGTTTAGTACCACTTTCACACCACTCTACCCCGGTCATTGTAGTGGAAAACCTGGCACCTGGCACCACTGGTGGGTGGTGTGGAGTGGTGTGGTGTGGAGTTGGGCCATGTCAGTGGAAAAAGGGCTAAAGAGGCGTTGTGAGCTTGTAGATCTGCTATTTTTGGCTAAAGTGGTTAATATGAAAAAGGAGAAAAAAGTTTCTGTCACAGAAAGATTTGGAGGACCCCCTGTATTCAGATTCAGATTACTTTATTAACCATTGTGTAATACACATAGGAATTTGCTTTGGCATACTACATTTTTGCATTCAAATACTTTTTTCACATATAACATAAAAACAAAAAACAGACAAACACCAAACAACCGACAGAACGCAACACGTAGTCACCACAGCAGCCATGGGCGGCTGTAGTAACTCTGAGGACCCCCTGGGGGTCCCGGACCCCTGTTGAACACGCACACACACACACACACACACACACACAAGCACGCACGCACGCACGCACGCACGCACGCACGCACGCACGCACACACACACACACACACACACACACACACACACACACACACACACACACACAGGAGGTCATTCTGAAGAATGTGCATTGTTAACCCCTTCCCTCCCACTGTGCGCGTGTGTGTGTGTGTGTGTGTGTGTGTGTGTGTGTGTGTGTGTGTGTGTGTGTGCGTGCGTGCGTGCGTGCGTGCGTGCGTGCGTGCGTGCGTGCGTGCGTGCGTGCGTGCGTGCGTGCGTGCGTGTGTGTGTGTGTGTGTGTGGTAACATGTTATACATAGTAATTGATGTTTGGAAAATGTATTATTTCTTTTTTATCTATGACCTTCATCTTGTGTGGTGTGGATACCAAAGGCCTGGTGACATAAGGTATTTATGTCATCCTAGGGACCCCCTGCATATTGTACAGTCTAATTGTGATGCAGATTTTTCATTTTCATAGATGCCATCTCATAGATTTGTTTGACAGCACTATCATCTGTGTAAACTTCACCTTTGGCTCTGTACTTGGTCTGCTCAATTTTCCTTCTACACCACCAAACCTCTTCGGTGATCTACAAGCCGATCTACAAGCCGATTGCCGACCTACAAGCTCACAATGCTCGTTCTGTGAGGCGTTGTGAACTTGTAGATCTGCTACTTTTAGCCAATGTTCTCCTCTGAATAGGGATGCTAGAGTTAAGTGTTTGATGTAAAAAAAATAAACCTTGCATACAAAGATGTGTTGTGGCCCCCCTGTAGTAACTCTGAGGACCCCCTGTTGAAGACCCCTAGTGTAGACATTTAGACAACAATAAAAATGAATTCATGGTCACAAAGTCAAAATCATATCCAACTCCCTTGACCAAATTCATGACCATTTGATTGTCTGAGAACTTGAACACGTTTCAAAATCCCTGTCATAGTTATCAACTGAGCTCATAGAGAAAAGATAATACTGCACCATACAAACTCATCAGTTCCCATTCTACCGGACATCCACCACACACAGATCCAAAGCTTCTGGCCGAAAGGGCTAATGCTTTGGCAACCATAGCCATGCCTCAAACACACACACACACACACACACACGCACGCACGCACGCATGCATGCATGCACACAACCATTCGTACACACAGGCAGAGTCCCAGACGGGAGTATTTCCTGGGAGGTGATCCGAGGGGCATCAGCATTATCCCTGGCCAATGTAAACTCATATCACTGAGAGAGACAGCTTAGACAGAGAGAGAGAGAGAGAGAGAGAGAGAGAGAGAGAGAGAGAGAGAGAGAGACACACACACAGAGAGAGAGAGACAGAGAGAAGCAAGTGGTTGTATGAGAGTGAGACAGACAGTGGAGAGAGATACTGACAGAGTGAAAGAGTCAGAGCCAACCAATAGAGCGATAGAGAGAAAGAGCGAGAGAGAGAGAGATGACCATCAATTGTTGGATAAATGAAAGCGAGAGAGAGAGAAAGAGATAGGGATAAACAGTTGACATCATCGTTCTAGAAGGATCAGTGTGTTGGCAGGATCTGTTCGTATCTCTGTGTGTGTGTTCATGTTTTCGTGTGTGTGTGTATGTGTGTACGTGGGTGCACAAACAGGGAACCAAAGCCGAGGGCCAGAAGGGAGGGGTCAGTCGAGGCCTATAAATGGCCCTGTTGAGGCGAGAGCAGAGCAGCATGCAGCAGCTCCACGACCAGGACGGACCCCACTACAAGAGACAGAGCCAGACCACCAGCTATCAGACATCCCCCCCGACCCTCCAGAGCCAGGACCCGACGGCCCAGTCCCCTGCCTGACACATCTCTGCACCCCTGCTGGCCTATTCCACCATGGACATCCCCATCCAGTACCCCTGGTACCGGCGGATTCCCAGCCCTCGGCTGACGCTGACAGACCTGCCAGCGGCGGCGGACGCGCTCTCTGATTGGCCACTCCTCTGGCCATTTTCTTGGGCCCTCCCTTGGGTACGCCCCTCCTACCTGCGCTGGTTCAACTGGCCTGACAACGGACATGCTGAGGTAAAAAATAAAAATGTTCCCTTTTACGTACTGGGACAACTCTCCTAGCCGGTTCAATACTGTCCGGAGATGACACGCCCTCTACAAGAGTAAAAAAGTATTTTTGCATACTGGGTGCAGATTCTAGTAAGTATCAGGAAAAACTCTCTGGAGTAGTTTCTTGAAGTTTTATTCATTATTTTTAGCACAACAGCAATCTCACCAGTAGAGGACCGGTATCGGCCTTTGGCCTTCTTCAGCGTCTCAAAACACGTTTTGAGACGCTGAGGAAGGCCACAGGCCGAAGCCGGTGAATAATAATGAATAAAACTTCAAGAAACTACTCCAGAGAGTGCGGATATTCTCTTTTCCCTTTTACTTACCCTCCATCGACTACTTGTCTGTCCTCAATGTTTTGAACAGACAACGTGACGGAATACATATTCAACAGGAAGCCACGAGAACAAAGGTCCACGTTTCTTGTCAACCGAAATGTGGGCTTCTTATGTGGGGACAATAACAATAAGCTATTGTGTTATTGTGGTGCCTGGCAGAGTGCTTGTCAAAGGCCTGCAAACCTCAGCTATCATTCTCAGAATCATTCATAAAACTCACATTTAGGCAGTAAGTGATACTGATAGAATGCCTGATGACCACAACTTGTAGGTCTGTAAGAAGCAAGTGCCCAAGTATCAGGGTCAAATATCACAATAGAAGTACTGGTCTCATCCATGTGTTGTCTGCTGCAGATGCGTGTGGAAAAGGATCGATACATCATTTATCTGGACGTGAAGCATTTCTCCCCAGAAGAGCTGTCTGTCAACGTGAGCGAGGAGTTCATTACAATACATGCCAAGCATGAGGACAGACAGGTCAGTGCATGGGATGTAAACCAATAATGTCTCTTTAATCTGATGATGCATGGCGGCCTAGACTGCAGCAGCAGTTGTGATTATTATTCTGATTCTGTTTCAAACATACATCCCTCTGCAGCTTCCTGCTGGCAGCTATAACCCTAATTTAGCACCAAAAAACACTATGGTTTCTCACTTCATCACATCTCACCTCACCTGGAATCATCTCAATTCACTTCAAATAATCTCACTTCACCTCCTCTTATCTCATGTAATCTAATCTAACCCAACTTCCTCTCATCTAATCCTCATCTCACGTTTCTGTCCACGAATGCATGTGCTAGCAGGACGAACACGGCATTGTGTCGAGGGAGTTTCTGAGAAAGTACAAGCTCCCCGGGGGCGTGTTGGCCTCCGAGGTCACTTCCAGCCTGTCGTGTGATGGCGTGCTGACGGTCACCGCCCCCCGCGGCTCCCCCGCCTGTCCGGAGCAGCGCTCGATCCCCATCACCTGCGACGACGGTGCCACGAGACAGAAGAAGTAGAGCAGAACCCATGACCCCGTGACCTCTAGACCCTTATCCAGTGCAGTGGTGGAAGAAGTACTCAGATATTTCACTGAAGTAAAAGTAGCAAAACCACAAAGTAGAAATACTCTCTGTTACACAATAAGGCACGAAATGTGTTCAAAATGTTACTTGAGTAAAAGTACAAAAGTATTGTCATCAAAATATACTTAAGTAAAAGTACTAAAATGTTTGAAAATAGCAGATCTACAAGCTCACAACGCGTACTGTAGGGCTAAAAGTAGTTAATGTGTGTTTTATAATATAATAATTTATATCTGCAAAGTAACTAGTAACTAAAGTTTTCAAATAGTTACAATATTTGCCTCTGAGATGTAGTGGAGTAGTATAGAAAATTGGAAATGCCCCATTAAAGTAAAAGTACTTCGTTACTTTCCACCACTGCACTTATCCAACCACTAACCCAAACCGCTACTGTCCCTGTATCTCTGTACTCAGTATATGTCCCGTCTGTCCCATGCCTGTTGACAGCAGTGTGAGCGTATATGTTTGTCTGCTTACTGTACATGTTGATAGCACAGAGTGCTTCTTTGTGATCAGTTCATATCTGGCCCTACAGCCTGGGTTTATACTTCATCACTCGGCAGTGCCACTCGTCGAAAATATTAATAATTATGCACAATGTTGGGTTTTTCACTTGAAAATCTCATATTTTCGGCAGGCGACACCTTTGTGCGATGAAGTGTAAATTAGGCGTTAATTTATAGTTTACTCTGTAAGCAGATGGTGCTTTCAAGCCAAAGTCTAATTCACTGAACGGACGTGATAAAGCTATGCTGCCTGGGATAGGCTACACTGAATGGCATTTTAAGACGTAGTGAGGAGCAGCATTAGGTGATTAACACACTGACTTTTATCTAAAACACTCATTTTATCTACCCCATCACATATCTGCAGAGCAAATGTATTTTTAATATACCTTTGTGCCTTATGTTATATTGATGCCACTGTGCATGTGAATGACTTGTTCAAAACTGTACCAATGGCATTTAGAATTTAATTATGTACAAGTCTGCTTATCGACAACCTTTAGGCATTAAAGTTACTAGAAAGTAACAGCATGTTGACAACATTGTCAGCATTCATTGATGGAAAAAAATAAATGTACACTGCTGATTCCAAGCTAACAACAACAGAATTAAACATCAGTTTAAATTCAGCAGTGCTGGTACAGTGAGGCTTATTCACTAGTATTTTCAAGTGCCTGGTGAAGAGTAGGCTACTAATGGACATAAATTCAAAATGTCATGGTGTGCCGAAGATAATGTCTGAGAGAGTAATGTGTTGGTTTTGATTGTTTGTTTCTCTGTGTGGAGGAAAATAAGGCTTTCTGGAAGCATATAGGTGTAAAGCCTGATTTGGTGTATAAATCGGGCTTCAGTATGTTGTTTAAAAACAGACGAGGGACCAGGTGTAAAGTCTGTCTCTGGAAGGACCGGGGGCAAAGAAGAGGGAGGGTGGATCAACAGGAGGACAGCTGAGGATGGGGGGGCCAAGATCAGAATTAATATTGAGAGAAGGGGAAGCTGGGCTCCTTGCTACCGAGGAACATGAGCTCAGAGCTGCTAAGATCAGTGTGTGTGTGTGTGTGTGTGTGTGTGTGTGTGTGTGTGTTTGTGTGTGTGTGTGTGAGAGAGTGTGAGTGAGTGAATGAGTGTGTGTGTGTGCGTGTGAGAGTGTGAGTGTGAGTGTGTGTGTGTGTGTGCGTGCGTGCGTGCGTGCGTGCGTGCGTGCATGCACGCGCATGTGTGTGTGTGCACGCGTGTGTAAAGGTGAGTGTGAAGTCTGTGTTTGATATGACCATGAGCCTTCATATTTATAGCTGCATTCATGTTTGCTGAGATATGGCCCATGGCTCCATCAATACCCTGTAATGATAACACCTCCATCGCCAGATGTATTAACAAAAAACAAACAAACCTGTTTTGCATAACAATCATTAGAATAAACCTTGAAACATTAATTTATCTCTGTGTCTTCTCTTGTTTGCATTAAAGCAATGTTGAACTTTTGTATCTGTTGCTTCTAAAGCAGTGATTCAGTGTGGAAATGTTATGACAATCACACAGTACACATTATTATTGCATACAAACTGTCACGCATTTTCTATTTATCTTTTTTATTGTATTGTAAAATGGTATAATTGTATCACATGAGCTGGTAGAACAACTGAATACAGGTATGCCTTGATTTTGAGTTGTCCACTGGTGTCCCTTATGCACCAAAAATGTAAACCCACTGTTCTATAGCGATTCTATTCACATTGAGAAACAATTATCAAAATCTAAAATTAGCACATAGACAAGTGTAAACAAAGAGGATTCTGTCAATTATAAAAAACAATGGATGTGGCAAGTATGCAGTAGCACAGGTCTCCAAGGGATAATCAAAACAGGTTGAAAGTCAAATTGATCGACATACAGTTAGGGTTGTCACGATTATGACATGTTACATGACGATTAATTGTCAGTCAAATAATTGCGATTAACGATTTAATTGTGTTTTTGTCGTTGACAATTACATTTCTGTTTGGCTTTTAGGCTTTGAAGTTGCACATGGCAGATATGACACATAACCTAAATATACAAAGAAATTACTGACATATTTGACAATTTTATACTTAAAAAAGAACATTGATAGTGGAAATAGCCGATCTAAAAGCTCACAACGCGTCGCGATGCGACACGTTGTGAGCTTGTAGATCTGCTATTTCCACTATTTTTTACTTTAAAAAAATATATAAAACATTTTCAACATGGAAACGATTATGAAAAATAATCACGATTATGTCAAATAATAACGTTTAGACGATTATGTAATAATTGTGACAGCCCTACATACAGTACATGCACACATGCATTATACATGGACATGTTGCCAGAAAAGTAGGAGGTTAGATGGGTTGACATTTGACAAGCAATAAAACACAATGAGCATTGCACATTTTTAAGCAGCAGCGGTGCTTTGTTCAGCCTTGTTAAATACCAGTTACATTGGTAGCTGTGGGGCTTAGTTTTGCATAACAGCTTTAGGAGTTTGTTCAGCGCTTACAGGAATAGACAGTTGTATTGTACTTAAAGTCGTTTAGGCTACAAGAAGGTTGTGTTCTTCACCGGGGATGAATGTCAGCTGTGCACCTCAGTAACAGTAAAAGTCCCATTTCTGCAAATTAGAGGAGAAATACAGTAAAAAGGGGACATTAAGACCAGACCACACACATGAATCCACTGTGAGTGAGTGAGTGAGTGAGTGAGTGAGTGCGTGTGTGCATGTGTTTGTGTGTCCACCTACAGTAGTCTGGACCTCAGTGGTTGCTGGTGTGAGTGCATGTGTCTCCTCTACCACACTGCTGGGGAAATGCCCAATCCTAGCCTCCTGCTGCCCATAGTAGGAGTCCTGAACCTGTTACATTAACAACAAGGATCCAAATGTAAATAAAATAAAATAGAAACCACAAAAATATATGCAAAGTTGTGAAACTATAACACTCACACTGCCGGCCCAGTAAAGGTTCCCTCTGTCCTTCAGCATGGCATAAACATAGACCAGTTGGCCCTGTCTGATTGGGATGAACCGGCAGTCACCAGGATAGTAGTCCTGCAAGGCACGTGCTATCAAGATGGGGTCTATAGGACAGAAGGAAAACAGAAGACACACAAATGGTGAACTTAAACATTCTCACTCCCAGGTCTACGGACAAGTTGAGCATCAACTTAGAGGAACTGTGATGTGTTCATCTGCAGTCGTTGCACCCTCCCAGTGAAACTCCTCACTGTCAGGTTAATAAAAGAAGCGACAAGCTGGCAGTGGCACCTCTGTGTGTATCAGAGGAGACGTGTGGTTGTCTAGTCTGCACCTTCCCCATGACCAACCAAAGTAGCACAACACAACACAACACAACACAACACAACACAACACAACACAACACAACACACAAGTAACATTTTCATAACGTTTAAAAAATGAAAATCCAGAGGGGCTATATGGTTGAATACAGTTAATATAATTACTACTCACTGCTGCACTCGGCATCGGCACAAAGTTTCTTATCGGAGAGTTTGGGCATCTGTCGTCCAGCCTCAGAGAGAGGCAGCACAATGCACAGCAACAGGAAACAAGCAAGACTGCAGGACATCTCTGTATCTGTGTGTGTCAGCTTAGCTTTGGGTCGTATTGTGTGGAGTTGTTTGAAATCCTGTGTCTGACTGCTTTTCTCTGAGAATGGGGTCCAATGATGGCAGACCCTTTTTCTCCACACCCCCACCAAACTTAAACGTTGACACACACACGCACGCACGCACGCACGCACGCACGCACGCACGCACGCACGCACGCACGCACACACACACACACACACACACACACACACACACACACACACACACACACACAAACAAACAGAGCTCCTTTCAGCCCTTCTAGCAGCAGGTAAACAGGACGAAGGGCATGAGGAGGAGGAGGAGGTGCCAGAGTAGACAGACCCCTGGTTGTGTACTGACCTCCTTCTCTCTTCCCCTCTCACCCTGCATTACCTCTAGTTGTGAAATGACTGGCTGAATGCTCACAGGGCACTTGGGACTTTTTGCACTTCCATAGCACTTTGCCATATCTTTCAGGTTTGGTACCAGGTTTTTGTCTGGCTGATTTGTGTATAGCAACTATGCCTATTGAGTAGTAGTATGCATGGATTATGTGAAGGCTAGATACAGTAATGCCTTGTCATGTATTCCTATTCCTATAGAGCAACGTCGCTTGCTCGAAACAGCACACAAATGACACAAAAAATGAAAGTGGGGTCCGGCAGGGACCCGTCCCTTAGGTTTCCGGGGTGGTTCCAAATGGACCCTTACAGGTCTGTAACTCTGTGAGTGTGTAAATGGAAACAAATGGAACAGTAAGGGTCCCTTTGGTTCCATTTGGAACCAAGAGTTATGGGGTCCTCCTGGTCCTTGAAATAAATAAAAAACTTTAAAAGCCATTGTTATGATTCTCACCTGTAATTACCTGGTTCTACCAGTAGATGGCAGGGGAGTGGCTTACGACAAAGGCTTCACTGATTCTACCTCTCATCATGTTGTTGTGTGACTCTCTCTCTTTCTCTCTCTCTCTCTCTCTCTCTCTCTCTCTCTCTCTCTCTCTCTCTCTCTCTCTCTCCAAGGGGTGGAGTCTCCTATGTTTCCACTGCTCCCAAGGAAACCAGCCAAACGCCGCGCACACGCACACGCACTCACACAACAACATAGGCACATGCAAACAACCCACCAGACAGGAAGAATCACACCGGAGGAGTTAGCTGGCAACTATACAGTAACAGCACAGCAGGTAAGGAAAACTTTTCTTTTTGTTCATTCAAAGTTCTATTTCACCAAAGAAATCCGTGGTTTAGCATTGGTTGAAGGGAAGTTTATTTTTATTGTGATTATTATTATTATTTAAATGGTGGTCATTGATATGAGGGACATAAAGTTCTTAACAGGTGAGGCTGATGCTGACGCAATAAGGCTGACAGACAACTTTTCTTTTGGGGGTTTCTGTAGTAATAATAATGATAATAACAGCGTTTTTATAGCACTTTTCAAAACAACAGTCTTTACAAAATGGAACAATTCAAGTATAGCCTATACTATATCCTGTGGCTATATCCTACAGCCACAGAAGTAGCTAAAGCTAGATTGTTATAACTTTGTAAAGGAAATATATCTCACAGAATATTAAGGTAGCCTACATCCATAGAAGTTGCTGGATAGTGACTGGTATCTTATAAATCAAGCCCAGTTCTGTTCCAGACACATTTTATTTTGGAAGCTATATTCAGTGAGTAACACTACAAGTTGAATGGGAACATACTTAAAATCTCAAGAATCACAGCTGAACATTGAACCAACTGAGATATAAATCATGGTTGTTATATTTATAGTAGCTGGTAGGACAATAAATGTCAGTGCATAAATAGACATTTCTGTCTGACCCGTACTGTATCAGTAGGTGTTGGCCTAGCCGGAGAATAATACCATTGGAATTTGGAAGGGGGTGGAAAAAAGATAATAGTAAAACTGGTATTTCGGTCAGAGCAACAAAAGGTGCTTTCACACAAGGTACCTGCTTAAAGGCTATGCTAGATTACATTACCAGACACAAATACTCTGATACTCACTCAGACAATACATCCTACACAAGGTCAAGAACGTCACACATGCCCCACATCTTGAAACGGAACAAGGCAATGCTGAGCTCCATAGTTATTACCGTAAATTGACATTAATTTTGAGAGATTTACTTACTAACATCTTATCCAAGGGAACTGGAGCCTGCTTTGGAAGGATGTATTCTTGCTCCAGGAAACGTGGCAGTTGATGATGAGCACGCTTCCTACTGCTTTGCCTACTAGATGTACTAAATGTCTGTTTTTTTCATTTTCTTTTTTACAGGGTAAATATAAGGAATAAATATGAAAACATCAACATCGCCACAGTGGAGGACAACTCTGTAGCAGGTGAAAGAGGCCGTGTTCCAACAGGTCCGACCAAACCAACCCCATAGGCTACCAAACCCTTCGAGGTCAGAGAGGCGAAAACGTCCAAATCGCGTCAATCTTCTCCTTTTGACACAAACCCCTATTTAAACAGTACAAAAAAGGGGCTGCATTCCTTTCCACGTCCTCCTGTGGGCCTGTGACAGCGTGTCTGTGGATCATTAACCATGCTGTCGAAGCACTGACCTCCACTCTCTGTACTGCGCCTTCTTCAACCTCCCCTGGATACGATGTTCAGCCCTAGAAAGAGCAGCCTTCCTTCTCCCAGCCTAGAGGAGTCCTTCTTCCCTTTCTCCTCGTCCTCGCTGTCCCTCTCCCTCACTCTCCCGACATCCATGTCCTCTCCACTCTCTGGTGGGGTCGACGGAGGAGGACTGGAGACGGACCTCATCCTGGCGGCGGAGCTGGGACAGGCCCTGCTCGAGAAGAACGAGGAGCTGGCGGCCACTCTGGAGGAGAGGGAGAGACAGGTGGAGGTAGGTCAGAGACGCTACAGTATGTATGTTAGTATGTTAAACATATCGTCGTTGTCGGGTGGAAACCTCGTATCTCCAAAGTTTCAGATGTATACATGCTTTCGCAAAGTAAAGCCCTGTTTCATCATACAAGGCCGACACACAAAAGTAGTGAAAACAGCAGATCTACAAGCACACAACGCCTCGCGGCGCGAGGCGTTGTGTGCTTGTAGATCGGCTGTTTTCACGAGTTTAAATCATTTTTAAAATGATAAATGCAAAATGAACGGTTTTGGACAAATACAAGGTTTCCACCTGACAACGACGATATGTCCGTTTCAATGGACGGTACAGTGGAATGAGTACAACGAGGACTTTATATGGAAGGCTATGGCAGTGTTTCTCAAACTTTCAAATTTCTGACAGTGTACAAATGGAACCAAATGAACGCGTCAGGGTTCATTTGGTTCCATTTGTACACTGCCAGAGTTACACACTTGTCTTGTATGGGTCAATTTAGACTAGACCCCCCCTAAAGGAACCCACAGAGTTCCACTGGGATTTGGTACACGTCTGGAGAGCCAGATGCAAACTCTGGACTTGGCAATGATCTTGTCAAGGGCCACGGCACTAGCTGTTTGAGAATCTCCACCACGATCCAGCCTCCCTCCACTGGCTCCCTGTTTGTTTACAGGATTCAGTTTGAGATTTTGATGTTTGTTTTTAGGTCTTTAAATGGGTTGGCACCAATTTACATATCAGAGCTTCCCCCTCCCAACAACCCTACAAGGGTCTTGAGTTGGGGTCATCAATAGGTCCATACACACAAATGTGTCTGTGACAAAGACTAGGCCTTTTACACACCATTATAATGTTCTTATTTTGATCAAAATCCCCAATTACTGAACGTTAAGTGGTTTTCCTCAGATGTATGACACTGATTTACTATGACACTGTATTGCACATTATGAGTCCAGTTCCCAAATCTTTTATTTGTAAGGACACCCATAACTCTGACCATAACAGGCCCTGAATGACCTGTTATGGTCATTCTGGGCTAGGTCTTTATGTGTTCTGGTAATATTATTCCCTTCTCATTTTGTATGTCCGTGGCAAAAATGTCTGTCTCAGGTTCTACAGCAGGAAAAACATGTCCTTCAAAGAAAGCTGGAGATGAGTGAGCTGGTGTCTGGCCAAAGGGAGTCAGAGTTGACCAATGACCTGGCCGTCTTACGGGCCGAGGTGGAGCGAAACCACAGCCGAGGACGGGACAAAAGGAAGGACGAGAGTGACCAGCTGACCCAGTTAGCCAATCACAATCAGCGCTTGGTGGAGCAGCTAGCAGAGGTGATGAACTCGTCAATGATAGGACAATGTAATCATTGTCCTATCATTGTCCTACTGTACTGTTGTCTTGTAAATTGTCAAACATGTTTCACATCATCTAGTGCAGTGGTTCTCAACCTGTGGGGGGTCCCCAAATTATTTTGTGGCGTCCCCAGATGATTAGCTTAATGTGCAACATTCTTTTCTCACTCAACAGTAAACAAACCAACATACAGTATAAGTGTATAGAGGGTATCTGCACATTTCTAACGTTACAATTTAAGAACTATTTATAGTCCTTAATATAAATATATAATTTTAGAGGCAGAAATTGTGAAAATAGCCGATCTACATTGCTCACACATGCTTTTCCATTAAAAGGAGCACTTCACCCACTTTAACCTAACCTCTTACTTACTTATTATGTTATTACCATATCATTGGTCCTCCTCACTAATGCACATTATAAGATGGCACCAATTCTGTGTATTCGCTCTGCATCTCAGTACTAGGCTGTGGACAGTTCAGAATCCTACCTACCAATGACCATGTCGATGGTTATTCCAAGCTAATAGAAACTACAGCCTTTGTCTTCCTGAAAAGTTAGCATACTGAAAAAACCTGCATAAAAACCTGTCCTCAGCCCACCTCTGACGACACAGGGCGAGTGGACAGAAATAGCACCATGTTGTAATGAACATTAATGAGGACCAATGCAATTATATAAAGATAAGATTGAAAATAGTTGAAGTGGTCCTTTAAGAGAATCATTTCTGAGTTCAGAGTGTGGGTAAGAGAGATAGAAAGAGTAAACGAGAGAGGAAGAGGGATAGCCTACATAAAAAAAGAAAGAAAGAAAGAGAGTGTTCCCATGTTGTCATGTGGTTATGTCAAATCATAGATAGGAGCAATGTGGCCTGGCAGGTTCAGGGGCTCTTACCGTTGTTACTTCAACGTCAGTGAGAACAATAGTGTTTCTAACTCTGTCTCGTCTCTGTCCCTCCCTCTCTCTCTCTCTGCCAACCATTCAGGCTGTAACACTGGAACATACCCTCAGGACAGAGCTCCGCTCTCTTCGAGAAGAGATGGACGAAACCTCCTTCAGCAGAAATATAAGCTACACGCAAATGGGGAGCATACAGGCAGAGGTACAGTACATACTGTACTACTCTATATATGTGACATCAACTACTGAAGTGTCCTTGAGCAAAACTCTGATCCCCAGTACCACTCACTTGTTGTTAATGGCCCTGGATAATTAACAAAATGTATGCTCACTAAAACAACAATAATTGCAACCAAAGGAGATCCCTGATGTCATCAATATAAATATTAAGCCCATATCTAACAGGACTTCATATGGGAATGCCCATATAGGGAGGCCACATACCACACTAACAGAATCCATATATGGCCAAGACAGCCCATATCTGTGTGGCTGGCTCTAGTCTACAGACAGGGATCTCCATGTACCGGTATGGGCGTAAAAGGGATTGTATGGATGAAGATGTCAGATGTCATAGACGAGATGTCATAGGACAAAACGAATAACTGAGTAAGCATGTTTGGGCTCTCACAGCATATCTCCATATACCGTACATCGATCTCCATACATGGGTACCAGGGGTCTCCATATATGGGTAACTGGTATGATATACCACTGGCCAGATGGCCAAGACATGGCCTTTAGGGCGAGGTTGCTTGTCGCCCTGAGGCGTCTTACTACTGTTAATAATAATAATAATAATGACATATGATTTCAGGTGCCCCATTCTCTCTGGTTTTGATATATGGGCATGTAAGCACCATATAGATTTACAAACACTTATCCAGTACCACCGTGTGTCCAATCTAAAGCCTGATTTATGCTCTGTTGCACGACGGTGTTGTTGTGCAACAACGTAATGAATTGGGCTTAACCCTGATCCTAACGCTAACCCTCAATGTCTGCCTTCCCCCACTGTAGAACAGAATGTTGCAAGAGAGACTGTCACACATGGAGGAACAAATCAAAGCTTCCCAAGAGGACAGTGAGAGGTTGCGAGTGGAGAGGGAAGGGCTGAGAGAAAGAGTGACAGATCTGCAGGGCAAACTGAACGAGAGAGAAACCGAGGTGAGGCCACCAGCAGCTTGTCGGTAAAAAGACTTGAAGTGATTTGAAACCTTTAATTATTTCAAGACTGAGAATGAGGGATTAAGCCTGAGCAGGGGTGATTGTGTGGGCCTGTCGAATAAGAAGTAACTTACATCACTAACCGTTTACTAACACGACTTGGTGTGAGACACACTCATTGTTGCTGTGTATGTCTAATATCCAAGTGTGTGTGTGTGTGTGTGTGTGTGTGTGTGTGTGTGTGTGTGTGTGTGTGTGTGTGTGTGTGTGTGTGTGTCTCTCTCTCTCTGTGTGTGCTCTCACGCATGTCTGTGTATGTCTATGCATGTCTGTGTGGATATGTGTGTGTGTGTGTGTGTGTGTGTGTGAGTGTGTGTGTGTGTGTGTGTGTGTGTGTGTGTGTGTGTGTGTGTGTGTGTGTGTATGCTGTACATAGCTAGAGCAGGAGCGAGGAATGGTGTTTGAGTTGCGTACGTTGAATCGCTCCTTGCAGAACCTTGGAGAAGAGCGCTTATTGGAAGATTCATGCACGCAACCTATGTCCCTGCTTAGCGAAATTCAGCAATCACAGGTACACAGAGACCCCCCAACCATATAGTATATATAGATATATTATATACACACACACAACACATGACCGTACATGGCAATCACATGGTACACATACAGTATGCAGGCGCATGTACAAATACACAACACAGTGAACAACAATGTTACAACAATGTTGTAGAGTTTGCAAAATACTTACCGTACTAACCCTCTACAGTAGGTAACTAGTATGCAAATGCATGGTTGGTTAATTGATCACATTATGTTCTGTTATTTAAATAGACACTATTTGTTTGAACACTGCTAAGAATGTTCTTTAGCTAGTTGTTTAGACAGATGCTTTAGGTTTGATGTTTACTTAGTATCCTACTTTGTAGCAATTAATTGTTTTTCTTTGCACTCCTTGACCATTAACACTGCTGTTTGTTGACTACAGTAGGGTTCATGCCATCCTATTGCTCTGCATAGAAGCACCTGCTAAATGTCTAAATTCAACTAATTTCAGTCTCCATTTCTATCATTCCTCTCACACTGAAATGAAATTATGTGCATGTTATTAGTTATTTGTCGTTACTTAAAGGGATAGTTCCCCCCCATGACATTCCATGGAGACTTGAATTCATGGAGATTATTTAGTTTTTGTCGCATTCCTTAGCCAATATTTTGAGGAGACTCTTTGTGTCTCCATAGGGAACCAATGCTGGTCATCAAATTATTGGCTTAGGAATGTTACAAAAACATGAATTTAAGTCTCCATGGGGTGAGTAATCAATATATATTTTATTTTATGTCTCTTAATCTGGCTATAATTCTTCTCACAGTAACTCTAGCTAGTGTTTGTTCAGCATGTACTGACATCCTTCTTTTCATGATCTTTTACTATTTAATACAAAGTGCTGGTCCAACAAGAACTGGGCAGTAGCTTTGCTAATTAAGACCTCTGCTGTGTGGTAAACTATAAAGTATAGACTGAAATATCATGATATCACCACCAAAACTTTATTTCTGGGTAGATAACGCCGGCAAGGATCACAATGGAGCAGTGTTAACCTTATTTCTGGAAGAACTTATAGTATTATGATATTGTTAAATATTGTTACGAAATTAGAAATATATTATTTTGTTCTAAATATCCACAGGCTACTGACATAGCTAATGTTCTGGACACTTTATTTTATATTGTGTAGATATCCATAGACATTCTATGTCAGTTTGTTTACACACATTCTGATCTGGTCTATACTCTTCCTTCCTAACCAGGCGACAGAGGCTCTGCTAGCACATTCTACCGTCCTGCAAGCAAGAGATGATGAGATTCAGGCATTGAAAGAGGAGGTTTGTAACTACGTATAAGTATGAACTGTTCTTGAACACTAATAAGCTAAGAATTTAGTGTTGTGTAACTGAGGTTATGTGCTTTTGTTGACTTGAGATTCATGGTGAAAGTATGTACTGTAGGCACATACAGTACATTACTGTAACTGTATACTGTTGGTATTGCAGGTGCCTATTACTGCACTTATACATGAAGTACTGCAAACTTGAAAAGTATGATCTTATCAATTGTCCAAATGTTTAAAGTGTGATCTATCATGCTCAAGAAAACATTTGTTACTAGTAGTAGTTGACATTTTTGAGTATATGGTGTTCAAGGAAGAAATAAGACAATGTTCAACAGAGGTTACAGAGCGTATCCCATTTTTAGCCTATGAACTGTGGAATCATTGATTGGATAAAGTATAATTACCTTACTGTAATATAGAAGTATTAATGATATTTTCAATGTAGATATCCAAGTACAGTGCAGATACAATTTGTGTCTATTCTCAGTATAAGTTGTCCTTTCACCTGTACAACAATATACTGTAATACAATGGTATAATTTGATTGTGATATTAATAGCCTTATATATGTTTTGTTATAAGCATGTACCTATAAATCCCAAAGAGAAATCTGATTTGTTCAAGTGTGGAATAATGTAAGTATAATAATGCATTATTTCCTTTTTTCAGTTGCGCTGTCAACAGGAGGAACTTGAGTCTCTGGGAGAGGAAGTCAAACCATTTAGAAGAAGCTCAGGAAAACCAAGCTACAGGTAATGCTTGAGAGAGACTCTTGGGGGAAGGGTGGGGTTGCCTTAATTCACCTGTACAGGTATAGGTAGAATGGGATCAAGTCTGAGTCTTAAGTCTTAAACAATTGAAAATGGGACTGACTTTCAAAATAGTCAAATCAATGCAAATCTACCATCAACCCCCACAGTGCCCGCATATATGACCAAACACCTCCAAAAAGTTAGCGACACCCACAACTACAACACCAGAGGGAGGGCAAATAACGATTTGATAATACAAATCCATAGTACAAACATGGGGAAATTCTCCTTTTACAATACTGCCACTGAAGTGTGGAATTCCTTGACTATTTCCCTTAAAACAAGTAGCTCGCTGGCCTCCTTCAAAAACGGCCCTGAAATTCATCTTTCAGGAGGACAGAGGCTTAGGTAGTCATCACTTTCTCCCTGAAGACAGACAAGAAGTGAGACCCTCCCCCCCTTTTCCCCTGTGCTGAACATATAGTGAACTATTTATTTTTATCAAATGCAACGAATATTGCTTTGTTATTGTTACCATGTTCTAAATTGAGTGCCAAGGACTTCCAATGGAATCAAGACTGTAAAATGACTTATTGGGATGTTCCTATTGGACAGAATGCTTTTAGCCGTACCAGTGATGTGCTGCATGTTTTTTTAAATGTGTCCACTGTACTTGTGTGTAAATTAATTGTGCCTAATAAAATAATAAAATAAAAAAATCGAGAGCGGGTACGGAAACGATGCATGCATGTTACCACGTGTGTGCACGTAAATGACCGGATACGGAAAGCAGGCTCTCTAAACAGGTTCACGTTCAAGTTGATACGAAAACCAGGCTTTCTGGCGTGGAAAACCCGAGTAGTTAAAGAAACTGGAAGAGACACACCACTCCCCTATGTTTTTTGTTTGTTTTTGAGAACATCAATCCCCATTACTAGTCTGTATTGGAAGGGTAATGAAATCCAGTCCTCCTGCGATTGCCTGTCATGTGTCTAACAAAGACTATCAAAAAATAACGCCACTGTATGAACAATTATAAATTAAGCATAATCAAATCAAATTCTTTGTATGTGCTAGCTTACTTGGCCAATTAAGGAATTCCAGACTCACAAGATTTGCCAGTCATCTACAGTATGTGCATCCTTTTCCAGTTCCCTAGAGAATGAGTTGTTGATGGTGCGGCAGGAGAAAGAGTCACTGACCCAGCAGCTCCTCAACACCATTAAACACAAGGTGGCGCTGTCCCAGGAGGTTGATGCTTGGCAGGTGAGTCTGCTTGTGTGTAATGATATGAAAAGTAACACAGTACAGAGGAGGTGTGGGAGATGTTGTGAAATTATTCATAACTTATTTTCATCAACAAAAGTTGAACTCAAGTGGCATTTTTATGCCAAGGACCTCCAAAATAAATGCATTTGGCTGCAGACCCCATCTGACCCACCAGAAGAGAAGATTTGTGTTCAAAAAATAGTAGTCAACTAGCACAGTGGTTCTCAACCTGGGGGTGGTCCCCAAATTATTTTGGGGGGTCCCCAGATGATTAATTTAATGTGCGACATTGCTTTCTCACTCAACAGTAAACAAACCAACATAACGTTTAAGTGTATATAGAGGGTTATTCACATTTCTAAAGTGACAATTTAAGGGCTTTTTACTACCTCTAAAATGACAAATACAAAAATGCCAAATTGTCAAATATTAGAGGCAGGAATTGTGAAAATAGCAGATCTACATGCTCACAACGCCTGTGAGCATTTAGATCTGCTATTTTCACAATATAACCATGTATACATAATGTAATGCCTCAACTCTTAGTGCACGTCAGGGTGTGTGTGTGTGTGTGTGGGGGGGGGGGGGGTCCCCAATTAAAATATGAGTATTTTGGGGGTGGCGGCCTGAAAAGGTTGAGAACCACTGAACTAGCATATCAACAAGTCTCGCCTAACTGCCTCACTAGTGACCCCTAGAGGTCTATTAAATCCATTGTTTTCATGATGTTATTTCATTTGGCAATAATGTGTTGAATGACTTAGCATATTTAATCAAGTACTGTACTTAAGTACAATTTTGAGGTATTTCTTTTACTTTACTGGAATATTTCCAATTGCATTGTATATATATTGTACTAAACTCCACTATAGTTATTTGAAAAGTTAGTTATTTGCAGATATACATTATTATATTATAAAACATGCATTTACCACCTTATACATAAGCTATTTTCTAATATTTTAGTACTTTTGGTACATTTTGAACACAGGCCTTTTTACTTGTAACAGAGTATTTTTGTATTGTGGTATTGCTAGTTTTACTAAGTAGTTCTTTCACCACTGCTTGATAGACAGATTGACCAAAATCATCCTCCTTAAAAAGAAAAAGATGCATTATTATATGAGTCAGCGCCGATTTCCTCCGGAACAGCCTGATGTCAACAATCAACCCCGCATAAGGAGATTCCGAACGTTTCGCGCCGGTTCGGGAAAACCGCGCGTCGGGTCGGGTCGAGACCCGGCACTGCACTCCGTGCCGCGGCGGGGAACGCGCGTGCCGAATCTGAAGCCGGTGGGACGAACGGTTCTCGAGATACGCGGATTACAGACACACACACAGACAGACAGACAGACAGACAGACAGACACACACGCAGAGACTTCTCGCATTTATAGATAGATATTGTCACTTCCAATTTTGTACTTTTTTCACAAAGTAAAGCCCTGCTTCATCGTACAAGTGTCGCACAAAACTAGTGAAAATAGCAGATCTACAAGCACACAATGCTTGTAGATCAGCTATTTTCACTATTTTTAAAATGATAAATACAAAGCGAACGGTTTTGGACATACAAGGTTTCCACCCGACAACGACGATATATAAGCAGCATAAAGGTGCTGCTGTTATGGGGCATCAAACCAGCAACCTTTTGTTTACTGGCTGTCATTGATCCTTCTGTCTATTTGAACCTCTTTGCAGGAGGACATGCGGCTGGTCATCAATCAGCAGGTCCAACAACGGGAGGAGGAGCGAGAGAAACTGCAGAACAAACAGGAGGAAAAAGAAAAATCTACAGGACTGCAGAGAAGCAAATCCTTGAGAATGAGGGGAGAAGGAGGGAAAGGATTCTTCTCCTCTCTGTTCAGAGATAAACAATAGACTGGTGCTCTTCATCCCCAAACATTGGATAAACACATTAGATAGAGGGTAGAGATGTTTTTTGTTAGTTTTTTAAAGAGGAGACGTTCTACCTACCTCATATTTGAATATATTTAACTTTTTTGTATATATGTACAGTATCTATAATTTCATAGTTTGTTCTCCAGCAGTTCATGTTTTATCTTCTGTAAATTGAAAAATAATTATTTTTTATCTGCTATATCATTTGGTGACTGTTTCTTTGACTGGCTCAACTGACAACACAGAGAGAACAGAGACCACACCGCTTTGTGAACATTATTATCACAATTATCGTTAGTGCTGCCTGCTGTCAATATGAGACACGATGATTAAACACAAAGGCAAAGCCGAGGTGTTAAATCATCCCGAAGGGAGTTTTTTCTCAACAACAACTGGTGCCAAGGCAATTATCCCGCTTATTACACGGCTACTTAATAAATACATTAAATGTGTATTTGTTTACATGTCTGTCATGTTGGACCCAGCATAAAAATCAAGCAACGCAGCCAGGTGCTCTGAGCCTTTGATTAGACAGAGGTCCGTTGTTGAGCTGTGCAGTCATTATCCAGAAATAACACACCGCTGAGTTCAGGGATTGACCAATCAGAATCAAGCATTCAACCAAGCTGTGTAATAACAATTAATAATACCGTAACTTACAGTATACAGAGAGAGGCTCTAATCAGTTTCCTTCATTTCCTCCAATGCTGCTAAATTAGTTCTCATAAAAGTGAGTACTGTAAACACTGGATGTCTGGTTGTAAATGTCAATGGTATGAACTACTGGTATTCTACAAATGCCTTCTAAATCAAGTGTCCTTGAGCAAAACACGCTAAACTACACGCTATATTGCTCACAATGAACAGGTTGGTGCCTTGCATGGTTTCCTCTGCCATCAGTGTATGAATGTGTGTTTGAATGGGTGAATGCATAATCATTTGATAAAGGCGCTATATAAATGCACCATTTACAATTGTATTTTTTTTATTTTTTTTAATAATTGATGTGAACTCTGTCACCCACTTGACTTGATTTTTAAAACTATATTATAGTTATAGCGCTCAGTGTGAATGGCCCCACTTGGTACCTCAAAGCTCTCCATAAAACACCTTAAGAAATCCACCAGTACAAATACAGAAAAATAAATAAATAACCTCTTTATTGATTTTAAACAAAACTAAACTAAACACACTTACTCCTTGCCAGAATGCTAATTAATAGGACAACAGTCCATAAATAATACATACTGTACATACAAGTTACATTTAATCTGTCAAGAATAACTCAAAAGGCCCAGAGTCAGGAGTGTGTAGAGTAGTGCAGATTGTTGCATACAGTTCCGTAGGATCAGTATACATACTGTACATCTATATACATACCTTCCAATACACTATGTACCAAGCCCTAAAGCAGTGGTTCTTAACCTGTGTACATTATTTTAAAGGGAGTCCCCACTCCCCAGATGACAGTAAAGTGATAATTTAAGGACTTTTAAGACATTTGTAATACAAAAAAAAGAAAGAAAGAAAGAAAGAAAGAAGACCATTACTGCATCAAAAGTAATCAACAAACTATACTATAAAAACTGGTCAAACATTGGCCAAATAAATTGTCAAATAATAATATAAGAAAGAGGCAAAAACATTTTATCTGTGGAACCGAGTCAAACTAAATGCCGCCCTCAACTCCTACATTCCAAGTGATTATCAGGGTGTGGGGTCCCCAGTTTAAATATGATTATTTTGGGGGGTCACAGCCTGAAAAGGTTGAGGACCACTGTCCTAAAGTAGGGCTGTACAATGCTCTGACAGGGTCATGAACAAAGAGCAGTAACATGCTCCAGCTGGCTTGACAAAGGACTTAAAGCTGCAATCAGAACTTTATTTTAACCAATCTAGAAGATATCCTAAGTCATGTTTTTTCCTATGACCACTAGATATATATCATATTTGCATACTGGACCCTGATTGGTCCCTCACTACTTCAGAGGGAGTGAAATCAGTGCCAGACCAAATCTGTCACTTTTTTTTGTTTGATTCCCGGGTAGGACATACAGTACATCAGTACAAAGTGCGGGCGTCTCATCAAAACTATAATATAGTGCATGTGGACTTGGTGGACATATACTTAAATAGTTTTCCCGAAAAGACTGTTTAAAAAGTTAATAAGCACAATATGTATTTGAAGGGGAATGCCACTGTTAATCTAACTCTTATTTGTAGAAAAGTGACCAACTCTATACAAATGATCTGTCAAGACACACTACCTGTAACTGGCAGACCACATACAGTAGTTTTGCTTTGATTTGGCAATTGCTTTTAATGTTGCTTTGCAGTGGAATTCCCCTTTAAGAATAATAAACATTTAAATGTATAATTCCATGACTTTCAAGCAATGTTATTCTTTTTAAATCAAGAGTTGTTTTCAAGGATATTCAAGGACTGGATTTTTACCCATGAAATTCAAAGTCTTTTCACCATGTTCAGGTATCCAAGAATTGTGATTATTTCGTTTTTACTCCTGACTTAATGGTTGACACAAAGTTTGGGTCCCAGAAGAACCACCAGCACCTATCTGATATCTTCCACACTAACATACACACAGAAGCATGCGTTGCGTACGCTTATGTACACACAAACGCACGCTCTCTCTCACACACACACACACACACACACACACACACACACACACACACACACTTTATAAATCATGTTTTTTCCTAAGTCGTGTTTTTTCCTAAGACCACTAATAATATAAAACTATTTGTTTAAGTCTATGGTATAGCACTTATCCTTTACATTTTCAGAGTTTAGCAGGAAGACATTTTCTCGGATGTCAAGAGTCCTGTCAAGGGGTGGCTCATCTTCAGTAAGTGTGTAGGGGCTGGCTGCCGAGTTCGAGAGACTCGTGAATTGTTTTTCAATTCCTCCTGATTTTGTTCCTGGCGGGAAAACGATCACCTCCATTCCCAAAGGCAGGCAGACAGGAAGATGTGTTCATAACAAAATCGAGAAAACACTTCCAACGCGTTTACAATCCACAGCGTTCAGATGTTTAGTTGCAAGTTGGTCAGTTGCATGTTGGTTACTAACTATCTTCAAAGAAAAATAACGCACATCCTCCGTTCTTCGATGCCGAGCTAGGAACAAAGAAGGTAGCTCGCACTCACTTTTTTGGTCGCTCCAAACTTTTATTGACAAGCAGCAAAAATAGACGTTTCGACCTGTTATACTGAAGAAGACCCTAACAGGTCGAAACGTCTATTTTTGCTGCTTGTCAATAAAAGTTTGGAGTGACCAAAAAAGTGAGTGCGAGCTACCTGTTCCGGTTACTAACTAGCTCTCAAAGAGATAGACTCTGATACACCATAGTAACAACGTTTTACCACGTGGTCTCACAAATGGCTCTCTGAACAGATAGGACATTCCCGCAGTCACTTCCAGAATTTGGTGTCTTACCAGGCTATCCCACGTTGACCCCAAGCCCCACCTGCAACTTGTCACCTCTGCGGTTAACGAAGGCTCCCATTATAAGAGTGGCGGGGAGTGGAGACAGACGTTTCTCTAGCACTCCTCCTATTATACACCTGCTGTTCACCATACCTTGGTACACAAAATGCAAACACAAAAAAGAAAGAGCACATACATTTACAGTTTCAACAGGCAGGGAATAAAAAACTAACAATTGGCTCTAAGTAGAAGAAGACATAAATACATTATGAATCAGGGCCCACTTGAAAATCTCGAAAGGGTAACGTGCATTTTCAGAGCATACTGTATTTATTTTAGGTCAATCAATCAATCGGTTGTATTCTAACATGGATCAGTGGAACTAAACTTTTAACTTCATATATTTATATTTATAGGCATCACAATTAAACATTTTCAAGGTTTTATATTAATGTTCTAACTGTATTATGAATACATTTTTATGTGGTTTGCTAATTATTTGGGAGTCCACATGCATCCTCACGGGCAAAACAGCGGGCTCTGGCACACAAGTTGGGAATCTGTAGACATAGGGCTGTCACGATATGACATTTTACATGACGATTAATTGTCACTCAAATAATTGGCGATTAACGATTTAATTGTGTATTTGTCGTTGATAATTACATTTCTGTTTGGCTTTTAGGCTTTGAAGTTGCATATGGTAGATATGACACATAACCTAAATATACAAATACATTACTGACATATTTGACAACTTACTACTTAAAAAATAACATTGATAGTGGAAATAGCCGATCTACAAGCTCACAACGCGTCGCGATGCGACGCGTTGTGAGCTTGTAGATCTGCTATTTCCACTATTTCTGACATTTTTCAACATTCACGATTATGACGATTATGACAAAATAATTGCAATAATGTCAAATAATCACGATTAGACGATTATGTAATATTTGTGACAGCCCTATGTAGATACTTTATTCACATTTAAACAATGTTTCGACCACTGTGGGTCTTCATCAAGTCTGGAAACAAACAAAATAGCTCGCACTCACTTTCTCTGTAGCTCCAATTTTTATTTAGCAAAACAGCAAAAAATATAGACGTTTCGACCGTGAGGTCTTCTTCAGTGAAGAAGACCTCACGGTCGAAACGTCTATATTTTTTGCTGTTTTGCTAAATAAAGATTGGAGCTACAGAGAAAGTGAGTGCGAGCTATTTTGTTTGTTTCTAGTACTACTGCACTGTCAGTTTTTAGCTCAGCACCAAAGACAGGAGGATGTGCGTTATTTTTTCTCGAATCTTCATCAAGTCTGACCTGATGAAGACCCACAGTGGATAAGTTGAGTTCCAGTGTGCAAACTTCCCTTCCTTTCCTCCTATGTACTGTACGTATTGTTGTTCAGCACCTGAAACGTTTTTTTTTTTTTTTTCTTTTTTTTGGGGGGGGAGATGCGCGCTTCCCTTTGGACTCTATTTCTGATCTGTAGATACGTACCTCTGAAGACCATGTTGGCCTCTGGGAGTTCCATCTGGTATCCAAAGGAGGCGGTGGTCTCCTGCGTCCTCGTACTGGCCTCAAACTCCACTCCAACTTGGATCTATGGAAAACACATGCTCACATGTTTAAAATACATCCCAAACTAATAATGTGTGTATGCAGTACCTGTCTATATCTTTTCAATACCTGTTTGTTGGCTCGGTGATAGTAGCTAGCGTGGGCACCTCCTTTCCCAGCATTCAACGTGGCCACCCAGTTTGGTCCTGCATAGATATTATACACAATACCACAAGATACCATACTGAAAACAAATATCTAAAAGTGGGAGAAAATGCAATAAATACACCGGTATATATTATTCTTTTCTCTGAGATTATTTCTGTATATTTGTGCTTTATCTGGACAGAGACTGGAGGGTCGAGGTGGGATGACATGCAGCAAAGAACCTAGGGTTGGATTTGAAAGTAGCCTTATTTTTGTGTTGTGCGCGTGGTAGGACAGACCAAAACATTTTTTTTAAAGGACATTTCCATGGTCTAAAACATTATAGAGTGACGATACAGAAACAAAGCCCTACTTGAGTATTGTCCAGCCAAAGTGAGAATGCCGCCTTCCTCTGCTCGTCCACGATGGTAGACCAACTCCCCTCCTAACACCAGACTGGATGACACACTCTGAAGGAAGTGGGCTACGAGGATCACTGTACCAGGGGAAACACGCACACACGCAGCAAAATCAAGTAAAGCAGAGGTTCTAAACCAGGGATGTCAAACATACGGCCCGCGGGCCGAATCCGGCCCGCGAGATGATTCAATCCGGCCCCCCAGGCTAGAGCATACTTTTCTGAGCATTTAGAAAAAAAAAGTAAGTCTCTAGCCCATTCCTGTCAAGAGTTATGATTGTTTTAAGAATTAACCTAACTAATGTCTGTACACTGCAGGCTAGGTTTCTCCCACCTGGCAGTGATTGAGTTGATTGATTGGAATGTTAAGTGACCAGCTCTCTCTCTCTCTTTGAAGATGACAGCATTGCTAGGAATAGGGTGGTTGGTCTGGCTATGAATAATACCTGAACATACCTACAATATTCAAACTGTACTCAAAGATTACACATATTAGACATGGAAATTAATGTTGTTAAAAAAAAAACGTATTTAAAAAATATAATAATAATAAAAATGTAAAAGTTTTATTATTCCGATATTTTCTGAATATGCCATTATTGTTCATTACTTTTATTTTTTTTATTATAAAATACAATAAAAATTATTATTGTCCTGCATCAATAATATTTTTTTTAGCTATTTACAAATTATAGCGTACTGGAGACTATCAGGAATTGAATTATTCTATTATCAAATGGTTTATTCTTATTGGCACTTCTTAAAGGAGTAGTTCACCCCCAAAATGCCATGGAGCCAATGTAGACTCATTCCTAAAACAGAAATTTGATTACAATAAATGCATGCCTATTGATTCCGGATGGGGACCCAAATGCAATTGGGTCCCCATCCGGAATCAATGGGGGGAAGTGTACTATTATCACATTTTTGTCTTAGTAATGCGACAAATAAAAAAAATATATATTATTGAACTCAATTCTCCATGGCGTGAGTAATCAAAGAAAAAAAAGTCATTTTGGGGATGAACTACTCCTTTAAACAAATAGCATCTCTCGTACCTAACTGCAACTGTAATACCAATAATGAAAGTAGCTATTTTACTTAATGAACACAATTTGTAAAATGATATACTGCTATACTGCTAGCTACAGCAGTGGCTGAGACGACAGGAAGAAAAACAGAGCGAACATGTGCGCGAGTGTGCATGCCATCCGATCCGCGACTGGTTCGGCCCTCTTCAAGTCGCCTTTCATCCAATGCGGCCCTCACCCCAAGATGAGTTCGACACCCCTGTTCTAAACTGTATTCCTGATGATCCAGACTACCGATATGTCTGTACTCGTTGTAGAGTATATGTCAGGGACTATGGATCACACTGTATTTTCAACTCAACTGTATGGAGTTTTGTGGCTGTGTTCATGAATATGTTCTGACATCACATTGTCGATTATATATGGTCATAAAATATATGGGCATAAAAGGGACATGAAGCCAGAGTGTGATGTCAGAGCAGCAAACACATTCTGTTAAGAGTGGTTCCCCTACATCACAGTGACATCAGAGCATGATGTCAGAGTGATGTCACAGTGACAAGGGAACCAATAGACTGAAAAAATGTGTACTGACTGACTGAAGGAAGGACTGACATAGATAGACGGAGACAAGTTGCGACATTTCTCATGGTATACTGCGACCTTCGGTCACAACTAATACTCTTGAATGCGATTGATGACACCTGGTGCTTAGACTGACTCCTCGCTTCACATCTGTCATTTCTCACCTGACTCTCTGAGGACATCTGGGTTGGCCACCGTCACTGCAGCGGTGAAGTCATTGCCTCTGTACTCTGTCTCAAACTGCCATGTTACAAACTGGTCCTGCTGCGTCTGTGAGAGAGTTAACGTTTAACTAACAAACAGTAGCATAATATAAAGATTGAGCATTAAGCTGATGCTTTTATCCAGAGCAATTACACAAAAGTGTGCTTGAGGGCTGGGTTCGGTAACCGCCGTACCGCCGTATCGCGGTATACCGCGGCCTACCGCGGTGTCAGGGTCCTTACCGCGGTCAAAAAAGACAAAAAATAGGCTATTTTTATTGAGAACGAGCGAGTTTTAAAACGGGGGAGAAGCGAGGACCGCATGCGCTTCATGCCGCTCTGCTCTGGGCCGCGCACCACATGTTTGGAACAATTGGAATCTTGGCCCGTCACAGTCTCCGACAGGCGACAGAGAGTGAGACACAGTAGACACTGGAGCAGTGCAGCAGTAGCCTCGGTCAGCAGCGTTAAACTTTCTCCATAATCCACACGACACAACTCACACAAGTATGTTTATACATACCTCGTGGCCGTTTCTTTTTTATTAATACGGGCGGAGCGCGACGCGAGGACTAAAACCGAAAATGAAACCAGCGCTAGTGAGTAGCCTACTTTTACAGTATAGCGCGTGTGCCCATCGTTGTTCGACTACAACCTTTTCTGTCAAGTCTGGTAACTAAAACCTGTTTACTATGTTTATATCACCACTCAATCAATGCGATTTGAGACGTGAGTTTGCATAATCACAGACCGTACACAATCACTATACCCGTCTCATCTGGTTTGTTCACAAAAAGCGTGCAGTGAAGCCCCAGTAGCCTACCAGTGGCGTCAGTTCAGAAAAAGCTAAGGTATGGCAACATGACAGACACCAGTCATGTTGCCATACCTTAGCAACAGGCACGATGAAAGTCCATTTTATTATTTCCCCCTGTAGCCTAGGTATGGCAGGTGCCATAGCTTGCCATACCCAATTGACGCCTCTGTAGCCTACGTTACTATAGTAACCCGACACTGCAAAGATCTACAAGCTCAGAACGCGTTGCGAACGCGACGCGTTGTGAGCTTGTAGATCTGCTACTTTCAAAAGCCAGACCCACTGTGCTGTACGGGGAACTCGAGCAGTCGGGCTTATAGGACCGTGGAGAGACGAATTTTGGGCAGATGATAGGAATATTTTGTCTTATCGCCGAACCTTAATTAATAGATACGGGGGTGCGGTAATTACCGCAATACCGGCGGTAAATGGGAGGACGGTAACCGCGATAACAAAATGTTGATACCGAGCCACCCCATGAACACAAAGTATTTGAAAATAGGTGCATGATGTTTATATAGTAAGTTGATTTTAATAATGATAATAACGATAACAAAAAAGGTGTTATGCCGAGCCCAAAAGATGACAACAACAAATAAATTCACAGAAATATAATATGTATCGTCATTTTAGCCAGTCCATCAAATGACCTCACCTGGAACACAGCCTTGGATCTTACACGCTCTGTGAGATGCAGCAGAGAGTGAGCATTGAGACTACCTGATGAATCAATCTCACCAATCAAGGCTGGGGCATCCTGTTTTCAGACAAACCATAAGACAACCTATAAAGACAATGCAGCGGTCTTTCTATTTTAATCAATGATTATAATCGATTCACAAATGCATGTTTATTCCATCCTAAGATTCCAAATGTGCACTGTACTACAACAATCCAACATTGTTATTAGAAATCATCTACTCATACATAATCATCTGGTTTGTTTTGAGGATCCTTTTCGAGTGCTACACATAGGGCTGTCACGATTATGACATTTTACATGACGATTATTTGTCACTCAAACAATTGCGATTAACGATTTAATTGTGTTTTTGTCGTTGACAATTACATTTCTGCTTTTAAGTTGCACATGGTAGATATGACACATAATTACTGACATATTTGACAACTTTATACTTAAAAAAGAACATTGATGCGACGCGTTGTGAGCTTGTAGATCTGCTATTTCCACTATTTTTGACCTTTCATTTAAATATATGAACATTTTTCAACATGGAAACGATTATGACGATTATGAAAAATAATCACGATTATGTCCAAAAATCACGATTAGACGATTATGTAATAATTGTGACAGCCCTAGCTACACATCTATACATAAAAACACACATGAAAGAGAAATGAAATCTTTTGTATCAGGGACTTGTATCTGACCTTGTCTTTGCTGTAATCATCTGACTGTAAGTGTTCCACATGGAATCTGTAATAGGATGGACAGACGGCGCTGAGGTGGAGTGTGTGACTGGCCTGGAAACACATACACAAACACCCTGTTAAAGACCACAACCCTACAGACAGGCTAAATATCGATAGTCCGACGTCCCATTAGTCTGACAGTGGTTAGATTTAGGCTTAGGCATAGTTTTATTGAAGTTAGAGTTAGGGTTAAGGTTAGGTTTAGGCATTGTTTACCGAGGTTATAGGTACCGAATACTAGTGGAACGTCAGAACAATGGGATGTCATTACAAGGCTACGCAAACCTACAGACACTGTTGTCAACTCCAAATCTAAGATTTACATTGAATCACAAATCTTACAAGGATAAAATATTTGTCTGAAACTTCAACTGTTTTAACGGTTTATTTTGCTGTTAAAATAAACGTGTCTGTCTCCTTTGTGTGTGAGTGTGTGTGTGTGTGTGTGTGTGTGTGTGTGTGTGTGTGTGTGTGTGTGTGATTTATTTGTGCCGTTACAGTTGCTCACCTTGAAGAAGCTGCTCAGGGTCTTATTTACAATCAACTTGACCCCCTCAATCTGCTGAGGAAACACCTCTGGGAGGAAAAGAATGGTGAGGAACAAAATTAAGAGGTGAATATCATAACTGTCAGGCAGAATCCATGTGTATGCAAAACCGCAAATTATCAGTACAGTAAAAGGAGGAACTATGCAGATGGAAAAGAAAATGATGGAAAAACAACAATTAGAGAAAGACCAAAAGCAAAATAACGAGCCTTGCTGGATCAAAAACATCCAAACCTGTAATTTGCACTAACCAAGGCTGGGCCTATAGCTTTGGACTAGAGGTGATACCCGTACCTTTGCAGCTTCTGTGCAGTGCGTGGAAGCTGCCTGGGTTGGGCAGACGGCCATCGCGTTTCTCCCAGCGAGGAGGGTTGTCCCAGTGAGCAGGGTGGGAGTCCCAGCGAAAGGGAGGAGGCTCCGTAGAGAAAGGCCAGTTCTGATGGCCAGAAGACAAGGCCAGAACACTGCCCATGTGGGCGCAGCACGTCCTTGAAAGAAGATGGATTGAAAGCAAAATAAAATCGCATGGTGATTGAAAAAGTTACATAACACAATATGTAAAATGATGATGTTTCAGTAATATTGTTTATGCAGTTCAGTTCTTCTACGGTAAATACTGCCATCCAGGTGATGACAGATTGAGGTTTTACCCTTTGCTTGTGAAATATCCCAGACTGATAAGATTTTATGGAAGATGTTTCTGAACATAATAGTATGACCACTTCTAATCACTTATCTGAAAATAATAACCGCAAATAGATGATCTACAAGCTCTTAATGTGTTGCAGCTTGTAGATCGGCTATTAAGAATCCAAATGACGGCAATCTTTAATCCATGTTGTTGTTTTTTTTACTCATTTCATGCATCTTGACTTCATGAATGGTTTTCCACCCTGCCTCCCTATAATCGTCTCTCCCTCTCCGTTTTCCTGTTGTCCATGCCCATCTAAATAATAGAATCAAATCTGAAGTGGACTGCCCAGTGCACAGTGTATTTAAGTGGTTTTGGAAATCTGTCTGAGAAAGTGTGTATTATATTATATTAGCTACAGAGTGAATGGTTTCTACTTTCTATTTATATTCAAGGGAGGGTGGCTGCTAAACTCTAATTCATTCATATGTCACTATGATTTATGGCTATGGTCACTCACAAACTTATGGGTCTGTCTGTCTGTCTGTCTATCTTATTGTACTCTAGGGGCTGGACATCGGTGGATAGTCTGGATTACACAGAATATTTAGCATGCATCATTATAATGTTGCTTATGTGCCTTTCTGGGCGGCAGGTGCATCTGCTCCGTTAGCTACGTGTATAGCATGACCTTAGCATCAATTGTAATTTCATACTTACTTCAAATGTTATCACGAGACCTCAATGCTCCAAATGAGAATGAGAACGGCGCATTACGATAGACGATAAATAATGCGGATTTAAGAATGTTTAAAAAGCACTGATAAGCCAAAGGATGCTGATGCTCAGATCATGTGATGCAGGAGACCAGCACCGCCTCAGCTCCTCCAGATGTCATCTTCCATGTGGCAAATACGTCCTTCCAGAAACACGACAGGTGCACTTGGTTCCATCCTGATTCCTGACTGAACTGAACGTTATACCCTGTCATTATTTTTTATGAAATCATGTTTCTTCTTCCAATCATTTATTGTACAGCATGCTCGAGGAACTAGCGGCATTATTTCAGAATAATTAGCATAGTGTGAAATTGTGTTCCCTGATGGGTGATGGGAGAATGTGCCGATGGTAAGGACGGTGCAGGTTCACATTCGTCCAGCAGGTGGCATCACTTGGTTGGCTACTTGTAACGCCCTTACACAGTTTACATTTTATCATTATGCAGGTGCAATGAACAGTGAACACACATTTATATTTTCGTTGTATGGAGCTTTTTAAATGCAATTATGGGCAGTGTTTTATTTTATTTTATTATCAGACACCAACACACCATTTAGATTTAGTTGTTGTGAATGCTAGAGATATGTCAGGGGGAACTATTAGTTGTTTGAACTACGCGGGATTTGTTTCTAATCGGACCACAAACAGTGACACAGTCACACTGCAGACGAGTTTTGGGTTTTGCGTGTAACCATCTATTTTGCATCTAGCATGATGAGGCAAGCAAGAGAAGACTGGACGATATATGTGATCCTGTTTTTATTGGTTACTGTAGTATTCTGTATGTGTTTTCGGCTAGCAGGCAAATGTGGAAGGAGAGACAAAGAAGCACTCGTGTTAAGAGGCCCTGGAGGGCTCTCAGACATTCGTTATGTCAACAAACCGGTTCGAGTTGATAACGATGTCCGTATAGGTCTGTCAAAGGTGAAGAACCAGAGCAGGAGCTGTACACTCAGGAAGAAAATGAACGGTTTCCCACGAAAGCTGGGTTTGTTTTGGGTGGAACAGAAGATGAGAGACTAAACAGACTTTCTGAGGTGAGAGTCGGAGTATTCGGCTCGACCCCTCCCCGTGTGGCCACAAGTCCACTCTGCCGATGTACAATGGAATATGTCTCCCAATGTCGCACTGTTGACATGATACGAGGTTTCCACCCAGACGGATGAAGAAAAAACGAATATCACTGCCTGACAGACTGAAGAAGAGCCCATATCTTTTTTCTCTCGTCGCCTCACACTCGTGTGTCCGCTACGCTGGAACATATATGGACTACTGATCAGTATTTTTTATCTCGGTCCTCCGTGCTATCTGTGTGTCAGTTATAGCTAATTTAGGCTCGTAGATAATGATAATTGCATATGCTGTAATGTTTTTATTTTTAATTAAGTAGAATAAATATTGTCTTTCAACAAACAGACGTCCTTTGTGCAACAAGCGTCATTCTTGAGCACTGCAGAGGCTTTACCTTCTGAAGTGGTTATTTCCACGGTATTAAGTAGTTTATACATTTGAATAGAAGCCTTTCAAATATGGTGACCCCTTGACGTGATGACGTTTTGTTGCTTTTTTCTGATCTCGGCGATTTAACCGATCACCATAACTGCATCAGATCAACCACCCAGACGGCCGTCAAACTAAAAAGGTGAGCAGAACCTCTTAAACAGAAACTCTGCACATTGGCATAGGTTCCAAATTGTATGGTTGATTTGATTACAAGTTACACGTGATCTAGAACCGTTACTGTATGACAGACACACACATACGGGACCCACTTAATAGTAATAGCTGCGGGTTTTTAAAGGTTTGTTCTACACCGAAGTAAAAGCTAGAAAAGTAAGAAGGTTTGTTCTACACCTAAGTAAAAGCTAGAAAAGTATTGTAAGGTTTGTTCTACACCTAAGTAAAAGGTAGAAAAATATCTCCTAGACGTAGGAAAGTCTACCCGAGGTAAAGGGGTAGATAAATGTATTAAAATAACAGTGTAAAAAGAGAAAGTTCAAAAAATAATAAAATCACACCCGTGTGAATTGAGCAAAGCATATAAGTGAGTAGGGGGTCGTGGATCTCCGGAAGCAAAGCATATAAGTGAGTAGGGGGTCGTGGATCTCCGGAAGCAAAGCATATAAGTGAGTAGGGGGTCGTGGATCTCCGGAAGCAAAGCATATAAGTGAGTAGGGGGTCGTGGATCTCCGAAAGCAGTGAGTAGGTGGTCGTGGATCTCCGAAAACAAAGATTGTATTATATTAGATTAGATTAGATTAGATTAGATTAGAGTTTATTGGTCATTGTAACAAAAACAAAGCATAGAATTGAGTAGGTTAGATTAGATTAGATTAGAGTTTATTTGTCGTGGAACTCTGAAACAAAACACAGAATTGAGCGGTGGTCGTGGATTTCCGAAACAATGCATGTGTGTGTGTGCGTGTGCGTGTATGAGTGAGTGTGACTGTGACCGGCCTGAACACAGACACGGAGACAGACAGACAGACAGACAGACAGACAGACAGACAGAAAGACCCACACACATGGCCACGTATAGGAGCGTTGTGACCACCGCTCAAAAAGGGATTTACAGAGAATAAAGTAACTGTGTACACACTGTAAAAGAGAATACCAAAGGGATTTGTACTAATCAAAGAGAGAATAAAATACCAACATAAATTCAGCGATTTGACTACGCTCTGATACTGGACATAGATGTTGTCTTATGAATAAAAAAAAAATTGATTGAATAAACAACAGTAATAACAGGGAAACACTGACCATAATTATAACAAGATAAAGATAGGGGACCTGGTCAAGCATTTCCCATAATAGACTGATTCGTCAGTGGCTAAAATCTGTTGAATAATCAATCATGCAAGCACCCACTACGTTTGGAGATACCTGGGACCTTTTGGTCGAGAAAGCAAAAAATGACGACCTCAGATGGACTCCATCAGAGCGCGCTCAGTTTGCTGAAAAAGCTGCGATATGGAAAAAGGGATGGCAAGAGAAAAAATTGTTACCAGAGGATACAGATCCGATAAAAATAGATCCATCTGGTTTTGTTACACCAACTTATGTGAATAGTATAACCTCCCTGCTGCACAAAGAGCTAGAGGAAACACATGGCAAAATACAACTACTCGTTAAAATCCTCACTGCACGTACCAAATATTTGGAGGAGAATCAATGGCGCCACAGCACCACTAGGGGTGGTGGCTTTCAAATGGCTCAAAATGAAGACAAAGCAAAAAAGTCAGAAATGAAAAACCCAGGCAAACCCCCCGTCATATGCCATAACTGCGGTAAAAAAGGCCACCTTGCCCGCAACTGTCGCAACGCCCCTAACCCAAATAACCAAGGATATAGGGGAGGGAGAGGTAACTATAACAGGGGAGGCCAAAGCAGGGGAGGATACAACAACCAGGGTTACAGCCAACAGGGCTACAACAATCAGGATGAGCAAGGCCTAGGTAATCATAACGACCTATAGCAGCCAACCTAATTGACTCACTGCCACCCACGTTATGGCCAAAAGACGATTTTGCTGTAGGTCACTGTCTAAACCTTACTCCACAGATAGTTAAGATGGACCCGAAGTTACCCATTGTTACTGATGGGTTTTTGGTTTAATACCCATATTTATAATTCCTTTAGAATGTTATCTTTTCACAAGAAGACTCAGCTTCTACCCACAGGATAAAATCACAGTTAGTCAGAGTCTCACACAATAAAAGAAGAACACACTAGTGCAAGTGGGTTTTCTGTTATATTGGTAGGTATATTGAAAGTATAGTCAGAGTTCAAAGTGTACAGAGCGGTTATATCAGTGAAATACATATGTATGTCATGTAAAGTGTCATGTTTTGTTAAATGTTAAATGTTTGTGTGTGTGTGTGTGTGTAGGCCTACAGAGTAAGTGTCCAAGTGCTGTTATAATTTATAGATTGAATGGAGGGTGTTGTTGGGGTCTGCAGGCCCCAAACATGCATCACTGCCTTATTTTGACCATGGTGCCCCACCTAATAATGTATGAAATCATTCAGAAGCAAAATTGATGAAGGAAAAAAAAAAAAAAACCCTCTCCACAAGTAATTTGATAGTTATGTTGAAAACAATAGAGGAATTAGGTGCACGACTGTGCTCGTATGAATTAATGATTACCCACATCCTATGTATACTAGTTCAAAATGTGTATCAAATAGTAGTATAGGAAGTATTTGTCTTAGTGTTGTTTGTTTATTTATTTTATTTCTATTTTATGATTTGAGTACAAAGGGACCCCGATGCAAACAAGCCAATGAGCTTTATGTGGTTTGAAACTTTGTAGTGGTACTTCTATAAGTGACCTATAGCCCCCCCGTCATAGTAACCTCAGGTTATGTGTAGTGTCATTAAACAACATATAGTTTTTAACGTGTAAAGGCCTCAGCCTAGATTGAAGGCTTTATGCCAGTTGTACTTTTTATATCTAATTGTCAGTCAAGTGTTATATAAATCCCACGATGCAAACAGCTGGATTGTTGAGGGCAATCACCTTTATTCTATTTTTTATTTATTTTTTTCCTCCAAACCCATAGCTCCTCTGTCTAATAGACAGTTGACATGATCATTATATAGGTAGCCTCATCATCGGCTGACCTGACCTTTATCAGTGGTCAGAACACAACAGAATTGTTGATTAAAGATGGTTTGCCAGTTACATACTGTATCAGACCTTGTCTCTACGATCACCAGTCACCTAGCAAAGGGGGTGTTAGAACCTTTTAATTCTCTGTGGAAAACCGCCATTATGGCCGTTAAGAAACCAGGTTCTGATAATTATCGTATGGTACAGGATTTTAGAGACTTTAACAAAGGCATTAGCACATCTGATCTACCTGTACCTGACGTCTACACACTGTTGAATGCAATACAACATGTTCACGCCTATTTTTCGATCCCAGAGTTTGAATCCAACTGTTCAGCTCTCCGTGCCATGGTACGAGGGAAGGGGGTGAAAAATGGCAATTTCAGCCTAACGTGGACTCCAGAGACCACACAACAGTTCCATGACCGTAAGGTAATGTGTCATAATGCAGCCACTAGAGCAATTCCATCGAACACTCCGTTTCCCATAGATGTTTCTGAAAAAGACGTTCTATTCCAGAAACATAAGGGGGGTGAATGGGGGCAACCGTAGAATTACGTAGAATTATAGCGTACTAAAAAGAAAAAAATTATTTAAAATTTTGCCTCCTTATATTAGATGGCCTACCCAGAAACCAGGCAGAAGTCCACTCATGTGCAGACGAAACTAATAAAATGAAATGTTTTCTCTCTCTACAGAATACACGCATCACCTCTGACTGAAAAAACACGAGACCTGGGCGTAATAGATAAGTATACATTCACATAAAGTAATAAGTAAAAACCAGCCTCAAGGTGAATACATTATACATATTATAAACAGAGGTGATTAGGGTGAAAATTTAACACATAATACACATACCGGTAGACACAACACCCATAGGATGCGGATCTTTAATTATATTTCTATATGTTGTGGACAATATTTCCTTAAATGCGTTGTAATTGTTAAAATTAACTCAAAATTAAGAGAGCACCTCGTGGTCTCTGGCTACTGCGTAAACTCCTCATTGACCTGTGTGCGATACCAAAGATTCAAACTCGCGCCACCACTGCTTACATCCCCTCAGGAGGTTTCACCTATTTTGCCATGACCATAACTTGTACTGAAGGTGTGACCTGTTCTGGGCGCACTTCCCATAGGTGGTACACTCTGTACCGGTATGTCTGTGTTGACTCAAGCAAATATAATTGTGATGTCATTTCCCATTCTGGATCCCTCTGGTCCCTAGGTACTCGTTCCCTAAATGGTGACTGTTACAGCCAACGCAAACGTTGGACTACTACTGCTAGATATACGTATGGAGACCAACCCAGATTATTCATTGTACCAGGAAAAGATGATCTCCTTATTAAAATATAATCCAGTCCCAGCAGATACAGGCAACTATTGGATGGCCAAGGGAGAAACAATCTAGCCGATGTTTTTGGCTGACTCTTACTGTATGTCCAACTTAAAATTGATCTCGAGTTAACTAGTTAATTATTAGAGAAATGGTGTCATTCCTATACAGTTTTGAGGCCTAAATACGATTAACATACCAGTAGTGAGCTACCTATATTCTAAATAATTGTATGTTAGGACTAGACTAAAATGTGACACTATGATCTTTAACTAACAGTCAGGTTGTAGAATGGCTCATTGAAAAGATTATGATTTTCAGCTAAATAGTGCATCCTATAACTTGTTTAACGCCGACCAAAAGTCAACATGCCAGTTGTGTGAATGTCTCAACTTAAGAATGTATGGACAGTATGTCAGACACTTTTAGTTCTAGCAAATTGTAAATCTCTGCGGTATTATTAATGTTTTTTTCCCCCGTCACATATACTGACATTTTCAGCCCTACTAAAGAGAGTGACAGTGTGATTTTTCCACCCGAGTAAACATTTATTCCCATAAAATCAAAGGAAACTGTGTAATGAGAGACATACAGGTTTTCTGTAGTGGACCAGGGCCTGTCTGGAGTAGTGAGAGCAGAGAGTGTGATAAGAAATAGAAGCAGGCAGCGAGTCAGGGCCATACCGTATGCCGTGTAGCGAGTTAGATTATCTTTGATAAATATTCCAGACAAAGTGTGAAGTGTCTTTTAAATTGATGTGCTGTCTTTTTTATAGTAATAATCAATATTTTTAGTTCACTGGCAATAATATCTACCATGAGTTATTAAAGAGAACTGTGTCTGTAGACAAGAAATAATGGAGATGTTGGTAGAAAAGTTGTTTTGGAAACTGTGTTCTTTTGAAATATGTAAACAAGGCACAGACATGTCTGCGACTCAAGTGGACTTTGAGAATACATTATTTGAGCTTGTAGAGCTGCTATTTTCTTTCACATGGAGAGAGGGAGACAGGAAGTTTTAAGCTCATGACAATATTGATTTCCTTTAAGTGAATTTAGAGAAATAGAAAAGCCAGGCTGTCACTTTCACAAATCATATGCTGTATATTAGCATTTTATGGTATATTCATATTTATTCTGCATCTAGCATGAGGCAACATGTTTAACCAGCTCTGTGTGTGTGTGACCTGGGAAACGTCTGGTTATTTTCCCCTTTTCCCTTGCCTTATTGACATTTGAGTCTCACTCTGTTTTGACTGGATTCTGAGATTTCCTTATTTGAGTAAATATACTTGGTTACTTTTGTACTCCTCCAGGTGGCCACAGTATTTTGTTTTCCTTCCAGACTGGAAGGAATTAACAATAACATTTTAGTGAGCTTGTAATCTGCTACTTTTGGTGAATATCCCCTTAGAATAGGGATGCTGGGGTTTATTGATTGAATACCAAGTATAAATGTTTATTTTAAATCTGTTCTATAGAAGCAGATGTTTTCTCAAGTTATATGTTTGTTAGGCCTATTATGGACAGTACTGTATTTGTTATTATTTTAAATAATAGTAAATATGCTACATTTACATAAAGCAAGTATTTGTCTACTCCCGTCACACACACATATCTAGAAGACAGAGTCAATCTAAAAAAGAAAGATCTAAAACACATAGGATCAAAACATAGATCTGGAACTGCTCAAATTCACAGCTCCACTTCGTACCGAGGTTTGATTTTTTATTTTGTTTTGAAAGTTGTGTAAATAATTTAAGAACTGTGACATCTGTGGGTTTGAAATGTATTTTTATTTTTTATTATTTTATCCAGCTCTTTCCTGTAAGACAGGAGAATCTATGTCTACCAGAACCTATGTTCTACCTGTCATCCCAACGGTAGCCCCTCTCTGTTTATGTTCTCACGAAAAAGAGAACGTGAATCACTCTGACTCTGCTGTCCTCTGGGTGTGTGGACGGACTGCAAGGCATTTTCTACCAGCTAAATGGAATGGCTGTTGTTATGCAGGTATAGTCTACACTGGTACTGAGGTATACCCTGTCGTGCGCCGTCTAGACACCCAGATGGCAGGTGAGTCCCGCGCCAAGCGCTCTATAGACACTGAAACAAACCTAGACAAAATTAGAAAGAACTACCCTGGCTACCATTTTCTGGATCCCTGGTCAGATCCCGACACCTCGATTGCTTATGGTATAGGCTCAACTACCATGCTCTCTGCAGGAGTTATTACTGTTTACACTCTTAAGAAAATGAACACATTGGCCGCCGAAATCCTGATGATGCATGATTCCACAGCTGATCTCCAGATGAGTACTGTACTTCTTAACCAAGAGCAAATGGCCATGCGTTCTGTTGTCCTTAGAAATCGTCAGGCCTTAGATTTAGTGACAGCCAGAGAGGGAGGAGTTTGTAAAATGCTAGGTGGAAAGTGTTGTTTCTTAATCCCTAATGGTCACGATAACATAACCTCTCTCATTGCCCACTCCAGAGAAGCAATTGCCACAATCCCACCGCCACCACCGGATGAGTCTTGGTTTGACTTTAACATTTTGGGAGGAGTAGGTAACTGGTTCGTGACCACAATAGTTCCCATTTTAGTAATAATAGCCATCACAGTATTTATCGTTCTCCCAATATTGAAGGCCATGTTTAACAGAATAATCCGCCTGACTGTCCCCAACTCTGAGTTCCAGTTGCCCTTAATGACTACAGGAGCCTCTGAGGAGATCTATTCAAGGGGCCCGCACAAATTCTCTAGAGCAGTCCTTCTCAATCTTTTTTGGTTATTTCCAACCCAACTTTCCCTGATTTGGGAATCCAAGCTATGATTTCCCCCAGTTTTGCCCTTTATTACAAGTTTTTAGTTTTTTTTTAAGTGTGAATAGTATCGTGTTTTTCTTTTTGGGGCATATTTTTTTTTGAGTGCCCCTGCAGTATTTTCGCTTACTCCCATTTGAGAGACACTGCTCTAGATTAGAAAGCCATTTTTCTTATTTTCTAAACCTAGATTGATGTACACCACCATGGTCTGAAGCCATGGACTGGTGCAGGATGTATTGATTACAATATGTTTGTTGGACAATTTTTATTGAATAAGCTTTTTTATACAGCACAGTATGTCTTATATTAAACAGCATTGCTAAACTATGTATTTTGATACTGACACACATATCTGATTGATGGAATACCTGTGAGTAAGGTATCCCAAAGGGGGACTGGACGATATATGTGATCCTGTTTTTATTGGTTACTGTAGTATTCTGTATGTGTTTTCGGCTAGCAGGCAAATGTGGAAGGAGAGACAAAGAAGCACTCGTGTTAAGAGGCCCTGGAGGGCTCTCAGACATTCGTTATGTCAACAAACCGGTTCGAGTTGATAACGATGTCCGTATAGGTCTGTCAAAGGTGAAGAACCAGAGCAGGAGCTGTACACTCAGGAAGAAAATGAACGGTTTCCCACGAAAGCTGGGTTTGTTTTGGGTGGAACAGAAGATGAGAGACTAAACAGACTTTCTGAGGTGAGAGTCGGAGTATTCGGCTCGACCCCTCCCCGTGTGGCCACAAGTCCACTCTGCCGATGTACAATGGAATATGTCTCCCAATGTCGCACTGTTGACATGATACGAGGTTTCCACCCAGACGGATGAAGAAAAAACGAATATCACTGCCTGACAGACTGAAGAAGAGCCCATATCTTTTTTCTCTCGTCGCCTCACACTCGTGTGTCCGCTACGCTGGAACATATATGGACTACTGATCAGTATTTTTTATCTCGGTCCTCCGTGCTATCTGTGTGTCAGTTATAGCTAATTTAGGCTCGTAGATAATGATAATTGCATATGCTGTAATGTTTTTATTTTTAATTAAGTAGAATAAATATTGTCTTTCAACAAACAGACGTCCTTTGTGCAACAAGCGTCATTCTTGAGCACTGCAGAGGCTTTACCTTCTGAAGTGGTTATTTCCACGGTATTAAGTAGTTTATACATTTGAATAGAAGCCTTTCAAGACCCAAATTCAGAGTTTTGATTGAAGACTTTATTAGAAGCTTGATGAGGCAAGCAAGAGAAGACCCAAATTCAGAGTTTTGATTTAAGACTTTATTAGAAGTTTGCATAGGAAAAGGTACAGTTTCATGACGGTACAGTTCACTGGTACAAGGTCTACTAAAAGGAGATCATAGATAAGACTAAGCTTATTTCCACAGGAAACCATTTAAGTATCATATAACATTGAATGACAGACGAATAGAACACAGTACTATGCAGTAGATATAGTCAGTAAAAAAATAAATAAATAAAAATTAAAGAACAAAATACAGTAAGTCTGAGTCAATACAAACAGTAAGTATATACAAACTAGACCAGGTCAACCTGGTTGTGCCAGACCCCCTGTCTGTCATCATCATTTATGACATCATGCCTTTTGTAGGCATGTCATCATCATGTCATCATCATATATACCCTTTATATAGAAAACCCGGACAGACAGACCGACATTTGCTTATGTAGGCCTACCCATTTCATGGGTCTGGCAAAAAGGGGCAGTGGAGGGTAGGGCTGGGCTAGGCTAGGTTTGTTTGAAGGGGCAGGGAAGGGTAGGGCTGGGCTGGGCTAGGTTTTTACCAGTTGCGAACGGCTGCTGCCTGTAAGTGGTTTTTCAGGGCGATTTTAAAGGAAGCTAGTGATCCACACCCCTTTAAGACCTTCGGTAAGGCATTCCACATTTTTGTGGTATAGCAGAAGAACGAGTTTGACCCTTTCTTTGAGTTGACTCTGGGTTGAACGTGATCTGTGGCGCTGCCTCTGGTGTTGTAATTGTGGACATCCTTAACGTTTTTAAAGTATTTTGCCAGGTATCTTAGTGGTGTACACCAGGCCCATTGCAAGTTGCTGTACTCTGTCATCTACTCTGAGCCACCCCACTCTTAACTGGTGAGTAGCGGTGAGAGTGATTTACGGTGTCAAATGCCTTCTGGAGGTCCATCATGACCATGCCGCTATATATTTCCACTTTGCGTTTGATTTGGTCAGTCAAAAAGAGATTGGAACTCGTAAATCAGATTATTCTCATCAAGATATCTTGCAATCTGTTCGTAGACTATTTTCTCCATGACTTAGCTAAGAATGGAAACGGGGCGGTAGTTTCCAGGGTCTATTTTGCTACCTTTTTTATGCAGGGGCGTTACTTTTGCTAGTTTGAAGTCCTGGGGGACATGACCCTGTTCGATGGAAAGGTTAATTATGTGAGTAATGATTGGAGCAATGGAGGCAGCTGAATCTCTGAGAAATCTAGCTTGCTACCTTTTTTTATGCAGGGGCGTTACTTTTGCTAGTTTGAAGTCCTGGGGGACATGACCCTGTTCGATGGAAAGGTTAATTATGTGAGTAATGATTGGAGCAATGGAGGCGGCTGAATCTCTGAGAAATCTAGTGGGAATTTTATCAAGGCCAGTGGCCTTGTGTTGAGGTAGGGCGCTCAGTTTTTTAAGCACTTCATCAGTTGTCACCGTGGCAAGTTTAAAACTGTCTTTGCTAACGCCCATTTTTTTGTAGAATTCTTTAACAAATTTTACACCATACTGCCGAGATGGGGCGACCAGTCTTTGGACCAGTGAATGGGCTGTGGTGGTAAAGGTTTTGTTAACTCATTTAATGCCACCCTTTCACCACTAGAGGGTGCCCAGAGTGCCATAGACAATCCCATAGAGATATGCTGGTATATGCAGAAGCCCTGCAGCCATGACTTGCCTGAACACTTTCCTTTGTGCATGTACAGGAAGAGGATGAAGTTAGCTTGAAGTTAGCTATTGGCTACCAAGCATTTTAAAAGCCTTATTTTCGTCAACTTAGCCATGATTAAACCTTGCACACCTCATGCATGGGAAAAAAACAGAGAAGAATGAGCTCTAAAAAATCCAATGCAATCCTGGATTGCATTGGAGTGGATTTGTGCAGTTTGTTCACAGCTTTCAAACAAAAAAATCCGATTGGAAATCCGTTCAGGCATTCTTGAGATAATAGCCATTATGTTTTACATGTTATGTAAACAAACATGGCCGCCCTGTATGTTAGATGGGGTTGTATGGGGGTGGAACATGCAAAATCGCGATTGAAATCATGTTCACTAGATTTGATGGGGTCCAAAAAAGAGAATCAAAAAAAATGTTTAATTTTTTTTTTTTTTTTTTTTTTTTTTTAATCACGAGATATCTCGTGATTGGCACTATGGGATGCGATGATATATCCCGAGATATCTCGTGATTGGCACTCACATTTGTCAGAAATGAGAGCGGCGTCCGTTTTGATGTTTATGTTGTGGCATATGGTTTTAGGTTCTAAGCCTAATTGGTTGTTAAGCAATTTCCTAGGTCACATTTTTAACTCAAAAACTCAAAAAGTGAAAATTTTTAACTCAAATCTTTGCTTCTGGGGGTCCCCGGCCAGGACTCCCCGCCCCCGGAACAAAATGTTTTGAGATGGGGGTCCATGGCCAAATACATACAAACTTTGTCTTGTCAACTGGACCGCAACATGATATGTATTTGGTCGTTGACTCCCAATCACTGTAAGGTCAACTAAAAGGAGATCCTAGTAAGCTTTACGGCTTTTTTACACAGGAACCTGCCACTCTTTATGTATCTCATATAACATTGAAAGACAGACGGATAGAACATATAGGCCTACTACTTTGCATAGGATAACATCAATTAGGCAACAAAAGCAGAAAAGGGGGGGGGGGGTGGAAGCATGGGGGCTTAGTCTATTTACAAGTCTTGAGTAGCAGCCGCCTGAAGGTGACTTTTCATACCAATTTTGAAGGAGGCTATGGATTTGCACTCCTTTAAGGTTTGCTGAAGGGCGTTCCACATGGTGGTGTAGCTGGAGAACGAATTAGAGACTTTTAAATCTAGGTGGAACATGATTAGTGGAGCTGCCTCTGGTGTTGTGATCGTGGACATCCTTGACCTTTAGGAAGTAGTTTGTCAGGTAGCCTACATCATGGGTATCTTTGAGGTGTAGTGTATCTTGTACACCAGGCCCATTGCAAGCTGCAAGAAAAAAAATTGCTACCTGGGTTGCATCCTGGAGGCTAACCTATCCAATGAAAAAATGACTACCAAGGTAATCAAAAACGTCAACCAACGAATTTGTTTCTTGCATAGGGTTGCCACGCTGATCAATATTAAAACACGAAAGACTCTAGGAGGTGCTCTTATTGGGCCCCTCATTGATTACGGAATCCTTGTTTTTATCGCAATGACCAAATTGCAATAAAGTTAAAGCTCCAAACAGCCCAGAACAAACTGATTAGGGTCGTGCTTGGTCTTCCTCCTCGGGCCCACCTTAACGATTATCACCCCAAAAGCGTGGGGTGGCTCAAAGTAGCTGACAGAGTACAGCAGCTTGCAATGGGCCTGGTGTACAAGATACACCAGTAAGACTCCCTAATCGGGAGATAAGCGACCGGAGGTCACTTATCTCCACAAATAGGGCAAAAATTTGTTTTTCCAAAATCTTCCTGATCCATGTTGATGACATGAGTGTAGACATACTGTGTAGTGATCTTCGTGATTTTAGGGCAAAATCTGTAGGGGCAGTGTCCAAAAATGTGTTTTTAAAAATCGGCCTGGAGGTGGCGCTATATGGGACAGATTCATGTTGATGGGATGAGTGTAGACATACTGTGTACCGATTTGCGTGATTTTAGGGCAAAAATGTTAGGAGCAGTGTCCAAAAATGTGTTTTGCAAGAATCGGCCTCATGGTGGCGCTAGAAGAGGGCCATGTGAGAAATGAGGGGTGGGGTCTCCGCGCCGCCAAGGCGGACGAATAGGTACCGGCCCCGGCTGTCCCGGTCGCTCCTAGCCGGAGTTACGGCATTTTATGTGAGCTGCAGTGTAGGGGGTCCTCCACTGGGGGCGCCACCACTTTTGCATCCGTTCTGGAGCACCAGGAGTCGGTGGTCCCCGGGAATTCCCCGTGAGCAGCCCCGTTGGGGTGGTCATTTGGTCAGTTTAGCACATTTGGTCATTTTTTACATCTGGGGGTCCCCCAGGAAGCTGGGGGTCCCTGGAGCTCCGGGGGTCCTTGGAGGTTGTAGTTTGGAAGGTAAGGAGTGTGTGTGCAAAATGTGGCATGGATGGGGGCAACGGTTGTGCAGATAGGAGCAGGGCAAAATTACACCTGGGGGTCCCCCAGGGACCTGGGGGTCCCTGGAGCTGCGGGGGTCCTTGGAGGTAGTAGTGTGGCAGGTAAGGAGTGTGTGTGCAAAATTTGGCGTGGCTGGGGGCAACGGTTGTGGAGATATGAGCAGGGCAAAAGTGTGACGTGTGACTGACTCACTCACGGACAGCCGGTGGAGCTTTTGATAGTAAATGCGACCTACGGTCGCAACTACACCTCAAAGATACCCAGTGCTGTGTTCTACCTGTCACACTGGTACATGTAGCCTACCTGACAAACTACTTCCTAAAGGTCAAGGATGTCCACAACCACAACACCAGAGGCAGCTCCACTAATCATGTTCAACCTAGATTTAACACTATAAAAGGCACTAATTCGTTCTCCAGTTAAAACCAACATGTGAAACGCCCTTCCCCAAGCCTTAAAGGAGTGCAAATCCCTGGCCTACTTTAAAATTGGTCTGAAAAGCCCCTATGCTAAGCACCCCCCCCCCCCCCCCCCTTTTATCCCCATTTTTCTGATTTTGTAATGGATGTTATCCTATGCAAAGTACTCTGTTCTATCCGTCTGTCTTTCAATGTTATATGAGATACATAAAGTGGTTCCTGTGTAAATAAGCCATAAAGCTTACTAGGATCTCCTTTTAGTTGACCTTGTACCAGTGATTTGTGCTGTAATGAAACTACTTTTTCCTATTGCAAACTTCTAATACATTCTTCAATCAATCAATACTGTACATAGCAAGTTGAAATATGGAGATAAGAGGTTTCTGCCCGACATCTACAATATTTCCTATTTATAGAAGTAGTAGTAGCAATGCAATACAAAGATAAGATAAATAAAGAACCAACAAATCCAGCTGTAATAAAAAGAAAAGGCACATTTATTTTATTTTATGTGTACAACACCTTCACCATTGAGGATAAAAACTTACATATCGTCGTTGTCGGGTGGAAACCTTGTACCTCCAAGTTTCGAATTGTACGTTTTTTCGCAAAGTAAAGCCCTGCTTCATCATACATCGGCTGTTTTCACTAGTTTAAATCGTTTTTAAAATGAAAAATGCAAAACGAACGGTTTTGGACATACAAGGTTTTCACCCGACAACGACGATATAATATACTAGAGATCAGAATCATTACAAATCATAACCCAGTCATATAATAAATTGAAGCCCAAAGTCTTTCCAAAAAGATTGCATATGTAAACGTGTTATTTTTGGTCAAAATCAGTGTTAAATAGCTCTATATTCTGTTATAGAATAAAGGTCCATCTTATACCTGTATGTCTCGTTGACTACAGCTAGTTTAAATGTCAATGCTACTTTTTGTTATTTAGTTTTAGTAGATGTAGTCCGGGTGTTTGCATGCGTGGGTGCGTGCATGCGTGTGTGTGTGTGCGTGTGTAACACTATACAATTTCTGTTCACTAAAGAGTTGGAGGAACAGAGAGACACCCCTGCTACTGAACACACACTCTGTAGCAATGATTTCTATCACAATCGAGCTTCAACCTGTTCCCAAACTCCTTTAACTCTAATAACCCTGATCTCAGTTATCATGAATTTCCACAGTCATGACAGGTGTGTAAGTGTCTGTCATCGAGGCCGTGACTGTAAAATCACCATCTGAGTGAGAGATCAAAATGCCTCCTTTCTGTCTGACAAATCCGTTCTCTGAGTTGTAATACATCTTGTTAAAAAGATCGTGGTCGCAGGCTTTGTTCCTGTCAAAGAATCCCGCCGCCTGCCAGTTTGAGTACAGGCTGTAGTTGTAGGGCACAGAGAACATGACAGCTAGTTTCTTGGTGTGTGATTCGCTGTCGGGCTTTTGGAGCTCGTAGGTCAAGACACCGACAGCGCCAGTCACAGTGAGTGGCGTCTTCTTGAACTCCACCGAGGCCTTCGTACCGGACGAGCCGATTTCATCTGGTAAAGGAGATGTGGTGCAACTGCCACTTGAAACGTACATCCTTAATAGTAGGAAGAAAGAAAAAAAGTTAGACAGCCAGAGGCAAAAAACACTTAAAACCTATTTCCAAAAACGCGAATAGTGAATCTACAAGCTTGTAGTTCCACTATTTTCACTATTTCTGGGGGGTGGAGTTGGGGAAATATATGGTATGCATAAAACAATTTTGATGAGCAGCAATTGCCATCCCCAGAGAAATGATACCCTTGGTTAGAGCAACTGATGATAATAATAATAATGAAGGAATATAAAACACATTTTGTAAAAGTAAACAAATACCTCAGATTAATGAGTGAATGCATGGAAGAATGGTTGCTGATCGTAATGGTGCACTGGCGAGGAGGTCCCCCAAAATTGCCCTTTGCACCTTGAATAGCAGTTCCTAGCTTGGATAATGCCATGATGAGAACTGGAAAGACAATGCCTGGCCAGGGAGCAAACAAGAGGTTAAACACTGCTCGTCATACACACACACACACACACACACACACACACACACACACACACACACACACACACACACACACACACACACACCCACACACACACACCCTGAGGCCAGGCCCAGCAGCTGACTACACCACATTAGTTTCTCCTCTGTCTCTGTCTTGTCTTGTCTTGTCTTGTCATGTAGACAGTGTCTCTTTCTTGTCATGTAGACACATGTGTGTTTTGTTGAGTCCCCAAAATTATCTTTAACTCTTAAATTCAATTAATTATTTCAATGGACTAAAATCTTGTTTTATTAGATGGCCTTCCTGCCCTAGCATTTGGCCTTGGTGCCCTCAAAAAATGGACAACACCAAAGGCCAAGTGGCCTTGCCCCTAAAATGACGAAATTCCAGGCCTGGATACAGCACATATTTTAGGCAGCACAGTTTTATATATTTACTATTTATTTCAGATTTTGTAGTCTGGAATAAAAAAAAAAAGGATCGCTCAAGTGATATTTATTTTATTTTTATGAAAATAGCCAATCTACAAGCCCATGACCCCAATTGATGATGTAAAATCACTTTTCATTTAACTCTGATAGAGTGTAAAAATGGCTAACAGGTCCATTTGATTCCATTTTTGTACACTACAAATTATTGGTGTTTTCCATTGTCTCCGCCAGGCCAAAAGGCATGGGCGAAACTACGTTTTACACCCTGTCCATCTGTCCGGGTGTTTTTTATTTTTTATTTTTTTTCCCAAAATTCACCCAAATTGGTACACAATACCTCTACTAGAAACGAAACAGGTCTCTCAGATATTTCATATTCCTTCCTAATTGGCTAAGATTGCCTTCCAAAGTTTGCAGTAGTTTTGAACAAAATGCCTTAAAGGTATATTGTGATTGTATTTCATTCAAATAAAAATTATAATTGGTACATTTTCCATTCATTCTCCTCACTAGAATGTGTGCTGACCATATAAGGACTTCCACCATGGCCCGTGTTACGAGCATAGCTAGATTCCGTTTTCAGAGGTGGCCAGCCAGTCCTCGACCAATCAGGGTAGAGTATGGCCATAGTTATGTTATGATGTTCAGTTACCGGTATGATGGTCAAAATAAGCTTTAAGAACCACAGTCGCTCTGAATTAAGAACGTCTGCTAAATGCCTAGATTGTAAACTACTGAACTCATAAAATGCCACAGTCTCATAATCAGTATCATACATATCCTGAAGCTGGAGACGTAGGCCTACTGATATTCAGTGATTGGGTCTAATGATCAAAACGAGAACATTATAATGGTGTAGAAAATCTATAAAAAACTAGAAAATTTTAAGTGTGCCTGCAGCTCGCTAAGTGTGTGCAACCTTGTATGTGTTAACATTAGCATATTTGTTAGCATTAGCATTTGTTAGCATTAGCATTTGTTAGCATTAGCATTAGCGGTTACGTTTTGCGCGTTTGTGGTGCCCCTATGGGTCGAAGTGGAAATGCTTTTGGGTATATGTTCAGTATAGCGCCCCCCACTTGTGGTTAAAATTTGGTGTTGACTGGATGTTTCGTTTGTGATTTATGGCTAATTCTTACAAAACGGGCTCCTCCCGCTAACTTTGGAACCCTGTTACAGAAGAACGGTATGGACTATCAAAATATCGTTTAAATATGTTTATCGCATGAGTCCATAGATCGTGTGTATCGATTTTTGTGACATTTGGAGAAAATATGTAGGAAAAGGAGCAAAAAGTGTGTTTTGAAGAAAATTCAAAATGGCGGAAAATCTATCCTGACGCAAATGGGCGTGGCCTATATGAGGAGATGCGTCATGACCCAAGGAATCCAGGGAAAAAGGAATTTTAATTTTCCGACCCACGGTTCAAGAGTTACAGGCCGAAAGGTAAAGTGGACTGTTATAGCGCCACCATGAGGCCAACTGAGGAAATTATTTTTTATGTAATCCTTGATATCATTATAAATCTCCTCTCCAAGTTTTGAAACTGTAGCCCCTATGGTGTGCGAGGAAAAAAATATTGAATGTGAGTTTTTGCGATTCCCATTATAAGTCAATGGGTAAAATTAATTCACTAATAAATTAATATCAATTAAACGATACAACTTTTCTCTTAGAAAAGTAATATCACACCATTCCCGGCCGAGCCGCACGTTTTGATGTATATATTGCGGCGGTGGCGTAAATTGTGCGGCAGTTATTAGCGCACCAAATTTGTGGGATCGTCATTAATTAAGTATGGCGGATTACAATAAGTGTTTTGCCATTGCATGGCAGGCACACTTAACTAAACATTTCCACGCTGTGACAAGATGACCCCCGGCCACTTTCATTATCACTGAATACACCTTTAAATCATGAACACTGCAGCCTGCGGTTTCCGTGACATTTTGCACGCACATTCCCACTAAGCCGAAGAAGAAATGCCACTTTCTAATCAGTCTCATGGTGGCGCTCAGCCATACAATGTAAAACATTGTATGGTCACTCCCTAGAGGCCAAGGAAAAACCTTTGCCCTGTCTTTTTCTAATCTGCCTTTTATAGAGCCAGGCTGACTTATGTGAAACATTTAATTTTTTTATTTTTTGTCATTCACATTTTATCTAAGGCAAATCGATACACATGATATTTTTGTCATGTCATGGAGACGGATCTGTCAGACTTTTCATATTCTATTGTGCTTGGCTAAGATTGACATCTATTAACATTCCTCACCTGGCGCGCGGAGACCTGTGCTCGGGACAGCACTGCATCTAGTTTACGTTTTGAGAGTCGAGACCAGGCTTGTAATGCTCACTTTCTCATATTATTGTAGTTCTGTATGTTCAGGTGTATGTGCACCTAAACATAATAATGTCTTTGATTGATTGACTGGTTGATTGAGGACTTAGGAAAGGGTTCATGACAGTACAGTTGTACAAGATCAACTAAAAGGATAAATACAGCAAGAAAGCTTTTGGGCCACTTTAGGGACTCTATAAGCTTTGAATGTATACTACCTGACTGCTACCAAGTAAAACATATACAGTATTATAAATTCCTACCTGGAATCAAAATGTATGTTCTTCTGTATTCAGTTCTTCAAGAGCTTCTTGAGTTCCTTTTCTTATGACACAAATGGAAACAAATAGCATGGGGCAGAGCCTTGTCCTCATAGATAGACCCCTCCTTTTTAAATCCATCCCCATTCCTTTGTCACCTCACGAATGCCTGCCCAACACTCCTGAAATTAGCAGAAGACTTGTGAATATTTACGCATTCTCCTGCGGTGCTTCTGCATTGTAATATCTCCTGAAGATTTAAATCTCCTTAATTTTGGACGACTCAAGCCAGACTCTTGACATTCATCATACCAGGTTAATCACCAAAGGTGACAGACCATTTCTTTCTGTATAGGGCCCAGACTCTGGAATGCCATGCATTTCCTCATGGCCTGAGAGCTTGACATTTTTAAGAACCACCTAAAAAACACTATCTGTTTCAACAAGCATTTGGAGAAGGCAATAGAGCTTCTCCTCCAGGTGAAATGTGTCTGCTGTTTTGTTTTTCCAGAGAAGCATACAGTTTGTGTTTTTGTTGTTTCTAATCATTTTAATGTTTGTTGCTGTTTAATTTCTGCATGTAAAGCACTTGATATACTAATAAAAAATGTCTTACTTACCTACAGTACTTACAAAAGTTAGCTTTCTTTATAAATTAACATGGGTGTGAGACATCCCAGTGATACAGTATGTAGCCATGCAGCCATGCAAAAAGTAAAGCATGATAAAAGTACAAAACTCCCTGTTAAAATGCACCAGAGTACACTCTGTTAAAAGGTTATGAAGGAGGGCACAACTGACATACATGACTGACATGCATGTGCATGCACGTGCATGTAGCTCAAACGGCTTGACTACATCCTTGGTCTTTAGCGATTCCCTTATTATATTATTATTAAATTATTGATTTAATTATTCTTTTTGAGCAATTACTCACAAAACCATGAAAATGTTCATTTGCTGTTACGAATAGTTACCAGGCCCGGCTCTAGGCTGTAGTACTAGGGGGGCAAGAAGAAACACAAAATTATTGAAAATGTACAAAGACATTTCATGATGAGCCAGCTGACCTTTGCCATTCTTGAATCAATGTTCTACTGGAAATAAGTGTATTGTTATGTAATCACATTAACAAAAAAGTCACATTTAAAGTAACCTATAGCGGCCTACTCTGGCATGACATTTTGTTTAAAGAAATGTTTCAAGTTTATATTTCATTTGTCTAAGCCCTTACCCGTTCAAAGATATGAGCTCTGAAATGATGCACTGTGCACACAGTATATGAGGGATGGAAAGTAACTTTAACTGGTGCTTACATGATAATATGTAGGAGCATCAATGTAAGAAATACCCGTTTCGTTTAATGGCTATAGAGATACTGTGTATCGATCTGTGTGATTTTTGGACAACATCTGTAACAGGGGCAGACACCCCCCTCCCACCCCCCGCCTGCGCACGCACACACACACACACACACACACACACACACACACACACACACACACACACACACACACACACACACACACACACACACACACACACACACAGCTGGTTATACATGTTGCCTCATGCTAGATGCAGAATAGATAAGCCTCATGCTAGATGCAGAATAGATAGTAGATACACCATAAAAATGCTAATATACAGCATACGATTTGTGAAAGTGACAAACAGGCTTTGCAGTTATGTCAGGTGTGTTCATATGCTAATGGTGATGCGGATTCAGATCAATTGGTCCAGCCATCGAAGAGAAACGCTGTGACAGACAGACAGACATTCAGACAGACATTTGGATAATTATATGTTTGATATTGGGTGGCTGCACCCCAAGCTGCGGAATTGTGAGTTGAAATAATTTGCTCAGTGGAGCACTACTCTTTTCAGTGTGGCTATAAGGTGTTCATGCGATACGTGCTTCTGGTGCATCAGCCTAGGCCTACACATCACCCGATCCTTACGTTACCAGCCCATAATGTGGGGATCGGGTGTACAGAAAGCACTCAATTTGTGGCCCAGTGACGTAATCAACAACGTCACTGTGATGTTGCATCAGCCTAGGCCTATACATCACACGATCCGATCCTTACGTTACCAGCTCATAACGTGGGGATCGGGTGTACAAATGGGTACTGGCATGTGTACAGTGACATAATCAGTGACGTAATCAACCATGTCACTATGATGTCAGCGCACTGGCTATATTTAGATTATTTATGTTGCACTGATGTCAGTATACAACTGACCAAGGTGAAGAAATTATCGTGTACTGGAAGGACCTTAAAAGCGTGAGGTCTAGTGATAAAACAAATAATAATTGTATATTATTTGATTATTATTAAATGAATTCATTTAATAAGATCCAATCCATGGACTTTCACCGCCCTAGCCCACTTGCAGAGCTATATCATCACGATAATGCAACAGCATATCAACAACGGCCTGGCGCCAAGCCAAAGGTCTCTAACATCTCTGGCCAAACAAAGGACATTCACCGCCCTATAAACTGCACTGTAAGCGGCCCTGTAAGCCAGGCCAGCTCCCTTTCGAGCCATTCCAGCGAGGCAGCATTAGTGGAAGGGAGGACGATAAGCCGCCCTACAAGCCGCCCTATCAGCCCTAACTCACTCGCAGCTAGTTGCCAAGCGCTTAGTCATGACATTAGTCCTTTTCCAAAAGAATTTATCCTTGATAAGCATGAGTATGAGCCTACTCAGGTATTCTATAGTGACACAGGCTATGGAGCCAAGCTCTCTGGAATGATTCCTGAAATCAGTCCTTGCCCAAATGAATTTATCTTTGATAAGCATGAGGATGAGCGCACTCAGATGTTCTATAGTGACACAAGCTATGGAACCAAACTCACTGGGAGTCCTGAAATGAGTCCTTTCCCAAAAGAATACATCATTGATGAGCGTGAACATAAGGTCACTGAGGTGTTCTACAGTGACAGCAATGACAGTTATGAAATGAGCCCTGAAATGACTCCTCCAAAGGAAGTTATTATGCAGGGACAAGCTAAGTGTGAGGGTGTTGAGAACACTGAAAACATCCAAGCTAAAGCTAAACCAGAGACCACCCCTTCTGTTCAGGGTGGTGAGCATACCAATACGTTCCCCAGGAAGCAGCAATGTCTCACCCACAGTCATCCTGGCAAGTTAGAGAAAAAACAAAAACGAAGGAAGGCTAGGAAGGCCAGGAAGGCTGCAAAAGAATCTAGCATTCAGGGAGATAAGTGTGAGGGTAAGACCAACAAACCAACTGTGTACCCATCAGTTCCAATGAATGGCTACAGCCAGCCCTGCTTCAAGCCACAGGCAGGCACCTCAGTTCAAGGTGCCGAGCGTACCTTACCCATAATGCAGTGCGACTCTAATATTCGCCCTGCATTTCCAATGAATGGAGAAATTAGGGAGGACGCGAACAACACCCGTCAAGAACCAAACAAAAACATGCACACTAACCCTGGTCTATATTTCAACCAATTCCAAACACCCCAGAAGCCTTTCTGCTACCCAAGTTGCCACTTACCTGTTACCTATCCAGCGAAAAACATTACAGCACATCACATGCATCATCTCGCCTACTCCCAGGCTCCGACCACGAATAATTATTCCTCCCCCTTCAACCCGCAACATCAGACACCACCGGCCACGGCCTTCCAGCACTTCGGCGACAGCTTCCAGCAACGATACGATGCGCCACCGCTGCAGCAGGGCAATTGGCAGGGCCAGGGCCCTCTTATGCAGACTTTGTGGCAGCAACCCCCTCCACCCCGTCAGGCTGTACATCCCCGCCCCATGCCCCACTACAACCACTACACCCCCCACTTCCACCATTCCCGCGCACCCCTCCATCCCCCCCCAGCCATCCCCCGTCTACCCGGCAACCAACAAATCCACCGACCAACATGGACGCCCCGTCCTGTTCTACGGCAAGAGAATGGTTTGCAGTAACCTCAACGATGTCAACTGTTCCAATCAGCTTCCTGCAAGCTACTCCATGTTTGCGGCCACTGTGGCGGTGCCCTTGGCCGGGCTTCCTATAGAGTTCCTACCCACAGCACCGCACTAAGCCCTCCACTCCCAAATGACTATCCCACTACTTTCATCCTCCATGCATCCATCTATCTATCCCAGGGGTCTTCAACAGGGGGTCAGGGACCCCTAGGGTGTCCCCCTAGGGCGTCCCCAGAGTTACTACAGGGGATCCTCCAAATCTTTGAGTGATACAAAGTGATTTGGTGTAGAGGGGAAAAAGAGCAGACTAAGTAGTGAGTGATCGGTCAAGTTTATTAAGTACTGACAGTTCAAGTGGTTAAATATCTGAAAACACAAATTGACATGAATCCAAAATACACTGGTGTTTGTGCTGTCAAACGATGAAACTACAGGTATATGGAATCTATGAAAAGGTTGTGGGGGTCCCTGCATCATCTCTCTCTCAACTAAGGGGTCCTTGGCCTGAAAACGTTGAAGACCCCTGATCTATCCCAACCTCCATTCAGCCATCCCTCTACTCATCCAGTCATCCTCCATTCCATACATCTACTGTAGTAACAGCCGATTGTACTGCTTGAGTGTGCCAACGGTGACACAATTGTAGTCCTTAGCGGCCATTTCTTGGGTCAAAACACAGGTGTTTCAATTGTTTGATTGCATAGAACTAATGCTCTAGTCCAATCAGAACACCTGTGTTAAGGCTCATTTCCACCGGCAGCGATAACGATGACGATAACGATTTAAAAAAGTGGGGTTTCAATTGAAGTGGATCGGCAGCATCCACCCAACACCGATAAAGACAACGCCGACAACTACATCGTTAGGATCAACAACGATGTGGTTAAGATCACAGCGATATGGAACTGGATCTCTGACAAACAGCTCGCGATGCGCACTGAGCGAGCGGCTGTTGTATTGACGCCTCTTCACATTGATGTCCGATAACTTTATCGGACATAAATGTGAAGGCATAATTATCGCTGTGATATTTTATGGCTATCGTCATCGTTATCACTGCCGGTGGGAATGAGCCTTAAGGCTGTGTTGACCCAAGAAATGGCCGCTCTAGAACTACATATTGGCACACCCTATATTTTTGGAGTTCCATCACTAGTGGTCACTACAAATGCATATAGTAGACTGAATGATCTTTTGTTCAGCTGTGTACACATGGTCACATGTCCACGTCATTGTGATTTCCAAATTGAGTAAGCTACAGTTAAAATACTCTTTCTTTCTAAGGCTTTAAGGCTTTCTAGGCTTGTATAGCCTATGGTGAATCCCCGGTCAGGCTGAAGGCAGGGGCGGACTTATGTTATCACCCCTATGAGTGTGTGTTGTTACTGCAGTGTGTGTGTGTGTGTGTGTGTGTGTGTGTGTGTGTGTGTGTGTGTGTGTGTGTGTGTGTGTGTGTGTGTGTGTGTGTGTGTGTGTGTGTGTGCGTGCACTGTGTGGCCCTGGTTAATCTAGCAAACTTCTACATACATCAATGTCAAAGGATATTTTTTAATCCGTCAACAACAACTGTGCTTTTTTTGTGACTTCATAATCTCCCACGCATCACCTTTCCAGGCTTCGGTATACGTGGGCAGCTAAATGGGTGCGCGTTGTGTCGACCTGAATGGGATCTACTGATAGTGAGAGAAAGCGGGCTTAATCTAACATCACTGTTTTACAATTCATCAGTGAGACACAGACAGACAGGCAAAGACCACACGCACCACACACATTCAGAGAGTGAGACACAGAGACATATGACAGAGACAGAGTGACAGAGATCACCTACTCCTTGTATGCTGCGAGAGAGGACACAGGACAAACCTGCTTTTTGATGGGCACATGTACACGTGCACGGGACAGACACGCCCGTCACAGAAACAGGGAGAGAGACGCAGTTACATCAAACAGTGTATTATTATTATATTATACTGATCATGCTGTGAACATTATGTAACATATTGTGAATATAGTTTCAAATTCTGCCATTTGCTGCTGCAGCAAGCTGTTGCTTTTATTCTGACACTCACTTTTTGAGCTCCATTACTTAATGCCACGCCTAATCTAAAAATCACACCCAGTGTGACGTGAGCAGTGCCTTTGATGAGTTAATTTCATTAAGCTACTGTAGTGTATATGAACTAGAGGAACAATATTAAATCCCTGTCCATCCATTTCAAGGCTGCACAACAGCACCGCTGGTTGGCTGCAGCTGCGTGCTCATACGGACAAACACACTCGGGCAAATGTTGGAACGTAAGGTACCGCACATAATCAACACATTATGCCTAGAACAGATTCTACTCAACACAATCCTCCTGCCATGACCTATACCCAGTCGTCACTTTACCCTCACAACCTTTACTAATATGCAAGTGCGTGCGTCCTACATCATACATGCTGTTTGTGGTGACGCAATGTCGCATATTAATTGTCCCTACTAATGTCACTTTCTGCTGCTCATACAGCCCTGGCTAGGTCACCTGGCCTGACAGAGATATGCGCTCCGTGGTGCGCCCGTTTCTCTTTAATCTGAAATGCAAAATATTGTGGGTTTAAATGCCATGGGTATGGTGTGGCTCCTTGGACTGAGCCATCTCGGAGAGGCTCTGTGTGTGTGTGTGTGTGTGTGTGTGTGTGTGTGTGTGTGTGTGTGTGTGTGTGTGTGTGTGTGTGTGTGTGTGCGCGTGTGTGTGCGTGCGTGTGTGTGAGCGTGATTTCCTCCATATTGTAAATATCACACTAAGGATGCAGATGATGACACGACTTGCAAAATATCACAGGTTACTCAGAATTAATGTGAATATACTGTATCTTTCCTGTGCCTGTTTTTTTTTTTTTACCTTTTATCGTATCATTACTTGCGCCAGCAGATTGCGGAAGTACTGCAATCGGATTGGTATGTATTGTCGGTGTCATGCTTTGTTTAAGCCTGTATAGCCCAATCAGGGACCAGCATTTCTGGCAACGTCATCATTAACAGCCAATGAGGGACCAGCATTCCTGGTGATGCCAGTGGTGAGCGCACCTCATGGTGCACAAGTAGGCATACTTGGCCTACTTGTGCACAAGACGCAAGTTGGCACCTCGACAGAGTGCAGTCCAGTTCTAGATCTACCCAACGGGCACTCCAACATGGAACATCATATATGGGCATAGAAATCTTCCCAATGATGTAGAGTGATGTCATGTTTGATCCTATAAAAACTAGAACCGAACTAGCATTCGATTCTAGCATTTCATATGCTCGCACTTGTTGGTGATGTCACCAAGACATCCTCAAGACATCCTCATTGGCTAAAGGCCCTGCCTTTGTACTGTCGGTAATTTTTTTGAGGAGAATAAACTTGGTCTATAAAGATTTGAGAGAACATACTGGTCTTGCCTTTCAGCGAGCCCAAAGATTTCATGTGGGTGTTGTTATTTATATCAGACATAGACTGTAAAAAATATGGACGGTGGGAACTGGGAACCCATTGGTTTCTATGCTATGAAAATAAAGCTTTTTTTGCCCTTGTATGGGTGTCGCCATCATTGTTTTAATGGGTACCAAGGAATGCTATTGGCTGCCAACGGTCACGTGCAACCGCAGGGATACTTGGGTAAATGTACTGAGCCTGACGAAAATAAAGCACACGAAGAAGAATCATCACAAGCCTCCCTTGCAAGCCAGATGACGTCATGATGACGTGATGATAACGTCCTCTGGTGACTCCGGTGACGTTCGGAACTAGGCCAGATCACAGCCCAAATGGCAAATGGGGATGATCTTGACGTCATTACCAGGATGTCATATGGACTTTTTTGTTTGACAGGATTATTGTTATTGTTTGTAAAGTTAGTTGAAATATGAGCATATAGGGTTATATTCTGGGACATACAGTATCTGACTAGTTATGATATTTATCTGGCCTCGACTGGACCCTCTCTGATTAATCCAGGACGTCCGTTTTCTGGGCATGCAGGATTTATGTTGGTTGAAATCAGGTGATATTCTCGGCCAGATCTGACAAGTCATAGTTTGACTTGATCCCAATTGAGACGTCACTGATTGGTCCAGGTCCTGACCGTGCTTGCTGGGCTATGATCACAGGCCCCTCTACAGCGGGAGGCTCTCTCCATTCCGACATGTCGCCACTCCGAAATGGACTTCTTATTGTCGGAGTGGCGACACTGCCCATGGGCCTAAGGTTTAGGGTAGGGGTAGAGATAGGGTTAGTGTCGGAATGGAGACATGTCGGAAAGGAGACATGTCGGAGTGGAGAGATGCACCCCTCTACAGCATACCCTGCTTTAACATCAATTATATCATGTGTTTTTTGAGCGGTGGTAAACCGCTCCATAGAGTGGCTGTGCGTGTGTCTGTAGCCACTCTTTCCTCAGCGTTTTGCCATAGCAATGTGTTTTTCCTCAGCGTTTTGCCATAGCAATGTGTGTGTGTGTGTGTGTGTGTGTGTGTGTGTGTGTGTGTGTGTGTGTGTGTGTGTGTGTGTGTGTGTGTGTGTGTGTGTGTGTGTGTGTGTAGCCTGTATTACATCACCAATTACATCCTTGACCTATCTGTAGCCACTTTTTCCTCAGCGTTTTGCCATAGCAATGTGTTTTTCCTCAGCGTTTTGCCATAGCAATGTGTGTGTGTGTGTGTGTAGCCTGTATTACATCACCAATTACATCCTAGTCTGTAGCCACTTTTTCCTCAGCGTTTTGCCATAGCAATGTGTGTGTGTGTGTGTGTGTGTAGCCTGTATTACATCACCAATTACATCCTAGACCTATATCCTAGTCTGAAGACGTTATGCAAGCACGACCACCGCTCACTTCACATTGGGTGTGATTCTTTTTGTTACATGAGATGATTTGAAATCCTTTGAAAAATGCAGTATTTCAGATACAGTTCTACAGTTCAACACACTACCATCCTATGTCATTTTCATGAATTGGCCTATATATGGAGCTATATTTAATGGCAATGTGTTGATCTTTACTGTACTGTACAGTGAAACGTACAGTAAACATCAACAAATTACCATTAAATATAGCACCATTAAAAACGCACCACCACCACCACCATCACCACCACTGGAGGGGAGGCAGCCGTTCCCAGCCTCAGCCTCACCACAGGGTCCTCAGAACTGGTCCTAAACAAACAAAAAAGACAAAATAAACATTATTATTCCACAGGAATAGTAACAGGCAAAATAATGGGACAACTAAGACAAACAAACATTACATTTATACAAGCTATAGCATACTAAAATATAAACAATAAATATATTCATACAATGTCTAAAGTAAAAGACAAATAAAATTGCAAAAACAACATGGGCATATGAAACCTGCTACAACTCAACACATTGATAACTAGAACTAGAACTGCACTCTGTCGAGGTGCCAACTTGCGCCTGGTGTACAAGTAAGCCATGTATGGCCTACTTTGCATTGCGTGTGTGAACCGAGTCACATGTTGGGTGGGTGGGCACTGGGGAGTGTAGTGGAAAGAAATAGTACAGAAAAAAATAACAACCAATGTGAAGTGAGCGGTGGGCGTGCTTGCATAACGTCTTCAGACTAGGATTTGAGTCTAGGATTTACAGTCTAGGATGTACAGGCTATGCTACACACACACGTTTTGCTATGGCAAAACGCTGACGAAAAAGGCTACAGACACACGCACAGCCACCGCTCAATAACATTAATTTAAGAAATACATTCATATAATTTCCAATTTAAAAGGCAACTAAAATCACAAAAACAAATTGATGGAACCTGCTACAACTGAAATAATGTAATAATAATAAGGGTAATAATAAATAATAATAATAGCCTAATCATAACAACAACAATAATACATTTAATCTCTATAGCGCCTTTGAGAAACCCAAGGACGCTTTACAATTACAAAAATAAACAAACTGTTTGCCTAAAGTCTCATTGAACAAGTGTCTCTTCAGTTGCTGACTTGACAGTCATAATTAAGACCACAGTTCCGCACATGGGCGTAATCCTGGAGGAGGTCTGCAGGTGCTGTATAGGCTCAGGGCATGGAGAGCTTTATAGGTGAGGAGGAGCAGTTGATGCAAAACTTAACCGGAAGCCAGTGTACGTAGGTGTTTGAGGGTGCTGCCAGTGCCAGGGCTGCCATGTATCGGTATGGTAGAGAGGCAGCCGCACACACACCAGGAATGCTTGCCTAGGTGACATTCCCTGCTTCTTACAGCTTTAGTGGGCAGCTAATTAGGTGTCAGTTACCCAAATAAGTTAGAGAAAACCCGCCCTGCTACAGACAAAACTAATTCTTGTGAGGCAATCCTAAAATTAAATTAAATTTTGGAGCATGAGCAAATTCCAACAATGGTTTGATCGATCTTTATTATTCCTTATAGCAGCTTCTTGAATATTTCAACGTATACGATTTCAAAAAATCCCTACTTTTGACAAAGAATATGAATGTTTTAACTACTTGAACCCTATACTTAGTTGACTGGATTCCCAAGGGACCCCTCCTCCTGTATTCACTCACTGAAATCTTGACAGAAAATAGCAGATTTACAAGGTTATAACATGTCGCTATGTGATGTGTTGTGAGCTTGCAGATCTGCTATTTTCACAGACGTTCCCTCAAGTATAGGGGTTCATGTGGTTAAAGCTTTAAAGAAGCTTCTAGGTGAAAATGACAAAGCTAAAGCATTCCATTTTTGAGAATAATAAGAATAGAAATCGAACCCACTAATAATAAAAATCTAATACTACTACTACTACTTACTTACTTACTTCAGTATGTCTTCTAATTTAATCAAGTGGGACATTTTTACACTAATGTAGACAGTGAAATTCCTCAGTAAACTATGTAGTGTAAAGCTAAGATACAACCATACAGTATAAAACATTTTGTCGGCTTATAGAGCCAACTAAATGTTTTTTTTTGTTCAAAGGTCAACAGCCCTTGTTGATAGAGCCGGCAAGTGCTGATGACCTTTGCATCACATCTCCTGCTCAGCGTAGAGTTTACATCCCATTGTCCAAAGGGACGGGTGGCTGCAGTATCCAATAACTAAAGATTTAAATTTATACACAACAAAGTGCCTTCTCTCAAAGCACCTCAGGGGAGCCTCCTCTTTCCTATCCCTTGGCTTCTCAAGTCTGGGTTGCAGGTGGTGGATCCAGGGAGGAGGCGAGGAGGTGGAACCATAATAATCGGAATTTGGCTTGAGACAGCAGGTTGACAAAACAAAGGAAAGGAAAGCTGTGGAAGCACACGGGTTCCATGGACGAACGGCGCATGCACAGGGCGAAACGTCCATGGAGGAATGGCACATGCATGCGACGAAAGATCCATGGGAGAATGGTGCATGCGAGGGACAAAGGCATGATGCATGTTCTCTGCCCTGCTAGGATTATTGAAGCACACAGGGGCTGAACTATTAATTGGGCCGGGGGCCGCTCTCCATTCCGACATGCTGCCATTTAGACATTGACTTCTAATTGTCTGAGTGGCAGCACTTCCATAGGGGTTAGGGTTAGGTATAGGGTTAGTGTTGGAATGGGGGGATGTCTGAATGGCAGCATGTCGGAATGGTGGACCAACAACATAAGGAAACACAGAAGTCATGGATGTGCTTCTGTCATCTGTCTCCTGCACTTTTCTGCGTTTGTAGCCAGCTTCATCCACAGCCTCCTCACCTTCATCACGGCAATGTTTATTCATTGACCAGACAGGGCGACTATGAGTCTCAAACGGCATCATGCGTAATGCTTCAGTACACTTCTCACCCTGAAATGAGAAGGTGGTCTGTGGCATGAAGTGGGGGAGGCTGTAGACATTCACTGGAGCTGAGTGCACAGCCTCCAGTGGCTTGTAAGGTTTGTTGGTCTTAACCTCACACATATCTCCCTGAATGACCAACTCCTTTGCAGGAACATTTGCAACTGAATTCTTCCACAGTCTCCGAACCGTCCTGGACTTCCTAGCCCCCCTTCCTTTTCGTTTTTTCTCTAACCTGCCAGGAATTTGGGAGAGACCCTGCTTCCTGGGGAATGTATCTGTATGCTCATAATTCTGAACTGAAGAGGTGGTCTCTGGCCTGAGCATTGGGAGGCCGTAGGCACCTGTGAGTGTAGAGTATGCAGCACTGCTGACCTCCAGTAGTGGCTTGTAAAATCTGCTGGCCTCCTGAAGACTGTTCTCAGTGCTCTCATCCTCACACGTATCTCCCTGAAAGAGAGATTCCTTTGGAGGAGCATTAGCAACTGACTTCCTCCGTGATCTCCGAGCCTTCGTGGTCCTCCTAGCCTTCCTTTGTTTTTTCTCTGACCAGCCAGGATGACCGAAACACCCTGGAAAAGGACTTTCAAAGATCTTGGCTCCGATCCTTGTGTGTCCCAGAGGTTTAGGGAAGTCCTCCCTTGGAATCTTTGAGCCAAACATGCTCTCACCATGACGGTCAGAGTACTTGTTTCTCTTCTGGTTCCACCCAGAGCTGTTGAAGTCCTCTGACAGATTAGCTGCAAAGTATTCAGGCCTTGGCCAAAAATGTTTATATTCTACACCCCACAGAGGACTATAGCTTGCTGCATATCTCAGAAACCTTTCTTCCTCCGGAGAAAATAGAGGACTGTTACTGAGCTCCTTCGATCCCCGATAGAGAGCTGCAGGTGGGCTAAGGTACTTGAAGCACACAGGGGACGAACCATTTATTTTTTCAACATACGGAATTACCGAAGTCACAGCCTGTTCACCTTCCTCATCTTCTGCACAAGATTTAAACAAGGAAGGAAGACTATTAGTGTCACATTGCATTGTGGGAAACTCGTTGATAGACTCACCACCCTCACACTTATCACCCTGAATGATCATTTCCTCTGGGAAATTACTTGATTCTCCTGCACACTTATCTCCCTGAATGAGAACCTTCTTTGGAAAAAGACTCATTTCACCCTTACACTTATTTCCCTGATTAATTATTCTATTTGAAAAAGGATTCATTTCACCCTCATATCTATCTTCCTGAATATCCCCACCCTCATATTCACCTGTTTGAATGATAACGTCCTGTGGAAAAGGACTCGTTTCAACCTCACACTTATCTCCTTGAATAATAAGCCCCTTTGGAAAGGGACTCATTTCATGAGACCCTCCAAAAAGCTTGGCTCAAAAGGCCTGGATGTTAGCCTTCTCAAGGAATTCACCTCTTTCAGTCATTTTTTTTGTCTTTCTTTCACTCTGTAACTGACACTGACTGGGAATATAAATTATAGCCAGTGCTCTGACATCATAATGACGTTGACAATTCTGATTGGTCAATCAAGGAGGCCCCTGCCACTTACTGCACAACAGACATGTTTTACTTTGGGTTTCTGCAGCCAGGCCCCGCCCATTTCCGCCTCACAAGATTATCCACCAATTTGTGTTTTCCTCACTTTTTGTTTCAACCCCTACACAGTTTGTCCAAAACTCACCCGAATCGGTACACATTATCTCTGGAGTCGTACGATCAACATGTATATGTCAGGTTTTTGAGCGGCTCCATAGTGGCTGTGCGTGTGTCTGTAGCCTTTTTCCTCAGCGTTTTGCCATAGCAAAACGTGTGTGTGTAGCATAGCCTGTACATCCTAGACTCAAATCCTAGTCTGAAGACGTTATGCAAGCTCCATAGAGTGGCTGTGCGTGTGTCTGTAGCCTTTTTCCTCAGCGTTTTGCCATAGCAAAACGTGTGTGTGTAGCATAGCCTTTACATCCTAGACTCAAATCCTAGTCTGAAGACGTTATGCAAGCACAGGTCTGATTTAATGCAACCTCTAATCATCCCCAAATTGGAATCACATACTTGAGGGGCCTCTACAGAGTGCACCCCACAAATTGTGTTCACAATCACCTCTGCCCATAGAGGGCGCCACAAGCATGCAAAGTTGCACCATCTGGCATACAAACTCTATTTCCCCCTCATCTTCCTCATGTCCTGACAGCTGCCTGACACAGAGTTAGGCATTTAATAGGTAATCTGAGTCCCCAGAAGTTATTTTTTCCGCCACTAGGGGAGGCATTAGGCAACCCGGTCTGGCGGAGATCTGCCCTCATAGTAGGCTACTCAGCAGCACACTTTCGTTTTCCACACACTTTTACTTTTAAGCATTCCATTGACAAAAATAAAAAATAAATACCTCCTACCAACAAGCACTTGCTGTAGGATGTCCCTGAAAATATTTTTGGAAATATATATGCCATTAATACCAAGTTTTTTCTTTTTCAAATATTTCCAAGAGCAATTAACAAAACAAAACACGTATGATACATTAATGCAAATCGTAGACTGTTAACCCTCTATGGTTTTAATCCATTATAACAACTCTATGGTTTAACGAGAGTGATCTCTGGACTGGTTAAACTTTAACCAGGCAGAGAGATCACCTCTGGAGTGAACGATCCAAGTATCCCTCACTGCAGCGGGGTTTGTTTCTCATCGGACCATTGTAACCGTAACACACATTCGCGTCAAGGAGCAACCACTTGGCTGTGAAATTAATGCTCAGTTGAAGTTGTGGCCGCATAATAACCCTATAATAGGCTATACGCTTTGATGCAATATTACGGTAAACTATATAACCTGGAAAACATTTTAACGTGACCACATTTAGGGTCACCATTGCTTCGATTGTACAGGACGAAAAAGCCGTGTATTAAATATAACCCGCTACAACACAATCACATCAGCTCATCAGGTTGGTAAGAGGATCTCCTCGCTCTTCACTTGACCATGACTGCGGCAGCGGTATCCTTCACCGCTGCAGCGTTCATTGACAGAACTACGAGCTCAGGAGCCATCTAGGAGGATATAGTTAAAGGGTAAGTGATTTTCTTTGATACAAATAAGTGTTAATTAAATACCTGTATTCTGATAGTAGTTAAGTAGTACTCATGCTATTGAGTGTTTATTCAGGAACAGGTCTCCGTGTCTCCTGCTCTATTAAACTGAAAATGCATTTTCAGGTAGGAATACCATTTGTATCCAATTAGGATAGAGAACTGAGTCAGGATACAGATTAGACAAGTGAAATTGGAAGCGATGGCAGTATTGGCACTAAGAAATATATGAGATACTTTAATGGTTTCCAGTGGAAATAAGCTTAGTCTTTTCATGGATCTCCTTTTAGTAGACCTTGTACCAGTGAACTGTACCGTCATGAGACAAAATGAAATCGGAACTCTAAAAAATCCCCACTATAAAAATGAAGCTGATAACACAACTGGCTACTCAACTGACTGACTGACTGTCACTAAGGGATTTTCTGAGGGCTATATAAGTGTATTTGCATTTCTTTTCCACTGTATTTCAAATAATTTTCTATTGTTTGAATGACCACCAGTTGCCAGCAATGTGAGATGTGTGAAAGTGAATTAGCCCAGGGGTTCTCAACCTGTGGGTCGGGACTCGGGACGCCCCTGGGGGTCCCTAGATGATTAGCTTAATGTGCAAGATTGTTTTCTCACTTAACAGTAAACAAACCAAGTTTAAGTGTAGAGGGTATCTGCACATTTCTAAAGTGACAATTTAAGGACTTTTATAATAACTAAAATGACAAATTAAACATTGGCCAAATTGTCAAATATTAGAGGCAGAAATTGTGAAAATAGACGATCTACATTTGAGAGACGACGTGAGCATGTAGATGTGCTATTTTCACAATAGAACCGTGTTATACAAAATGTAATGTCTCAACTCTTCGTGCTTGTCAGGGTGGGCGGGTCCCCAGTAAAAGTATGATTATTTTGGGGGTCGTGGCCTGAAAAGGTTGAGAACCACTGACTTATGCCTCATTCACACTACGAAAAGCCAAGCTAATGGTTTGCTTGGTAATTCAATGTATTCTCTATGCAAACCAGCTTTTAGAATTTCCAAGCTGTAAAAAGGTTTGGAAATGTTTAAAGCTGGTTTGCATAGAGAATACATTGAATTACCAAGTGGTTTGCTTGGTAATTCAATGTATTAGCTTGGCTTTTCGTAGTGTGAATGAGGCATTAGCCTACCGTTCACATTAAAAGCATGAGGATTCCCCCTTTTCCACTTGTTAGAAACGGAGAGGGTGGAGAGGAGATCAGCTCGCTGCCCTGGCTGTCATCATCACCATCGTGTCATTTATCCCGACATGTCCACTCATCATGGAGCCGTGTTACTGGTGGGAGAGGGGAACTTCTCCTTCTCGGCAGCTCTGACTGGGGTCTCCCCAGATCCAGAGAGCAGCATCACGGCCACCTGCCTGCAGAGCCCAGAGGAGGCCCTGCAGCAGGAGGGCACAGCTGCCAACATTCAGATCATAAAGGACTCTGGTATGTGCGTGTGTGTCACTTGTCAGTCTAGCCTTGATACAAGACTGTCATATACCTGTATTTGTTCCAAGGCCCGTTCATGTAGGGCCGGCAGGGCCTGGATTGAAATCCACTCAGCGGCCCCTATCTAAAATAAGTAATGGTGTAAAGTAACTAAGCCCCTTTTCCACTGGCCCAACACCACACCACTCCACACCGGCCACTTGGGACCTGGGTAGAGTGGTGTGAAAGTGGTACTAAACATGGTACTAAAAAGTATCCAATCTAGAGTAGGTCTGAGCTAGGCCAAACAGGGCTAAACACTTCATAATGACTGATCACTCACTGACTTTTCATTTAGACCACCACCAGGATATAGTTGTAATACATGATAATAGATTCTTATTGTGTTATAACCACTATTATAATCTATTATAATGTATTATAATTATCATAGTAATACAGTATTATAATTTAGGATAGTTGTAATACAAATTTATATTGTATTATAATCACAGTTAAAAGGGTCAATTTGTTTCTTACCGATAGAGGTACTTTTGTGTAATGGAAAATGTAGATATTTTTATGTGGTGCGGTGTGGTGTGGTGTGGTGCTAAATCTGCAGTTGAAAAAGGGCTTAAGTACATTACTCAAGTACTGTCATTAAATCTTTTGGTTGCGGCCGTCAGGTCGCAAGTTACTATGAAAAACTCCACCGGCTGTCAGTCTCTCTGTCAGTCACGTCACATCACATCATGCCACCCTTTTCCCCTACTCTTATCTCCGGCACCGTTGCCCCTATCCGTGCCAAACTTTGCACACACACTCCATTGGCTCATTTCTCACATGGCCCTCTTCTAGCACCACCATCAGGCCAATTTTTGCAAAAGACATCTTTGGACACTGCTCCTACAGATTTTGGCCTGAAATCACGCAAAGCGGTACACAGGATCTCTAAAGTCATGTCATCAACTTGGATCTGTCACATTTCACACATTCCCTCCTGATTGGCTACCATTGCCTTCTAAAGTTTGTGTATTTGACGTGACGGTCGCTTAATCTCCCGATTAGGGAGTCTTACTGGTATTTCTTACTTTACTGTAGTAAATTCTACTCCACTACATCTCAGAGGCAAATATTATACTTTTATTCCATTACAATTATTTGAAAACTCAGGATACTACTGTAGTTAGATTGTAGATTTGGATTATTATTATTACAAAACCTACTGTAACCACTACTTTTACATTCTGATTTCTGAATACCAGAGTTTTACTTGTAAGGGCACGGTTACACAGCAGTTGTATTCTACCTATGAGGGTGGATTATGCCAATGCATTTCAAAGTAGAGTTCTCAAATTCTGCCCGAACCGGGCTTCATGCTCAATGAAAAAAATTATAGACTTTTTTTACTTTTACTCTGTGATAGAGTTCTCAAATTCTTCCCGAACCCGACTCTACCCGATCCAATGTTTTCGGGCCGGATAGGGCCTAAAATGTATGCTTACTAGTTGGGCCTCTGGCCCACCCAGTTAGGGCCCAGTTAGGGCCAGGTCTTCATTTTCAGGCACGTTGAACTCTACTTCAATGGGAGTGGAGCAGTTTGCTGCAGAAATCGGCAAATGGGAGCAAACTTCTCCATTCACATTGAAATGCATTGGCAGAATCCACCCTCCTAGGTAGAATAAAAATGTGGTGTGACCGTTCCCTAACAGAGTATTTCTACATCACAGTATTGATACTTTACTTAAGTGAAACATTTTAGTACCTTTTCAATGACAAAAAGATTATAATAAAAAAGTTGGATAATGTATTTGAAGCAGGTTAAATGCGAACGTTAAGAGGTGGCAATTGCCATCCCCTTTAATTGATTGATTACTTTACTTTATGAACAGTTTGTAAATAGTACTGTGGTATGATTATACAATGGTGCTAAAAGGATAACACAAAAAGCCTGATGGCTTATTTCCATTGTGGTCCTGACCTGTGTACAGTATTCTCATCAGTCTGCTTGTTCATCACGTCATCAGGGATCAGATTCCTGGGCCCGCTCTGTCCCGCATTGTATGTCTCCCCTGTCTCCTCTTGTCTGCCCTAAGGCCTATCACATGCCCCAAGCAGTGGTGCTTTGGGATTTTTTTCCGGGCGGACGGTCATTTATTGACGTCACGTGCACGCGCGTGCACGCGCCTCTAGAGGCTATTTAGATAGAAAGGATGTCAGCAGATCTAATGGTGGGAAAACAATAGTTTTCTAGTCTTAATTACATTTGCATTGTTACTTTTTGGAGCTGTGTGGAACACAAGCTCCCTATACGTGGCTGTGTGTGTGGCCGTGTCTGTGTGTCTGTCTGTCTGTCTGTCTGTCTGTCTGTAGCCTACAGGACCTTTTGTGACCACACGAGGGCGCTGTTGTTCAGGCCAGGCCAGACACCCACACACACACACACACACACACACACACACACACACACACACACAGCTCCACTTCGAACAGAGGTTCGATTTTTTATTTTATGTTCTACTTTCTTTTAATTCATTTAGAAAATACAGCGCTGCAGTAGGATAGAGAAACAAAGTTTGGCTTGAACGAATCTCAAACACTAAATACCACAGTAATATGGAGCCATGTATGAGGACACACACACATCGACACATGCACATGCAGTCACAGCTGGAAACCTAGGTGTTAGGCTATATATCCATATGAATAGAGGCTTGAGGACGCACACACATTCACCACTAGAAACCTGTTATGCAAGTAGCCACTGATTAAAGTATTGCTTGTAGGCTAGTTATCGCGGATTCGCGGGGTGGGGGGTTGTCGCGGCGGCGGCTCTCGCGGGGGGTATGCACGCGTTTACACGGTCGTGCACCGTTCGGTGCCGTCCGTGCGCGTGCATGTGGGGAAATATTTCCGGCCACACGGCGTCCGGTCCCGTCCGGCCCCCAAAGCACTACTGGCCCCAAGTCTGTTGTATTTTGTGTGGAATTGTTTTACATGGATAGAACAATACTTGCTACAGACTGTTTCTCCAGATTACACATAAATTACCTAGCCTTTTGGCTGTATGTTATTTTTGTAGGTTTACATTTTTATGGCTGAAGCATGGGTGGAAAAAGCCCCAGCCAAATTCCTCACAAAGACAATAAAGTTAATCTTGAATTATTGACACAGCAACACCTACTTATTATCCAGGCCAAGATAAGGAAGTGCTAGGTTAGTAATGAACACACATGAATTATTACCTTACAGTTCTACTGTAAATGTTTCACAATGCCCTGGATACAGGTGGGAAACTGTATGTTTGCTCTCCTGATGTTTGAGAGAAAAGCTTGTATTGCATAAAGCAAACACTGATGGGCATTTAGCAATCAAAGCCCATGGGACTTTAGCCTGTAGATGGACATGCAAAGTATGTTATTTAGAGTTAGAGGCATGTTGTTTAGGCAGATTCTAGATTTGTTGTTAACAACATTAGCTACTTTTTCTAGGGGGATCCCAAGGCATTCATTCCATGGTCAGTGTGGAGATATTATAGTCCCCCATCTGATCCTTGGTCTGCCAGGGTATCTCTCCTCCTCCCAGTGCTGACAGTGGTGTGACATCATAATGATGACATCCGATATCTCCATATTTGGGCATTATAGGGACACAGACAAATACAGAGATATCCATTTAGCCCATATGAGCATACAGTACTGTAACAGGGACACAGGCAGACAGGCGGATACACATAAAGAAACTGAGCACACACACTCCCTGGATGCCAATCTAGAACCTCTGCCCCACATTTTTCAAATCAGCCTCATGGTGGCGCTATAACAGGCCGATTTGTGTGGCCTGGTTGTTACCAGCTAATCTCCGGCGCCGTTGGCCCGATCGCTGCCAAACTGAGCACACACACTCCCTGGATGCTAATTCAGAACCTCTGCCCCACATTTTTTAAATCAGCCTCATGGTGGCGCTATAACAGGCTGATTTGTGTGGCCTGGTGGAGACCTGTGCTCGGAAGAGCACTGCTTCTAGTTTGTAATGTATTCATGAAGGTACTGCATTTATTATGTCTTGCGTATCTTTTTCAGGTGGAGTTGTGCTCTATGAGGTGGACTCTACAAAGCTTGGAGAATGTGCAGCTCTGCAGGGTCTTGTATTTGACCGTGTCGTATTTAACTTTCCTCACTGTGGACGAAAGAGTGGCGTTAAAAAGAACCGTGAACTCCTTAAAAGTTTCTTCCTGAGGTAGGTTATGTTGATGTTTTTATGGCTAATCATTACTTATAGGTAACCTTTGATTGAAATAAAATATAGGGATGGGACGATAAGCAATATTATCGTTTATCATGATAAAAAACACTCACAATAATCGTATCGTGGAGATTTAATTTATTGTGATATCGTCCTCCGTCATGCACTGGGATCAATTCACCTTTTATTTGCCGAGCTGCATATCTAGTACCACCTTAACCCTCTGTAATTGGTAAAAGGTACTTTCTTTTCACTCTATCAAATGTCTTTGCCAAAAAATTTCAGATCTACAAGATCACAGCGCGCCGCGTTGCGACACGTTGTGAGCTTGTAGATCTGCAATTTTTTGGCAAATGTTCCGCACCAGGATAATGGCTTTTGATTATCGCGATAATAATCATAAATCGCGATTCCTTTTGTGATAATAATCGTGATATGAAATGTTAATATCGTCCCACCCCTACTAACATAGCAAGTGTGCAGAACATCAGTCCTGATGGTTTCACAAGATAAAACAAGTGTGCATCACACTGAACCTTTTTTTTTTTTCCTTTTTTTTTTTCTTTTATGCTGTGGGCCCAGCTGTGTTCAGGTGCTAAGCGAGGAAGGGGAGGTCCACGTTGCCCTGTGCAACGGGCAGGGTGGCACTCCAGCCGACCGACCACAGAGAGACTGGCACAACAGCTGGCAGGTCGTTGCTATGGCAGCAGAGGCTGAGCTCATCTTAAGCCATGTCCAGCCTTTTGATGATGAGAAATACAAGGACTACAGGTGTACCGGATACAGGTAAGGAGGTGCAGGTCAGTGTTAACAGCAGTGATTCTCTACCTTTTTCATTTCAGGGACCCCCAATTTGATACCACGTTTTAATCTCTGGGACCCCAATGTACAATGTAAAATCGGACACTTGGAGCCAAATGGCTCTGTAAGGGTTCATTTGGTTCCATTTGTACACGCATCGAGTTACAGACCCACATGGGTCCATTTATGTGGTCACATGGTCAGATCTCAACCAGATGTTGAGAACCACTGGTGTTACAGTATGGACGCACAGAGAGCAGGGTTCCCACGGTCATGAAATTCCTGGAAATATTTTGAAATTAGAAACATATTTTTCCAGTACTGGAAAAGTTTTGAATTGATCAAAAGGGTCCTGGAAGGTCCTGGAAAAAATAGCTATGCATTGTCTTTGGTTATTGATTTTGTTAATACCTCTGAAATGACAAATTAAACTTTGCCAAATTGTCAAATATTTGAGGCAGAAATTGTGAAAATAGCAGATCTACATGTTGCGAGGCGTTGTGAGCATGTAGATCGGCTATTTTCACAATAAAACTGTGTTATACAAAATTCCTCTACTCTTAGTGCTCGTCATGATTATTTCAGGGGTCAAGGCCTGAAATGGTTGAGAACCAGTGGCATACACTACCTGTCTTTGGGCATTGCGCATATGAGTAAGCGACTCGTTATTGAGCTGAATTATTGTTATAGTCCTGGAAATTGGGTTAAATATTCTGGAAAAGCTTTGGAAAGGTTTTGGAAATTAATTGGTAAAGACGTGTGGGAACCCTGAGAGAGCCTGCGTGTGTGTAGCACAGCTAGTGGAGAGTTTCCATTGTCAACAGCACAGCATAGACATCTTAATGGAAAATGTTTATTGGAGGGGATTAAACATAAAATCTGCAGGTTAGAGGAACTATCTAGAAAGGCACTGTATAACAAAACCTCTTCCTGGACCTGGGCAATAAATGGGCGTGACTGTTTTAGTGGGCCTGATACATCACTGTGTGTCATATATCATTTATATTGTTGCTGCTGGGTGGAAACCTTGTGGGGGGTGCTGATCTCCACAAAATACCCCTCATAATATGGGGTTGTTGTATAAGGCAGTTTGAGAACCCCTGGATTAATGAAATGAACTGCTACACACACACGCCAATATGCATGCGCTCGCGCGCACACACACACACACACACACACACACACACACACACACACACACACACACACACACACACACACACACACACACACACACACACACACACACAGAGAGAGTATAGCTTAATGAAATGAACTGCTCAAATCCACTGCTCACTTCAAACTGGGTTTGATTTTTTTTTTTTTTTTTCATCTGGCATGCAGGAGCCAGGACAAGGGCTTCCATGTGGAGAAGGGTTTGCTTCATGTGTTCACACGCAGCCTTCCCATCGGCGCTGCTCCAAAGATCACAGTGGAGGAGACGGTTGAGGCGGAGAGGGTTGGATACGAGCCACCTGCTGAACTCAGCGATTACATATTCAGGTAACACAGAATGAAGCAGAGTTTCTAATTATGTACCTGTATGTATCCTTTATATCACTGTTTCCCAACCATTTGGGGGTCACGGACCAATTTTCATGGGTCACGAGTCACGACTCAAGTAAAAATCTAATTTTCTTTTCCTACATTAAAAAAATATATATATAAGATTTTCCCCTCCCCTTAGAAAAACAAAGAGACACATTAAGAAATTCCAATTCCATAATAAAGAAGCATTTTTGAGCTTGTAGATCTGCTGTTTTCACTATTTTGGGTCCCAGGCAAACATCATCAATTTTACACCATTTGTGTCTTGTGCTCAATCTTTTCGTTAGTTTTTTTTTATCCCTAAGATGTTTTCACTTGCACTTTTTTTTGTATCTCATGCATTTTTGTATCTCATCTTTTCTTTGTATCTCATAAAATGTCTTCTACTTATTTCTTTTTAACCCACATTAAATAGCAAATGAACTATACTACACTAGACCTTGAAAATATCTATTCAATTTGCACATGCTTACGATCACTGTTCTTTCGTCAGGGGTTTTCTCTCTCCAACCTCAGTCCATCCCGTCCGGCTGGTTCAGACCTTTATGCTGAAAGGATTGGCAGAGAAATGGACTGTCTCCATGATGTCCGAGTCCCTCCCCTTCCTCCTCACCCCCAAACAACTACAGAGGTGCTCTCATCAGATAGATGACACACAGTGCTACCAGATACACCACCCTCACTCAAACCTCACCACACCAGGCCATCCCTCGACAGAAGCTCACTCAGATGGGGGTATACAAAAGGATCCCTCCGTCTTACTGGATGGTCACGAGCCCTCGGACACACTGGTCACTCTTTTAAGCACATGCATCGTTTCAGACAAAGTGAGCAAAGGCAAAAGCCAAGTAGCTGAGAGTGCAAGGTCGGCTTGCTGCCTTGAAACTGATTTTGAAGAGGCGAGGGGTGTTTTTGTGCTGCGACCATCACTCCTTCCCCAGATGGAAGAGCTTCTGACTCGTATGCGAGAGGAAGAACCAAGACGTGGGCTAAAAAGTGCTGCAGAGAATCATCGGGAGAGAGAGGATAACAGCGGTGATGTTGAAGCTAAAGGAAACGAAGCCCCCAATGGGGACGGGAATGGCTTCACTGAGCTCCTATTTGGCATCAGTGGCCTGGTCTTCAAAAATGTTCCCATCAGCCCTTGGGCCCCGCCTGCCTTTCACCAGCTGGTCCTCTGTGGAGCGTTCCCTGTGGAATGTGAACCAATCAGATCCTTAGGCCAGAGCCTGGAGACCCTGCTGGCTCCCTACGGCGTCACCCTGGTCACAGCACAGGGACACCTGTGTCTAACTGCACAGCCAATGGGACTGCTAGGTGAGGTGTTTGGTAGCGACGTCGGTGACAGCACCAGCCACATTAGCGTCAACGTGGCCTTAAATTTGGATCTCCTCGCTGTGCTCCTGTTCTCGCTCCCCGATTGGCGGTTGCTTTGGACACGCGATCCACGTTTCTCAAAGCACGTTGAACCCTGCCCGTCCCCGGGAGAACCGTTCTGCCCGTTTTCCCTGTTCCCCCAGAGCTTCGACTTTGACATCAGCTTCTGGGCGGGACCGGCCTGGGAGGAGAAGGACTTCCACGCTGTGGTCAGAGAGGCCAGCAATGGCACCGTGAATCAGGTTAAACTTATCGACACATTTTCACACCCTGACCTTATTCAGACCAGCTACTGCTACAGGCTGACCTATCACTCACACACACATGCACTGTCACACACACGAGCCCTCCATCTACACGGCTGCTTGGAGTCACTGCTGTCGTCTCGATTACAGGTCACCATCAGGTAGCTGGATGTTGGCAAAACACATCCGAGGAGAAACAGACAAATTGTTGGGTTGTTGCCTAATTTGTATCCGCAGAAATGTGGAGACTGATTGTTACTTATCGTGAATGTAAGCTGTTGTATTACATGTCCATTGTTGTTGTTCCATGTCAGTTAATGTGATGAATTGTATTTTAGTCTCATCAATGTTACCAAACTTGTCGTGATCCTATCTTGAGCTATGATAACACAATTGCTCAGGTACTGTTCTGTGTATCAGGTCTGTTTGTGTAGTTATACTGTATGTTGTTTTTGTCTAGTTGTGAAATGTAATATAATATTATAATAGCCTATATTAACAAGTAACACACAGCAGTGTGTTTGTCTGTGTGACTAATACACAACATACGCTTATTGCCGACAGCTGCATGGCTCATTACCTATCGTGGCACGTCGCTGATTGCCCAGAGCTTGGGTACTACTAGCGAGATGGACGGATGGATGTTATAATAGCTTATTAATGAAATGAAAAGGCTACTACATTAGCATATCATGTGGTACATAATACAAAAAATAACATCAGTGACACCTTTAACTTGAATCAACTTACTCAGGATATCAGAAACCACATTGTACCAAGAGACCTTTCCCCTTTTCTGATTCTGTACTGTTTTGTTGATACGGTATGGTCTGTCTGGTTTCTTTTTTACTTTAACTGTCTGTGATGAAATTTTAGTTTGCTTTTGAAATGTAGAAAATAAAAATGTTCTTAATGATAATTATCATTTATTTGTACAGGGAGGGGGGTTAAGAATACAGGGTTGAATGTGATAGGAACCGAACATAACATGACTGCACTTCTCCATTGAACTTCAATGAATGTGCCTGCCTTGTTCTTGTCGCTTTATTACTTTTATGAATGGTGTGCTCGTTCTTCATTACCAGTGAATATGTTTTAGATTTTATTTTAGAAATGGGGCTTAACACAATCCTTTTTAATGACATTTAACGGCTAAAATTGCTACAATTGCAAATGATGTAGCCTATCTTCTGTGCATCTTCAAATCATGTATATTTTACATGATTACAATACCTACCATTTTCCAAAGCATATCTGAGCACTATAGAGACATCTGGGCACCTCGATGTAAAATGGGATATTTTGTCCAAAATGTAAAAATATTTATTTGGAAAATGTTTAATAAAGTAAAGTATGAATGAATAGAACATAATTAGTACATTTGAAAAATTAAGGTCTAATATTTCCACAATTGCTACAACACCTGTAGGCTAGCCTATATCCAGTCATTTTGTGGCATAAACAAGTCTGATAATGATGTACGTAATATATATATTACATTTTGGACAAAATAGAATAGCCAATATTACATTGAGGTGCCCAGATGTCCCTATAAGTGCCCACTACCCTGGCCTGTATCCGTTTAGATAAGGTGCCCACTGTCTACCGTTGCCATTGCTGCTGCTATTAAATCCTTTATATATACTCTATGATTAAATCATAGAGGTATAATCATAGAGTGTATAATATTTATTTCAATGGTATTCAATAGAGTCTACACGGAAGGCCACGCGATATTAGACCGGCTCTGGTCACGCGAGACTGTGACGATCAGTGGCGGAAACACACGAAGCCCTGACCTGCTGGTAAACATGGCGGCGAAGGGGCTTCGGCAGCGAACTAGGCGAGGGAGCAGGCAGGATGCGACCAACGTGAATAACGTGAATAATGTCCCCACCGAGGCTCGAACAGCCAAGGAGGACAAGGGCAGTGATGACCTGAAAGGTGCAGAGGCTCGGCAGGAGTGAGTATCACCCAGGAATTATGTGTCACGTTTAGGTATGGTGCTATTGTATGTATCCCCCTTCATTGACAACTGCACGGGAGGAGCTGCCATAGCCATTACGTTGTCACTTAATTATGTCAAATCAATACAATCATGTCGATGGATCAGTACTGTACAGTGTACATATAACTTCATGGACCATGCATGCGCCCACAAGGGATTGAAATATAAAGCCATTCGTGGGGGGTGTGTTGTTGTGACTGAATGAATCGCATGCTTGGTCTCATGCAGTGTCATCACCTGGTTAGATTCATTCATTCTGCCTTGGATGTGACTTAATTTATGTACCCCCCTTTCTTTTACACTACCTGGCTGTCACACAAAATCTAGGCTACCTAATGGTCAATCGTGGGTGTTGGTGTTTGCTCTGATTAGAAATACTGTATAAGAATAGTGTACACTACAGTTTCATATCTTGGTCACTATTAGCTCTGGTCCATAGCGTTAGTGGAGTTCTTTTCCACTAACGCTATGGACCAGAGCTAGGTCACTATATGGTCAGTTAAGACACCTCAGGATTAAGGCAGCTTGGGATTTCTTTTTCCCTTTGACAGTTTGACACGTCAGCAATAAGGTGCCCGGAGCTCCACCTAGTATAGTGTAGACAGACTAGACACAGACAGTGTACTATTCTTTCTTTGTCTAATTCGTGGCTGGTTTGGTTACAGTTCGAAAGCAATGAAAAAAAGGCAGGCGTTTGGGGCACCTGCCTATTGGAGCATGGAGAAACTGGAAAATTACACCTGCAGGAATTGTCAGAAACTTGCCCAGATGTCCAATATCAGTATAACGTTTTACATAAAATAATTAAAGGGCAAGCTTGGATCCTTTGCGAATTGTCACACAAAACATTAAAATGTTATTATTGTAAATGTTGTAATACCGTTTACTGTATGATGATAATCGCTCTGCAAAACATTCCACAGCAAGAAGAATATTCTGGAAATGTATGGTTCTGCATGAAGTTTAAAAAGAGAATAAAGTGAATGAATGTAGATGCTGTAGAGCTTTTTTCTTTTCATTCTATTGTAAACATACTTCTTATGTTACTGTACCATACTCAAGTGACACTGTGTGTGTGTGTGTGTGTGTGTGTGTGTGTGTGTGTGTGTGTGTGTGTGTGTGTGTGTGTGTGTGTGTGTGTGTGTGTGTGTTGTGTTGTGTTAAACAGTCCAGTAAATCGAGGAGGGCAGGTATGGGCACCTGAGGGGTCGACAGCATTCAAATGCCTTCTCTCTGCACGCTTCTGCGCAGCGCTGCTTAGTAACATCTCTGACTGTGATGAGACCTTTAACTACTGGGAGCCTGTAAGTAGTGTCTGCACTGAGATGTAAAAAAATTATGTACAAAGCAGGTTTTGGAACAGCATTTTACTGTTTGGAAGTAGAGTCACAGTTACACATTAGACATTTGACATTCTGAAGTGTTCTATTCCATTTAGCCTATCTGCTGTGTGGAATTTCTGGAATAATAATGAGATATGAATGCATCTTATTTTAATTTTTATGAATAATAATAATTAGATGTCAGTTTCGTCTGATATCATGTTTGATGACATTGCATCAGGGGCCACCGGGCCAGGAGTTTGTGCTCCCATTAAATTAAGCAGGTTACTTTACAGCTGTGCTTCTTTATCTGTAGTTTGTCTATACTCTTTCTTTCTTTCTTTCTTTCTTTCTTTCTTTCTTTCTTTCTTTCTTTCTTTCTTTCTAAACTCTTCTTTTTTCTAACACAATGTCCCATTGGACAGATGCACTACCTGTTATATGGCACAGGGATGCAGACATGGGAGTACTCTCCATTATACGCCATCAGATCCTATGCTTACCTCTGGTTACACGCCCTGCCTGCCTGTCTACATGCTCATGTACTACACACCAACAAGGTAACTACACTCCTATTTCTCTCTCCTTGTCTTCTCTTTCTCTATCTATCTCTCCCTCTATCTCTTGACTTGCAGACACATACTGTACTGTACATAAAAGTAAAAATCAAACCTCGGTTCGAAGTGAAGCGGTGAACTTTTATTCTATGTGTTCTAGAGTTATGAACTCTGTGATCTATACATTCTTTATATTCTGAATGAATTAATGATTTTATCTGGAGGGCCGAATTGTCATGTGAAGCTTGACCAATCGTCAAAGTATCCAATCATCAGACCGGGACAGACACTACACACGGACGGACGGACGGACGGACGGACGGACGGACGGACGGACGGACGGGACAGGACAGATAAAACCTATTCATTCTGAACTGAAATGGCCATATATGGAGATGGGACACACATTTTGCTTTTTGAAAAGGCCTATTCATTCTGGACTGATATTCTGGACGTACGAGACAGAAAAAACCTGTTCATTCTGGACTGGAATGACCATATATGGACATGAGGTGACATACATTTTGTTTTTGAAAAAGCCTGTTCATTCTGGACTGAGATGACCATATATGGACATGAAACACACATTTTGTTTTTGAAAAAACCTGTTCATTCTGGACTGAAATGACCATATATGGGCGTGGGACACACAAAGCCACTCATTGGAAGCGGCTTTCACCGCTTCAAAAAAATAAAACATACATTTCATTTAGCGTGATGTGTGTGCTCATTAATTCCTCATTAAAGGGCCTACACCATGCTTTTAAAACTATATTTTTTGTATAAATATATGCTCAAAATTGAGTCTTAGACAGGTTTTAACCCTCAAAAACCATTCTTTTTGTTTGTTCTAGCTCTACTATAATGAGGCTCTCCAGCTGCAATACCAAAACGGCCTCTGTTTGCTCAGGGGCGCATCTAGTGGGGTTTTTCCAGAAAAAAAAGAAGTTTTTTGAAAAAAAAAAAAGTTTTTTGAAAAAAAAAAGTTTTTGAAAAAAAAATTTTTTTGAAAAAAAAATTTTTTTTGAAAAAAAAAAAGTTTTGAAAAAACATTTTTTTGAAAAAAAACTTTTTGAAAATTTTTTTTTTGACTGAAAAAAAAAACGGGAAAACGAGAGTGACGTCACTCTCGTCAACTCTCAGAACAGCACTGTTCTGAGAACCCGTGGAAAGCTTTTCATCTCTGTCTGCCCAAAACCAGAGAAAGACACAACGGTCAGAAATAGGACTTTGTGAGGATAGAAGGTGCCAGTGGGACCCCAAAAAAAGGTTTTAAAATAGAAAAAGTGAAAATTCATGGTGTAGGTCCTTTAATAATTGTCTATGTTGCAGGTTTTGGTGTTCTACTTTGTACGGTGTGCCCTTGCTTTCTTCTGCTGTGTCTGTGAGCTCTATTTCTATAAGTGAGTATAGAGAACAGGGGAATGGGTTATTTTTTGGTTGTCTAAAATGTATACAGTAATTATATTTTAAAAGTTGCCCGTAGGGATAATGTACAGTACAGTGAGGTGGTCTTCACCCTGTCATCGTTTATTTTCCATTAATGACATTAATGACCCAATGACTGTACATCATCCTGCTTATCACATAGCCACGTATAAGCAAATTCAGTAATTTGACACTAAACATTGATTTAAAAAAAAGTTTTGTTATAACAAGTTTCCGTTTCAATGTAAACGGAGGTAGAGTACCGGTCTGTTATTAATAACGGAGTCCAGATTGACAATCAGAATTTGAGTATTCAGCAAAGCTGTGCAATAAAGCACATTTTATGTTGTAATTTTACGTAAATACATAAATAAAGGGGTTGTCAATGTTTTTATGATTGTTACAAAACACCATTTTTAAAACATATTTGACTTAATCCCATTGTCTCATTGCCTTGCCAACCGTGTGCGTGCGTGCGTGCGTGTGTGTGTGTGTGTGTGTGACACTCAGGGCAGTGTGTAAAAAGTTTGGCTTGCACGTTGGCCGCCTGATGTTAGCCTTCCTTGTCCTGAGCACTGGAATGTTCTGCTCCTCGGCAGGTTGGTCCGATTTAATATTTTTCCTTTTTTATTTGTATTCGTTTTATTCTTAAACTTCTAAAACGACTAATTATTAGAATCTGTGTGTTTGTAATTTTGCATCTTCATCACTAAAACAGGTAGCTCAACCAGTTTGTGCACTCACCACATACAGTTCACATACATGTCATGGAATTGAATTCAACCTGGGACATGACACATCCTCTCCCATATTGTTCATTAGATATTGTTTCATATTTTATCCATTTGAAGTCTAATTTCTTGCAGAACCACCGTCGTATCAAGTGCACGTTCACTATTGATGCGCTCACAGTCATGCTTACACAGTTCAGGAGCATAGTGGGTAATTCAAAACAGGGCACCTCCACACCAGAGAACATATAGTGTAGCACAACAACACGTTCATAGGACACATGCTGATCATTCTATGTGGCCTTTTCTCCATCTTTGTCTGCAGCATTCCTGCCCTCTTCGTTCTGCATGTACACTACTCTGGTTGCCATGACAGGCTGGTTCCAGGACTCGCCTCCATTGGCCATCTTGGGCGTAGCTGCCGGTGCCATTGTTGGTTGGCCTTTCTCTGCTCTGATTGGGTAAGATTGAAAAGCGCACAAATCCTTTTATTGTGAGTTTGAAAAGTGTTTTTAATATTACATACACAATTTACAGTCTGAAATTACATTTCACATATTAACAGTCTGAGATAGACTATCATAGTTTAATATTTGTATGGTTACTTTATCTCACTACTCCTGCAATCGTGTCCACATTTTTGGCTGTAGTATTTGCAGAAATTAAAAAATAAAGTACTTTCTCAGAAGAAGTTCTGTTACTGATGGCTGTTGGCCTGGCTGTTGTCAGGATCCCCATTGCCTTGGACCTGCTGTTGATAAAGAGACAGTGGAAGAGCTTCATCACCTGGTCAGCCGTTGCTTTGCTGCTTCTCCTGGTGAGATTCTCCTCCTGACACTTACTGGTCATCTAATGCAGGTGTTCTCAAACCTTTTTAGTCTGTGACCCTCAAGATAAACATATTTTAACTGGGGACCCCCCACAATGACGTGCCCTAAGAGTTGAGGCATTTACATTTGTATAACACGGTTCTATTGTGAAAATAGCAGCTCTACATTCTCACAACACCTCATTGTGAACATGTAGATCGGCTATTTTCAATATTTTGCCTCTAATATTTGACACTTTGGCCAATGTTTAATTTGTCATTTTAGAGGTATTAAAAAGTCCTTAAATTGTCACTTTAGAAATGTGCAGATACCCTCTATACACTTCAACTTTATGTTGGTTTGTTTACTGTTGAGGGAGAAACAATTAAGTTAATCATCTGGGGACCACTTGGGGTCCCGACCACAAGTTTGAGAACCACTGGTCTAATGGGAATGTGTGCACATGCCTATGTCTGCTTGTCTTTCTTTCTCAGGTACCCTTAGTGGCGGTGGACTCTTTCTTTTATGGGAAGCTTGTCATTGCTCCGCTAAATATCCTGCTCTACAACGTCTTCACCGAGCACGGCCCTGATCTCTATGGTAAAGTGTTTGAACCTTATTACTGTCACAGTATTGCTGACACCTGTATTTCCATCTGGGATCGATAAAGGTTTACCTTATATTTGTTTGTTTTTTAAAGCAGGATTTGTTGTTGTTTTTGATGCAGGTACAGAGCCTTGGCATTTCTATTTTAAAAATGGTTTCCTGAACTTTAACCTGGTGTTTGCTCTGGCACTGTTCTCTCTACCGCTCACTGCTTTAATGGAGACACTGCTGCACAGGTTCAATGGTGAGTACATACAGTATGTACATATTATAGGCCAACGCGCTGTAAGGATCCAGAATATTATCAAGTTGGTCTGCTCTAAAGGAGCACTTACAGGTGGCTGCAATTCGGAGCTGGCCCCTGTACAAAGTCAAAGCCTATTAGCAGACCTTGTATTGTACTGCACTTTCCACTTTGCGTGTCTTTGCAAACTGTTGATAAAGTATTTAATCAATCAAAATAAAGAAAGAGGACGTTGTTCAGCTTACATCCTTTGTATCAGCCCACGTTTTGTGTTATCATTTCCCTTGACCAAATCTGCCTCATAATGTTGATGATATGCACATATGAAATCAGTTGATGTCAGTTAATGCAGTGCCCACATCTGTGCAATAAACCTATTAGTTACACAATACATTGTTCTTGATTCTGTAGATGAAATTAATATTTATTTCAAGATCAGGTTCAGGTTTATTGTCACATATATCCATACAAAGTATAAATACAATGAAATGCTTGTGCTAAGATCGCCATTTCCACTCAGCCAAATGAGGTATATAGACCACTGAGTCAGCCCAGCTCCTTATCCAGACATCAGTCATATCAAAACTTGACTACTGTATCTCACTCATTACTGGTGCACTTAAGCCCCTCCAAATGATCCAGAATGCTGCAACACGCTTGGTTTTCAACCGGGCAAACTTTTCACATGTCTCCCCATTCTCCGCTGCCTCCATTGGCTCCCAGTTACTGCCCCAACAGAGTACAAAGCACTGATGTTGGCCTACAAAGAAACCAAAGGTATGGCACCCCCATATCTTCAAAGCCTATCCAACCCTACAACCCCTCCCGCTCACTCAGCTCAGCTAATGCAGAGAAGCTGTCAGAACCTTCCCTAAAATCTCCGGGACAATGCTCCAGCTGTCCCAGACTATTCTCCCTCCTGGCTCCCAAACTGTGGAACGAACTCCCATTTGCAGTTACAACTGACACACTCCCAATCATCCGCCGTAGTCTGAAGACTCGCCTCTTCAGACTCCACCTTAGTCAGTAGCGCTTGCAGTAGCGCTGCCCTAGCCTTGACAACCTTGCAAGCTTATGCAAAGGCTAAGATGCAATTTAGATGGCATGTTATGCAACTACAGTACATAACATGCCATTTAAATTGCATCTTAGAGATGCCAGGTCATTTGTAGACCTGGCATCCTATGTACTTGTGTTTAAAAATACATACAGTTAAGACTGATTATAAGTTATTGGTTTACCTATGATCCTAGATTACTATTGCTATGCATTTGATTACCTTATTTGTGTTTTCCTTGCTTTCTTCAAGTCGCTCTCAGTCTGGATTAGGAGCGTCTGCTAAATGCCTAATTTGTGAATTGTACTTACTGTGGTTTTGATTGTCTTTTCCAGTGCAGAACCTTGGACGTCCATACTGGCTGACTCTGTCTCCCATGTACCTGTGGATGTTGGTGTTCTTCACCAGGCCACACAAAGAGGAGAGGTTTCTGTTTCCCATCTACCCCCTCATTTGTCTCAACGGAGCGGTCGCGCTCTCCTCCCTGCAGGTACGTGCTGAGATCTCACGCCATTTGTAAACCGCTGGATCACTACTTCTAATCTGCACTGTAAGATTTCCTGACAGCCTCACAGACACAAAATAATAAAAGTAGCTGCCGATGCAATACAGACAAGCTGCCTTCTTCAGGGTACTCACAGACAAAGACAAAGAATCTTTACATTTGGAAATGATTTGAAAATGCACTTTTGGGTATCATCCCCCATTTATTCAAGCATAGCACCATGTCATCTAAGAAGCAATAGCGCCATCTGCTGTAACCCTCCGCCAAAAAAACAGTTTCATCTAAACTACAGTATAGTGTGTAATACTGTAGCTCCCATGTACAGATTATTGATGTTTTGATTGTTTTAGATTTTATTGAATAGGTTCTTGGTCTACCTGCGTTTTTTTAATTCATATTTCTATGCATTTGATTTATTAATGTTGAGGTATTTATTACCTTGTGCTGTACATTGTCTGTACACAGTGTACAGTACCCCCACGTACCAGAGGTTATATGACTCTGTGACTATTACACTTTGTAAGCTTCCTTGAACCCTGTGTCTGCAGAAATGCTACCACTTCCTGTTCCAGCGCTATCGTCTGGAGCACTACACTGTCTCCTCCAACTGGCTGGCTCTGGCTTCTGTACTGCTCTTCACACTGCTGTCCCTATCTCGCTCCATGGCCCTTTTCAGAGGTACACACACACGCGCGCGCGCACACACACACACACACACACACACACACACACACACACACACACACACACACACACACACACACACACACACACACACACACACAGAGGTAATTCGTAGTTTAACATATTATAGAAACTGACAGACATTTAAAAGCATGATGATTTTACATGGAATTTACTTTGGCCGGTGATAGTACATGGCGTAGTACATTGGCCACCCAATTTTAAACAATTGGACTTCTACAGGGGTCTTCACCGTTTTCAGGCCAGGACCCCTTAGCTGAGCGAAAGATGAAGCAGGGACCCCCCACAACCTTTTCAGATTCCATAATTTCATTGTTTGGCAGCACAATCATCAGTGTATTTTGGATTCATGAACATTTTCAGATATTTAACCACTTGTCTTGAACCATCAATACTTAAGAAACTTGACCCTCTTCACCAAACCTTGTTGCCGAAAATAGCAGATCTACAAGCTCTCAACGCCTTGCAGCGCGAGGCGTTGTGAGCATGTAGATCTGCTATTTTTGGCTAAAGTTCTCAGAATATGAACACTAGGGTTCAAGTGGTTAATATGAAAAAGAAGAAAAAGAAGTTCCTATCACTCAAAGATTTGGAGGACCCCCTGTAGTAACTCTGAGGACCCCCAAGGTGTCCCGGACCCCCTGTTGAAGACCTCTGGACTACTATATGACCACACATATGGTAGTGCAAATTGAACATTAGACATGGTAGCCTTGCGTAGCCAGACAAATGCCATTGAAGAAAAATTGCCCATGGCAGATTAGGTCTGGCCCCGCTCAGTTATTCAAATATTTCACGGCTCACAAGTCGTGAGGGACCAATCAGGTGCCCAGTATGCAAATGTAGGGCTTTTCAGATGAATGTTAATCAAAAGACTATGACTTACAGTGATGTTAATAGGTTTTCAAAGTAATGGGTCCCGGGACCCACAGGTGGTCATTCGAATGAGTCCCAGAAAAAAATTATGGGTCCCCAATTTGGGTCCCCATTTTATTTATTTTTTGCATTGTGAGCTTTTAGATCGGCTATTTATATTTGCCTCTATCTTATATTATTTTACAATTAGGCTAATGTTTGGACATTTTTGATAGTATAGTTTTAGCTTGTTGATTACTTTGGTGCAATAATGGTCTTTTTTTTCTTTTCTTGGGGTAATAAAAAGGTAACTTATAAGTACAATTTAAGGTACTTTTACTTTACTGGAGTATTTCCAATTTTCATTACTTTTACTTCTACTCCACTACATCTCAGAGGCAAATATTGTACTTATTCCACTACAATTATTTGAAAACTTTACTAGTTACTTTGAAAAGTATAGCCTACATAACCACTTCAGCCATGGCTATTTTCAAAGGATATTATTTGGTAACATGTGATACAGAATAATTGTGCTGCACAATTATTCTGTAGTAAAGTACTACAGAATAATTGAATAAAGTAAAAGTACTCATTATGCACAATTTGTGCATAATGAGTACTTTTACTTTTAGTCCTAAAGTGTAGCCTATACTTTTACTCAAGTACATTTTGAATTCCGGACTTTAACTTGCAGTAGAAGATACTTTTACTTAAGTAAAACATTTGAGTATACTTCTGTGTATGGAGAGACCACTCGACGTAATACTATGAGAAAGTGGAGCGCTCCGGAGAACGGCTGTTGTAAATCACAGATAATTAGTTTCTCCGCTTTGAAAATCAGACGTCTTTTTATGACTTAATGAGTTTATGACCCTCTGCCAGCCTCACTGACTGTGCCTCAGAAGAGCAGCCACGGCAGTAGCTTTAGCATGTAGCTAAACGTAGCAGCATCACATCAGAGTGACAGAGAGAGCACGTTCATGCTGCTGCTGCAGCAGTGCAGAGTGCGGTGGCTCCGCTGCATGCAGAAAGAGACAGACAGACGGCAGGCAGTTTCTGGCGAGGATATTAATGAAACGAAATGCTGTTTGCGACACGTTCATTCCGCGGGGACCCTGACCGCGACGCTGTTGTTTTGCCAGTGTAGAGACGTCACGTTTCTGCGCCGTCAGTTGCACACGTTCTGTGGGGGAACCCCTTTTGGTGTATCACCTAACATGCTGTGCCACTATGGTCAGAGAGCGGCCCGGTGCTACGCTAAAACTCAGGCACCCATTGAATTCTGTGACCATCTACGGGCACACAGAATGGCGTCGGTGGACGATAGAACGCACTGTTGTTAGTTCTATCGTCTGTTTTAAGACTTTCTACGCGGATTTCATTTGTGTTAAAGTAGGGTTAAGTAGCATGCCTTCACCCATGAATAATGGTGGCGTCTGTGGACTTTTTAAAATATTTTTTTTTTCGCGACGTGGTAAATTATTTTAACGTGGACTCCAATGGAGGCGATGCGTCCGTGGGACCCCAGGGCAATGACGTGAATGCGTCTCTAGGCAACGTGAATGCGTCAGAGACGCGGGACGCGCACGTAATGACGTCACTGGACTTAAACTAAATCAAAATTAGCTGTCAAAATCAACAACGCTTTGTATAAAGGTGCACCATTTATTGCATGCATCACACACTTTAGGAGAAATGTCACTTAACAGTACATCTCTGTCGGCAGGCTACCACGCCCCTTTGGACTTGTACCCAGAGTTCCACCGCATCGCCAAGGACCCCACTCTCCACTCTGTCCCTGAAGGCAGGAACGTTAGCGTGTGCGTGGGGAAGGAGTGGTACCGCTTCCCAAGCAGCTTTCTCCTACCCAACAAGTCAGTATTGAAATAGAATGTCACCGCCACTGTTTCCATCTATCTAGTTAACTCATTCGTAGTTTACGGCCGAGGAGCCCGAAGTTTTTTCTATGTCTTTCACTGCTGGCTTCTCCTACCTGTTAAAGCGGCCGCTAATCCAGTTCCCATCGTGCGTGATCGGACACTGCTATGCATCGTGTGTTCGCGTATTACATCAGCTTCTCAAATCCTTTTACTTTTTTTTCAATTGATCAATAAGTTCTCCGTCTGTAAGCTGCCGTGTTTACACAGAAAGCCAACGAATAGAGGATAGAGGACGGACAGCCGCTTCCGGTTTACGGTCTCAATGTTAACTGGTCCGCTCAATAATGTGTCCGTGTAGAAACCGATCACGGAGCATTAGTTCCGGCCTATTTTAGTTCCGCTTCGATAAAAAAAATGTTTTTAATTAAAGCTTATTAAATCTTCGGGTTCCTCGGGCATGGCAGGGAAGGGGTACAAAGGGGTATTTCTTTGGCAGAGGTTGAGTTAATTGAACTTTAAATCTCATGTAAAAAAAAAAAAAAACCTTGACCAAAAGTTCTTGATATAACTATATAATATGCTTCATGCTTCTTTCGTTCACATCTCCAGCTGGCAATTGCAGTTCATCCAGTCAGAGTTCAAAGGACAGCTGCCTCAGCCCTATGCCTCCATTCCATTGGCTACTCAGATCATTCCAGCCAATATGAATGACCAGAACCTGGAAGAGCCGAGCAGATATGTGAGTCAATTAGGCAACATAACAGTGATGCCTATAACACATTGTGATAAGGATCATGATGAATTGACCATTACTCAATGTTTATTTGTATGTTATAGTAATCAATGATTAGTTTGTTACATATTTGTGTTTTATGTACGTACTGAACATTACTTTTTTGTAGTGCCATAACACAACAACCACATCTATTGCTTAATAACATTTAATAAGTTGTTTTTATTTAACTGATGAACATAGATATATAAAAAAAGTAACGGCAAATGAATAATTTTACAACAATATAATATAACCTCGCCATAACATGACTCTTGCAGATGGATATTCGGCAGTGCCATTACCTGGTAGACCTGGACACAGAAAGCGAGACGGCCCGCGAGCCACGCTACTCTGCTAATAAAGAGGAGTGGAGCGTCATTGCCTACAAGCCTTTTCTTCAAGCATCCAGGTACTTTCACAATACAGTGTTGATTTTGACAGCACATTTAGTTTTAGTCATAGTCTTTTGAATAACATTTCATTTAGTTTTAGTCATCTGAAATGTTTTAGTTATAGTCTAGTTTTTGTCGACTAAATGTCAGAAGATTTTAGTCGACTAAATCTGCAGTTGATTTTGTCGTAAAAAATATATTTTGGCGGGCGTATGGCATCGTAATGCCTGATTTTACATAGAAAAAGTCAGATCCAAGATGCAATACCCAAGCGCAAACAAACATGAAATGACTTGTTTTTTAGTTCTACTGTAATTTTTCTCTACTAGTCTCTCCTTAACATTTTAGTCTAATTTGTTGACCAAATTGTCAATACATTTATTCTTAGCTTTAGTCATCATAGCTTGGTTTGTATTTAGTTTTGTAAAGTAAAAAAGGCAGTCGCCAACATTTTTTATCATAGTTTTAGTCGACGAAATTAACACTGATACTCAGTTCACATTAATTGATAATAATAATTTTTTGTGGAATTCGTAGGCCCTTGAAATTGTGTGAATTTGTTAACGACGACCAAGAACACGTATTTGTTTCAGAGAGAGAGAGAGAGAGAGGATCGCCTATGTTCACACTTGGCACAAGCCTACATTTACCTCTCTAGTGGACTCAAAGTGCCCTTTGGTCATTTTGCATATTGATTCCTAAATAAATACTGAGTCTGACTGCAAAAAAAAAAGAAAAAAAAAAAGAATATATATATATATATATATACACACACAGTTCAGTCCTTTAATTTTTCATCACACTATATTGATCACTGTCTGCTAGTTCAGAGAAGTAAATAGGCAATCATACTTATGTATGTATAGATGTACGATACAATTCTTTCCTTCCTGATACCGATTCTGATACCCATAACGTCTGTATTGGTCAATACCGAGTACCGGTCCGATTCCAGTGTGTAATTTAAACAAATCTAGGACAGTGGACCCTCTGGGTCCAAATGGACCTCTACAAGTCTGTAACTCCGAGAGTGTACAAATTTGTACTCTCTCAGAGTTATGGGGGTCCTTGAAATTAAAAGGTTTGAGAACCACACTGATCTAGGAATAAAAACAAAAATCCATTAATAATTGTTAAGGTGCAGCCACATGAAATATCATCATGTGATACATTATATGGTATCCAAATGGCACAGACTGGCATACTCGCCGATACCAGCATTTTAGGCAGTAGCGGCATCTCTAACTGTCTCCTGAATACTGTAAATTGCTCTGTGTGGTGCTGGCCATTTGAGGTGTCAGCGGCACAACAGACATTATGCAATGTAGTACGTTGACCTATCCATTCTCCTTAAAAACAAACAGAATGGTAATGTTTTCTTCGTGAAAAAGCCTACTGTATGTCAGACAAACAAGAATCGTTCCTACGGTATTATGATGGTGACATGGGTCAATTAATTATAACTTTTAAGCTTGGTGAGTCATTTGTATTGCCTATATTCCACAATTTTCCAGTGCTGAGTCAGTTCCTGCTGTCAAATTTGTGAATTCAGATTTTGCTGTATACTCCACAAAAATGTGAACATAGTGTGCAAAGGCTTGAACAATTTCGTTTTAAGAATTCTCAAATGTTAATGTTAACTCATTAACTGCCAACATTGTCTGCTCTGCACGTGCCAGGGGGCCGAGCTAACATTTGAAAAATCATAGAATAATTTTCCTCACAACAATCCATGCACCGATCGATTTAAAATACATAATAGAGTCGCGGTAATCCATTTCTATTGTTATGGGGAGTTGAATGAGAATTGGCGGTGTGGGCTTTGAAAAAGACATGTGAAAAACATGTCATTGGCAGTAAATTAGTTCTAGGTAAGCCCATTCAGATTTTGTAAAAAGAAAAATGCTCTGACAGCCCTAAAAAGCAGAGAACTAAGATAATAAAAGACTCAAAAAGTTACATCTATATAAACCCTTCTCTATAAGGTAGACATGTAATGCCATGTGCATTAAAACACAATCAAAATTGGGTCTAGAAAAATAAGACAAGACAACAAGACATAGTCTAATGACAGCATGGCTCTTGTGTGTATCTCGGACTTCATATGGCCAGCCTCTGTGACATTAGTCACATATAATGTATCTACAACTTTTGCTATAGATATGGGCAAGGTTTCAGCCCAAGCCATGTACTTCCATAAATGATATGCAGTATGCTCTAAAATGTGAAAAATCATATGTCATTGGCCCACTGGTAGTGTGCACAATAACTCAACTCTGATAGGTCCAAGTAGTTTGCGAGATAGGCTCTGGACACATACAAGACGGATAGACACTCTTATACAGTAAGTAGATGGCTATATCCTCCGACAGAGCCCTGCCGTAATAAGCACTATTTCTCTCTCAGGTCGTCTCCTCTCTTTCGAGCGTTCTACATCCCATTCCTGTCAGACCAACACACCAGCTACAGTCGCTATGTTATCCTGAAACCACGGCGACCAAAGCAGCCTCGCAAGCGTTCCCACGGCTGACCTCAGCGCCGGCCTCACCCATCAGAACTTTGGAACAGTGTTGGTTTCCGAAACTCTTTGAGAACGCGCAGATTTGTCCCTCCAACTCTCTTTCAAACATCTCCTCTCATTCCTATACGTATGTTTGTGTACGCGGGTGTGTGAGTGTACAGTAGGTGGGATACTGTATGTGTTTCTATGTCAAAAATATTTAAGTTTATATCTCTTAATGAAATGCGTCAAAGATCTGACCCTTTAAGGACTTCTGTGTCTTCTTAAGCCTGTCAGGAGTGTGTGTGTGTGTGTGTGTGTGTGTGTGTGTGTGTGTGTGTGTGTGTGTGTGTGTGTGTGTGTGTGTGTGTGTGTGTGTGTGTGTGTGTGTGTGTGTGTGTGTGTGTGTGTGTGTGTGTGTGTGTGTGTGTGTGTGTGTGTGTGTGTGTCCGTGTGTGTAGCAGGACCTGTGTAGCAAGCGTGTGCGTAGTGAAAGAGAGACAGCAGGAAATGAATGTTTGGGTGATGCACACAATGTTTTGACCAGAAATAGTCCCATTTAAGCTGTTGCACATAAACATAAAAGTATTGCGTGCTTTTCTTTTCATGCTGAACCTGGAAATCATGAACAATTTCAAGTTTATTTTGTTAAAATAATTCTCTCGCTGTACGGATTCAACTCTACATGAATGGTATGTGACTATGTGGTCTATTGGAAACGTAAATGGTCGAGTATGAATGTCTTTGTCAAAGTGAGGGTGCATGATTAATTTAATTTAAAATGTTAATAAAAAAAAACATAAGTTCACACCTCTTGTCCTTTACTATGGAGGAAATGGATTACATTGGTAAAATTAGATCACGTCAGATTGGAACCAATAGTAGATTACCTGCATTAACGGTCAGTTAAAATATATCGTTTCTGTTGATCAGAAACCTTCTATATCCATATATATATATATTTTTGGAGCGGTGGTCACAACGCTCCTATACGTGGCCGTGTGTGTGGGTCTGTCTGTCTGTCTGTTTGTCTGTCTCCGTGTCCGTAGCCTGCACTCCTGCAGTAACCTTTTCTGACCACACATGTTAAGGGAGGGGCGCTGTTGCACACACACACACACACACACACACACCACCGCTCAGTTCACACGAGTGTGATTTTAATTTTTATACCCAAGCATGTCATGCAAAAGTAGTGGAAATAGCCAGTCTACAAGTTCACATGGCGACGTGTTGTGATCTTCCATTTTTGAAAAATAAGTCTGTGAGTCTCAGGAATACTTAACTAAGGAAAAGTGTTAACAAAATCTTGTGACTAAATCCAACTACATTGGATCCACTGGAACACAGGGTATTTTTTCCCTCTCCTAAAATGTAATAGTTTGAGACAAATTCTATACTCAACAGCGAATGCATGTTGAGTTAACTTATTATACAGTGTTATGGGGGGGTAGTTGGACAAATATCAGTACCACACACACACACTTGACAAGTAGTATGTTTCAGACATTTTATTTCCGAGTTCTTAGATACTGTATCAAACATACAAATCACTCACTTGTAATTAGGCGAGTTTTCATTGGAACAAGGCATGATGCATTTTAAATAATACAGATACAATGCAGTACTTTCTCATTCTCTTTAATATCATGCCAGTGCTTTGTTTAGGCTGCAGGCTCTCAAACAGATTTCAGTCAATGAACCCCTTTCCACTTACAAACCCTCAATTGGTTGGTGCAGTGTTTGTGACACCAAAATACAGGGTCGTTCGTTGGTAGGTGGTGATGGTGTGAACAAATCTATAAATAATATAAACAGTTACATTACTTGAAATGTACCTTTATATTGGTTTGTTTTTCCTTCCCTTTTCAAGTGATGTCAGTAAGTCAGTTGCATGTGCCATAGATTCATAGAGGTAGTCTCTCCCTGACCGTGGTGAGGTCTATTAGAAAAAACAGCATCTTTAGGCACAGGAAGGGGAAAGCGGAATTTATATTTTGCGACACAATGATGTTGCTCGCCAACAATAACTGATTTCGAGCTAGCAACAAGAAGTTCAGACATCACATCTCTGGTGGTCGTGCAACAAACTATAAATTAGGCTTAAGCCAGAGTTTTATACTTAGTTGTGCACGGCCGTCACACACAGAAAATAGCAGAGCTATCACCTGTGCCCAACAAAATATAACTCCGGCTTCGTGACCCACAGGGATCCCACAAGGCAAGATCAGCATAACAAGGCCATGCAAATAGGAGGCCAAACAGGGCAACTCCCAATACTCCGTGCAGTTTAGGTAAAGAAAGGGAAAAGATAGTTAAATCTCCTTTACATTTTGTTTAGATTGCGAGGGGGGAGAAAGAGAGGTCGTGTTCTACAAAAGTCTAGGTCTAACACTCCACTCCTCTTTATTAGCAGAGTAGCGTGGCTCGCGGGCCGTCTTGCTCCAGGTCTACCAGGTAATGGCACTGCCGAATATCCATCTACAAGACAACTTGGGTTTGTTTGCTTGTTCGGATTTGTTCGCTTAGAAGAAAAAGCTCTCACAGTCTCATTAGGAACAAATGGCTTATCTTACTGGTATCTCAAGGCACCTCCTCTCTTATACTGGGTAAATAGTTGCACAATCTCTGAGGAGTTCTGTTCTGCACCCCATCATCCCCTCCCACCAATCCCACACATGCAGGTACTGTACACATATATTAGCAGTGGACCCACGTCACACAGAGGCAGTGCTACTGTATATGGTGCATTAGTAGTTGTTATTGTTGACCCATTCTGCTTCATTGAAGTATCTCCTGCCACTGGCAAGGACCAACTCATTCCTGTAATCCATGTTTGGTTGGTAGGATTTGCGGTTTCCATAATACCCAAGGCTGGTTTGGTATGTATGTTCCTTTCCGTTGCTCAGATACGTCTGGTAGATGTCAGCCTTCACTGCTTGCCCGCCGGGCGCAAGCCCAAGATCGTAGAACTCACCCCTCCCTCCCAGACTGCCCTCATACATCTCCTGCTCTCCATAGCTGCCAGACCCAAAGTGCTCACTCTTTGCTGTACGACGGCCTAGGCTCCTGTCATACATTTCTCTGTTCCCAGAACGACCTAGGTTGGTGTCATACATGTCCCTCTTCCCCATGCGACTCTGGCTGTTGTCATAAGAGTCCCTCTTTGCAGAGCGAGTCAGGCTTTTATCGTACGAGTCTCTCTTGCCTGAGTAAGTCATGCTGTCATACGAGTCCCTCTTTCCTGTGCGAACCAGGCTTGTGTCGTAGCGCGTCAGGCTCGCTGCGCGACTCAAGCTGGTTTCGTACGAGACTCCCTTTCCCGTGCGGGTCAGGCTAGTGTTATATGAGTTCTCCTTTCCTGTGCGAGTCACGCTTGGACTGTACGCGTCCTGTCCTGTGCGAGTCACGCTTGGATCGTACGAATCCCTCTTTCCTGCACGAGCCAGGCTTGCGTCGTACACGTCTTGTCCTGTGCGAGCCAGGCTTGCGTCGTACGCGTCCTGTCCTGTGAGAGTCAGGCTTGGATCGTACGCGTCCTGTCCTGTGTGATCCAGGCTTGTATCGTACGCGTCCTTCTTTCCTGTGCGAGGCAGGCTTGTATCATATGCGTCCTTCTTTCCTGTACGAGGCAGGCTTGTGTCGTACAACTCTTTCTTTCCCGGGTGAGTCGAGCTTGTGTCGCAGAATTCCCGGATGCCCCGGCGCCCCAGACTGAGGTCATTGAGGTCAAAGTTAAGGAAGCCGCTCTCTGTGCTAGCGAGAGTCACAAAGCCACTCTCGGTGTCCCGACCCCCCAGGTTGTCGTAGTCACCGGTGGTGGGCGAGGAGACCTCGGGGGAGGAAACCTGAGATAGGAACGAGGTATTTTTGGTGTGCGGTCGCGTCGCCATCAGGTCGTCCTCCTTCTGCGAGCGAATTACGTTGTAGACGTCGGTTGAAATTGGGCTGGGACAGAGTCCCAGCTCGGTCGGACACACTTCTGATTGCTGTCGCTTCTTCCTTCTGACCCCAGTGAAAAAAGAAAAAACTGACAATTAGTAGAAATGCGAAAGCCTCATACCTCAACAAAGAAAGCCTCATACCTCAACAAAGAAAGCCTCATACCTCAACAAAGAATGCAATCGATCGGGATAAGAATAGTGACTTTAATGCCCTCAATTACCGTTGCAGTGTTCATTACTAATCTTAATCTTCCCAAAGTACTTTGGCATGTCAACTGACATGCCTAATTGCATTGTCACAAAATGATTATGCTGCATATAAGATCAGTTTTTACTTTGTCCAAAGCTGAAAAACTGTGTTGATTGATGTAACTTCAGCCAGCCAAGTGGCCTTTAGAGTATGAATTAGCTACTTGGCTTCAGTTTAGTTTAGTCAGGGATATCAGGGATATAACTGCTCATCAATATTCAGACAGCACATTTGTCTTTTTAGTACGGTATATGGTATGCTTAATCTGCAAGGTTTGTGCCAGGGGTTTCCCTAATATATGAGGAGTGTCCCAACATGTTTACGATGTAGTTGTGCACTTAAAGTTCTGCGTGATAAGTAGAATTTACTATCCTGTGAAACTCGCATAATAAACGGTGAGTGGTAAATCCGCACTGTAGAGCAACACCATCCATATTAATTGCATTTATTTTGTATTCTTTTATTTATTTAAATATTTAAAATAACCAGGATTTCTTTTGAAATATGCCCCCCTACCCCCTTTCTCCTTAAAACCATGCTAGATTTGCTGCTGCTCCTCACCGTCTGACCAGCAGTTTGTAGCAGCAGACTCCTGTCACAGTCAGGAGCAGCAGGAGCAGAGGTATGGTTGGAAGGATGATGTAAATCAAATTCAGAGCTGAAAGACACGTAGAAAATAAAGATCTGGATTTAGTGACGGTATTGCTTACCATCCCTCAGGGATCAATACATATCTTACCTTAATTGGGACCCTGGACACCAATTGCTCACTATTGACTTTTATATTGATACTTGTATAATAATCGGCAGCTCCGTGCAAATGTGACAGCCAGGCTGATCACTGTTCTAAATCATTATTATTATTGCAATTTAAGTATCCATATCCCTGCTGTACCTACGGCTTTATTTTAGTCAAGTACGCTAGCCAAAGACATCAAACAGTTCGGCTCAAACTAAAATCATTAATGTATTTCTTCTCATGTGTGAAAGGGCCCTAAGTTGTAGTCTTTAGACCACTTTGACTCTTTTGCCATTGCAACAGAAAACGTGATGTTGACCAATGTATTTCTTGCCAATCAGAGATGTTGCAGGCTGCACATTGTGGAAAATACTGAGTGGTCTCAAACATGCTGACAAATATACAGTATCACACAGATGACACAAACAAATATATTTGCAAGGACCCCCTTAACTCTGAGAGTGTACAAATAATGGTTCCATTTGAACACTCACAGAGTTACAGGCCTGTTATGGTCATTGAGGGCTTGCTCTTTACAGTATGTGTTTCTGGAAATATTATTGTCCACTCATTGTGTCTGTTTGTGTAAATATATTTAATTAAATAGGCCTATATTTAATTAAAAAATGTCCATCACAAGCCAGCATAGCGATGACCCCTGCCTGTCACATCTTCATGGTGAGGTCTAAAATGAATGTTACAGACCTGTAGTTCTGTTCTTCTCGTGGTCAACTGGATTCCAGGGAATGATAGATGTAGGCAGCGCATCTGTAATCAACAGCATTAGTTATGGTAAGGAAAGATAGATGTAGGTAAGACATATCTAATCAACAGCATTAGTTATGGTAAGACACTCAAACAATCAATACTAATCATGTTTCTTTCTAAATAATGTTGGCTCTTGTTTCAGTTTAAGACAAGCTTAAGTTTGTCCCTATTGACCACTTGAGTTGGCCCCATACCTTTTCTTGTGAGCTTGTCGACAGTCTATTTTTGCATGCCACAATTGTATTACAAAGAATTAAATAGGGCTTAAGTGGTTAATCAGACTAATCAATTAAAAAAAATCTATTCATGTGTTGATTTGTTGACATTATATGAGTTCTGTATGTCCATGTCCTACAGTATGTTGGAGGTCCTATGCTAGTTGTCTTTGGCAAGACAAAAAAAAAATAAGATTCGTACAAACTGCCTTACCGGTTTGGGTTGAGTTGGGGGAAGGCGAAGGGTCTAGTGTTTTTTCTGCAAAAGAAATACATACATCATACACAAATATCAAATGTTCTGTGTTCACAATCATTTGAGAAATGTCTAATGACATTGAAACTGAAAGGCAGTTATATTTGTACACATCCCGGTGTGTGTGTGACTGCTATATAGCCGGAGTTATACTACTGCAGATCTACAGTACAAGCTCACAACTTGCCGTGCTGAGAAGCGTTTGTGAAAGTGTGGATCTAATATTGTGTGCGACCGCGGTGTGCAACTAGGCATAAACCAGGCTAAGTGTATGCAAGTGCACGTGTTTGCCTATCATTTCCTCTGTGTGTGTTAATGATGAGGCTTAGTTAGTGTGTGGATCTATGTGTGCGCGCATGTTCATGTACACGCACGTATGCCATACCTGAAGTGTATTTGCAGATGAAATTGTTCTTGGTCTCACAGTTGTCATCATTCCACTGAAACATGTAGAGTCCTCCAAGGCCGGGGGGAGCGGACGGCTGGTGATACATCACCACACACACCTCGTACCCGCACGATGGCTCGTCCCAGTGCCACTTCCTACACACACACACACACACACACACACACACACACACACACACACACACACACACACACACAGCATGTTACTTTCAAAGACGTTTATAAAGCAGTCTAAGGCAGTCTCTTTATTACTATGACGCTCAACCTTCTTAATGTGATATGCGTTAGGCCATGGACTCCCATTAGATACGATATTTCATCTCCTCCAACCCAATCTACACTGTAAAATGATCAGTGTTAAGTCTGAGAGTGTCTACAAATGGGGTCTGTCCATTTCTACACTGTCTTAGTTAAATTACCACTGAGGTTCTTTACTGTTTAGGAGCATAGTGTACTCACGCCCCTTTTATACTCTCGGCCCTGTTTCAAAGCACACACAGCACATTGCAGATGACACGATGCGCTGGTGATTAATTTGTGCTCTCTGTGAGTTATGATTGAGTTAGGGTCGACCCGTTTGGCTCCTAACGCAATCATTTAGCTGGGGACACCCTAGTACCCAGAGCCTAATAATTCTTCATCATTTAGCCAGACAGAGTGGGAGACAGTGAGGAAATGTGCTTGAGGAGAACTCTGACAGAATGTGCAGATCCCAGGCCAGCTGGGTGTATACGCGTGGTAGTGAAGATCTATCGGAGAGTCCACGCAACACTGCACTGCAAAAGAATCACTGTGCTGTGATTAAAGTGTAGAATTGTCCGCATTGCAGTCAGTGTTGCAGTCATATATATATAGGTATATATATGTGTGTGTGTGTGTGTGTGTGTGTGTGTGTGTGTGTGTGTGTGTGTGTGTGTGTGTGTGTGTGTGTGTGTGTGTGTGTGTGTGTGTGTGTGTGTGTGTGTGTGTGTGCACTGCATCTGCCAAAGAAGTGCTTTATACCTGCCAAAGTGCTTTATAAAACAAGACAGAAATTACAACAGTCAAATTTAAAGGTACCGTATATAATAAATAATAAATAGCCTACAACTATTTAAAATCTAGCATTAAATTATATAAATAAGGGTTAAAGAGAAGGCCACAAATAAGATGAATAAATAAATAAGAAATATGAAAAGGCCTTAACATAAAAGTACATTTTCAGGAGCGATTTATAAGATGTCACTGATTTAACTTGCACAGGATCCTCAGGCAGGGCCTTGGTTTGGTGCTCGGCCCACAAAGGCCCAATCGTCCCCCAGGTAATGATGCAGGTTTTAGGAATAACCAAGAGAAGAGGGGCCTACCTCAGTGCTTCTCAAACATCTTTAGCTCAGGGCACCCCGTAAATACTTTTTTCATCCACGGCACCCCTGAATTACATGTTACTTTATAGCACCTTGCATTCATATTATGGTACGCAAATATATCTTTTCCCCTAAGAGACAGTATGTCATGAGGAAAACTTATATATTAGTTTTGATTATGACAGATTAAATATAACTTCATAATTGTCATTTAACCACTTGAACACCAGCATCCCTATTCACCCCCCCAAAAAAGCAGATCTAAAGCGTGTGACGCATTGTGAGCTTGTAGATCTGTTATGTTTGGTAAGGACGTTTGGTGGTCTGGTCCGTCTTATTAAGTATTAGAGGGTTAAGTGGTTAAACTGAAGTGATATTGCTAAATCTAAATGAAGTATTCTGCGGCACCCTCGGACGGTGGTTCCAAAACATTTTAGCGCAAGACCCAAAAGAGAAATAAGAAGTTTGTCCGGGACCCAAACTAGTGAAAACAGCAGATCGACAAACAGCAGATCGATCTCACAATGCGTTGGGGAGGGGAAAATCTTTTGGAAATTGGATTTCTTTTTTTGGGAAACAGTGCCCCCACTCACTTTGAGAAACCCTGCATGTGCTAACAGTGCTATGCACCTGAATGTGGACTTGCTGCCATCCACCCAGTAGTACTGCGTAGAGCAGTCAGTCTCAACACTGTCCTGGTCTCCGTGGTTGCGGTGGAGCCCGATCCAGAAGTCTCCGTCGGAGGGGCGGAGCTCCGTGATCAGCTGCTCTATGATCTTCTGCTCGGCCGGCGACTCCACGCTCAGAAGCTCGCCGCCGTCCCTCCGGCAAGCCAGCTCTGCCTCTACGAAGTTCAGCCGCCGCCGGGGCTCGGAGAAATACGCCAGCTTGTAACACGGCTTCCCTCTGCCAACCCTGCAGACACGCTGACCTGCACACGCATCACCCACCTCTGATTAGTATAGATAGGCCGGATAATATTAATAATATGACATTTTCAGTAATCCCTTCCTCAAATGAATTAGCTCGGCAGAGCTGGGCAATAAAGAATATATTGAAACCAACATTTAGAACTCGGCCTAACAGACCATATTCAGATGGCGGCCATGTTGGCATTTTGTATTGCCAACATGGCATTTCATTAACTTGATAGCAAAATGGCCGCCATGTGAATATGGTATAACTAACTTAATCTTACTCATACTGTAGATGAATCAAGATCTTGATTCAGCTACATTATTGCTTATCATTTTCAAAAAACGAACCAATCTGGCTAGCCATCGTCACCGAAAAGGGAAAAACAGCGCCCTACGTAGCACTACATCTGTTCTTGAGAGATTATCAACGAACTGACATGATATATAGCTTTTTATAACTAAACATTAGTTTGATGAACCACTTAACCCTATATTATACTTCGTTGTACAAGGGTAGCATGCAAAAGTACCTGATCTACAAGCTCACAACGCGTCTCATCGCCACACGTTATCAGCTTCTGGATCATCAGCTATTTTCACGATTTACAATTTTTGAAGTCAACGGTACCAACACTAAAATATATCTTTGAAAATATATATTTGTTAAACGTTTGCTACTGTATGTATGCACCAGTATCCATCCCACACTACTCTGTAACCCCTATGGTGACATTTCAAAACGCTGCTCCATGTCTTACATTTGTCTATACAATTACAGGGTCAGCTGTGAAGGCACAAAGGCATTTCATGGTACAGAATATTTTTCTAAGCATATGTAACGTACCTCTTGCTTCAAACAGGTTTGCTTCGCGTCCAGAGAGAAGCCATGTAGTCAGACCATAAGAAAAACAAGCAGAAAGATGCACAAATTTATTGTGTGTTTGTGTGTGTGTTAACTTGTTTTGATTGATTGATTGAATACTTTAATAGAAGTTTGCGTAGGAGAAGCACAGCACAGAACAGTAGGCCTACAGTTCAAATACAAGGTCTACTAATAGGATATAAATCCAAAAAAGCAATGGCAATGTGCTTACTCACATTAAATGACAGACAAATATACACAGTGCTATGCAAAAAAAAGGGAAAAAAGTACTTACCTGTGATGAGGTTAGGTGCTGTTGATGGAATGAAATATAAAAGCAGAAGTTGACAGAGAACTGTTATCAGCTTCATCTTTCTCATCTCTCGTCTGCTCGTATCCCTCTGTGTTCAACTTTCCATCTCTTCCCCTGTTCATCCACTCAACCTGTCAGTGTGAAACTCTACCATCCTACCCACTGCATAATTCTAACCAAAACAAAATAAGGGGGGGAAAAAAGTAAATCTTAGAAAAAGAAAAAAAAAATGCTGAAATTCAGAGTGACACCCTAAAAAAAATTGCATAAACGCAAATGTTCTTTTTCCATCAGCCCAAGGCTGGAAGAAAGAAAGAAAGTGTGTGGCAGACCAGAGGAGGAGCAGAAGGAGGAGGAGGAGGAGGAGGAGAATGTGTTTGGGTGCGGGGGGGTTTGGGGGGCTGTAATCTGTTAAGAGCAGTCTTAATGATTGGAAGAAGAGGCTGCATCGATCCTAAGACATCTAATCATGCAAGTGCTCCTGGCCGTAAACGCTGACAAGAGGCAGACTTCATTCCTTTATTCCCTTAGCTTTTGACATCGTCATTATAACGATGTAACACGAAAAGTTGTTCAACGATGGTTCAAAAGAATGTTCTCTTGTGCAGAGGGTGGGGTGGGGGAGGGAGGGAGAGGACACCCACTCACAACAGAGAGTGTAGGGTTTAATATGATAAAGGTAATAAGGGAGATTTTTATTCAAACCATTCTGGACACATTGACTGTACACTGAATTCCCAGGATCAGCAGAAGCCACATTTGGGAGCATGAATGAGTTGGCGGGGTTCGTGCACGTGCAGTCTCTTAATGATACTGTAAGTAATTTCTAAAATGGCCCATAAGGTTGATTTAAAGCATGCAGAGAGACACAACGGCCAGAGTTCCACCCGCGTGCCATCTGCAATGTGCTGCGTATGCTTTGAAAACGGGGCCGAGAGTTTAAAAGGGGAGTGAGGATGGCCCCTGCACACAGTAAAAAACCTCAGTGGTAATTTAACTGAAAGAGTGCAATAAAAATGGACCTTAAGTGGATGGGTCCATTTTTACACTCTTGAGTTAAATTGAAACTGAGGTTTCTACTGGGTATAAAGTAGACTCTCCCTGCATCACGATAACACGATCCTGCTCAAACACATGGTTATCGGTTTCAGAGTGAAAATATTAATCTCTGTAACAACGTTTAACGTCTACATGATTTAAAGTGTTTTAGTGTGTGTGTGCGTGTGTGTGTGTGTGTGTGCGTGCGTGCGTGCGTGTGAAGGCACGTTGATGAGACTTGCACTTGCACCTTAGACAAAACTCGATGGAGGGGCACTGAAAATATTGACTAAAGCAAGGGCTCGCCGTGCGTTTTGAATTTCCCAATGCATACAATATGGCATCTGAGCCGTCTAATTGGGAGTCAGACAGGGTTTTATTCAATTATCCCAGCACCCTCTGCCCAGTACACACCCTGAACCCCTCCACCTCCCCTCTCTCTCACCACCCCTCCCTCCCCTCTTCTCCTCCTCCAGCTCTATGATCTCCTCCCATTCTAACCTCCTCCCCCCGTTCTCAATCAGTTAAAGGCACCCCAGATGGATGGCCCCAGGGAAAATGGTGCATCATCACTGACTAATAACTGTACCACACGCATGCAGAACCTCCCCAACACTGACACACACACACACACACACACACACACACACGCACACACACACACACACACACACACACACACACACACACACACACACACACACAGTAATAGTCATCATAGTATACCACGTGTGTGTACCACAATCCTATACAGTACACATAACCCCACCACAATCCCAACCATATATCAAAACATACATATACTGTATACACACACACGCACTTCCAGGAAGTGAATGGGATATTGTTTATTTATAGTTTTTTTGGTGTCTATAATCCTTTTTATGGTCATGTTCAAAACAGATTAAATTTCATTGGCAAGCATGTTTATGGCTTGTACTGTACATTAGACACATTCAGAGCAATGAGCTGAAAGATACCAGTTGGAGTAATGCCAGACTGCTGGTCCGCATTGCGTAGGGAGTAGGGACACGAAGAGCAGTGGTTCTCAACCTTTTCAGGCTGTGACCCCCAAAATAATCATATTTTAACTGGGGACCCCCCTCCCCACCCTGACGAGCACTAAGAGTTGAGGAATTACATTTTGTACAAAACACGGTTCTATTGTGAAAATAGCAGATCTACATGCTCACAAGAGCATGTAGCATGTAGATATTTTCACAATTTCTGCCTCTAATATTTGACAATTTGGCCAATGTAAAAAAGTTCTTAAATTGTCACTGTAGACATGTGCAGACGCCCTCTATACCCTTATACTGTATGTTGGTTTGTTGACTGTTGAGTGAGAAAACAATGTTGCACATTAAGTTAATCATCTGGTCACCCCCCAAAATAGTTTGGGGACCCCCCTGGGGGTCCCGACCCACAGGTGAGAACCACTGACAGTATAGAGGACTGGACAGGGGCCTTCCAAGTCATTTTACCCTGACCCAAGCTACAGGACTGGGATGGCCTAGGCCCTAGGAGGATCAGCAGAGAGGGGCGGTGGTAACTGGCCTAACCTGGCCCCACAATATGAGGGAGATGTGAAATTAGCCTTTAAAATGGCTTACCTCCTGTTTGGTTAATATTTTTTTAAGTCAGTCCCCTTTTGAGACTATTAAAATACTTAATTTGGCCACCAGTGATAAGTGTGCAAAGTTGCGCAACTTTTTGAGTTTGTTATAAGTGTTTTTTGTTTGTTATTTTGCGAAGAATAATAATCTTTGCAATTTCAGTAAAGTAAAGTGAAATAAACTTGCCAGCCTCCATAAAATAGAATATATTTCTTTATTGTTTACATCATTGTCAATGATTAACAACAACAGTAATAACCAAGCACAAAGACGAATTGGTGACTAGCATGCATGCACTAGCATGGTCAAATGCTGAAAGAGTTGTGAACCAATCAAATAAACATATCTAATAAACACAACAAGCAACACAAATAACAGTCAATACAATTAGTTATTACCGGTAGTTATATTAGTTAAAAACTTGATTGGTGAATAGTCATACTGGGTCTCGTTACCAAGTATATCTTTTAGAAAACGGGCAACTCTGAAAAGATTGATGTGGAAATCTCTGGTGGTTTGGTTTGACATTGGCATAGTCTGTCCAGTTGCTTTACATACGTCGTGTACTCCCCAACTGACCACTGCAACCTGTCAACGAAAAGTTATTTTTAGTTCAACTCTTGACTTGCCCCGATTAGGAAGACATCTGCATCATTTGTACATACCGGTAACTACATCCCACACATAAGACTGCACTCAGAGCTTTGTCTTTAATTACTCTGCTACCGTATGTAATGACCAGGCCATTACAAATAAAATAGGCGATCGCATCGTGACATGTGGTGAACTTGACTGATAAACGGTCCAATACCGCAAACTGTAAATGGTCCAATCCCATTTTTCCCCGACCACCCCACCCACCATCTGCTGGCATGACTCTATTATACTGTACGTCAATGAACAGGCTCACCTGTATCATGCGGTACTCATACTCCTTGAACACAGCACCACCAGAGTCCCCTGTGGCACCAAACGCATAGATACATCATAGATACATGTATTAATACATTTATTCATTTTACGTTGTCTCGATTCAGAAACAACCAGTAAGACTCCCTAATCGGGAGATAAGCGACCGTCAGGTCACATGTATACAGATCCATGTTGATGACATGACTCTAGACATACTGTGTACTGCTTCGCGTGATTTTAGGGCAAAATGTGTAGGAGCAGTGTCCAAAAATGTGTTTTGCAAGAATCGGCCTCATGGTGACGTTAGAAGAGGGGCATGTGAGAAATGAGGGGTGGAGGTTGTGGTTTGGCAGCCATGGAGTGTGTGTGCAAAGTTTGGCATGGATAGGGGCAACGGTGGCGGAGATATGAGTAGGGGAAAAGTGTGACGTGACAGACAGACTGAGACAGACTGACTGACAGCCGGTGGAGGTTCTGATAGTAACTGCGACCTGACGGTCGCAATAAATAGCAATAATCTTGAATTATACAAAATGCTTTTACTGTACATTTATACAATGTGCCTTTACTGTACGTGAGCATGTTGTCTGGAGATGAATATGCAGTGATGGATCATACCTTTGCATGCTATGAGATCTACGTTAGGGGTCTGGCCACCAGTGCAGATGAAGTTCTTAGTCACAGCTTGGGTGACATCGTCTGTAGTTACTCCATAAGCATGTTTGGCTTGTTCGATACACTCATCTCTCTGCATTGGAGAACAGGACAACAGAGGTATGAATGAGTACATTTACAATGTATCGGCATTTAGCAGACACTCTTAATCCAGAGCAATTTACAATAAACAACAGCACAAGGTAATACATCAAACAGTAAATAGTAATCTGGGATCATAGGTAAACCAAGAACCTCAGTCTAACAGTATACTAACCAGAAAATCTATAATCGGTACATTGAAACTAACTACTAACTAACTACTGTGACTATAGGATGCCAGGTCATCAGTCAACATAACATGGTATCTAAATAACATTTTAGCCTTTGCATAAGCCTGCAAGGTCGTAGAGGCTAGGGCGAGTGCTAAAGGGCTCAGGTGGAGTCTGGTGAAGAGGTGAGTCTTCAGATTACGGCAGATTGGGAGTGAGTCTGCAGTTCTAATCGCAATCGGGAGTTCATTCCATAGTTTGGGAGCCAAAAGGGAGAAGAGTCTGGGACGTGTGGAGCGTTGTCCCGTACATACACACATGCATAGGTATAAGTTGTGGTGTACAGTTAGGAAAATGACTTAAAACTATATATAAGACATATCAGGATATATGAAAGCATGTACACAGTAAAATAATTGATAATTTAACTATGAAGACTTGAAGAGTGCACCCTTACGGTTCCACTGTGATTATACTGTGATTATGTAATATGTACAGTACACATATAGGCACAAAAACTCACATAGCGGGGGCTAAGCTTGGCGTGAACATCTTTTTCCTGTACAACATTGTTCTTGGCGGTCAGGAAGGCAAGTCTTTCAATTTCTTTGGTCAGCAATCGGTCCTCTGTATTAAGAGAATACATATAGGGTTCACTGGATGGAATAGCATGCGATGAAATGATCAGATTTGATCAACTTGTTTAGAAAGTTATTGGGGGGAAAATGAGCTTTCTATTATTAATGTAAATTGAAGCACTATTATCAAAACGACATACGAAAATCACATACGTAACAAAGGCTAACTGAGTCATCAGGGAAGGTATAATAAATCATTGTAATAATATTTTATTTTAGTTTTATAATTACGCTTTATTAAAAGTAAAACATTGAAATAGAAAGAACTTTGCTGTTACTTATAACAGTTGTTTAATGTTATTTAGTTGCAGCTAATCTGATTCATATTCACTGATTTGTATACTGTTTATTGTTGTGAAGCTCTTAGTGCTGGTGGTTGGAAAGTTGGCATACCAATGATAAACTTATTGTAACATTAAGGTGTTGTGATGTCTTGGTGGGTATGTACTGTATGTCACCTTGTTGCTTGCAGGTGGAAACACCAACCAGCTTCAGAGCGTCACTGGTTGCCTGAGTGCAAGGTAAGCAAACGGGCCTGGGGAAAAGATTGTGACATACAAAAATTAGGAAACTATAATGATGTGGGGTACAGTATGAGATCATAATTTGGTAAGAAAAAGTCACAGCATCAGCAATTGTAAACACTTACCTGACTTCAGAGGTAAAAACCACAGTTGAACTTTTTTTCAGTTGAAGGAGTGCCACATCATAGTCATAGAATTCTAAGACTCCTTGATCAACCTTCTTTTTAAGATTGAATTCTGGATGGAGGTGGAATCTTTCAACTTCTCTAACTGTGAGGGGACAAGGCGAAGTGAAAATTAGTAAGTTACATGCTGACGGGTTTAGGTCACGCTAGTCCTTGCAAAGTAATCAACTACAAAAGTCTGCTCCTCGGAGAAATCCTAACTGTACACTGGGCGGCATGTTCTCTCCGCATCATCAGTGCCCATACCCCAAGTATGGGGTTGGCGAAAGGGCCTTTCTGTGTGGAGATAACATGTTCTCCCCGGTCCCCTAGGGTAGGTACCCTCACAAAAAACATGCAGTAATCCTGGTCTCTATACTGCCTTCCCCTGGCCACACAGGGCACCTGATGGAGGGGAAAGGAACTGGTTGGAATAACTTCTTCCTTCCACGCGCTACGTCCAGCCAGGGAAACTCACCCCTGTCAGGTGAAAAGAAGCGGCTTGGACTCCTCATGCGTAGCAGGAAGCATGAGGTCAGTCCATTGCTCTCCCCAGGTTGGCAGACCGAGGGAGAATAGCGCAGGATTACATTAGACAATTGACCCCAGGTGAAAAAATGGGAGTGAACGTTCTTTGGCCTACTGGAACGGAAACCTTTGCTGATCACAGTTACACAAAATAATCTCCAGCCATTCTGGCCAGGCAGAGATAATTAGCTACCAACAGTGAGGCAAACATATATAATATTTCATTCCATTGTATAAATGCTTTAGAGATTAAGCAAAAAAATATGTATAAAACATGTTATATATTACCTTGTTGATCACTGGTGTAAACTTTAATATCTTCAGGTCTATATTCAAATTTGATGCAGTGTGCAGCAGTCAAGACAAAACGGCTGCTCACCAGAGAACCTTGGCAGACCTTGCCAGAATCAGCAGTCTAAATTGAACATACGTACAGGATATAACATTTGTGTTTCCTGAAATGAGTCAGATTTCACTGTAATTCAACAACAATAAAAATAAACTGAAAAATTACCGAAATAGTGACTTCCACTCGCCATGGATACTTCAATACTGCCCATTTATGTGGTTCAACCTCTTCGTCTTTTTCAATGTAAAGGCCACAGAAACCCACAACCTCTTCTTCATCTGCATGAGAAAAAGCAGATTAAAATAAATCACATGAAACAATATTGGCTTTTTCTCCCCAATTTAGCCAATTAATTACTCCCCACACAATTTGTGTGTTGTCACTGCTATTGTATCCTACTGACTCACCTTACCTGCCTGCTGACAGGTGCCGCCCCCTGCAATACATGCAGTGACAAATATCACCCTCCCCGCTCAGCTCAATACGGGCCAACTGTGTTCGCATAGACACTTGACATTCGAAACCCCAGCTTCCGTGGTGGTGGGCTATTTCTTTTAAAGATAGATCATATGACGAGGAGTCCTCCTCTAGCCCGGGAGCCGAGATGGGAAGGGACCACAAGGAGTCCAAACAAGCTTAGCTGTGTGTGTGTGTGTGTGTGTGTGTGTGTGTGTGTGTGTGTGTGTGTGTGTGTGTGTGTGTGTGTGTGTGTGTGTGTGTGTGTGTGGTGTGTATGTTAAAAGGATCCCTGGCTAATATGACAAATATGCCTTAATACATTATAATTGTCCTCTATAACTACAATGTAAAATTAAAAACACCTTAAATATTATATTTCTTCTAGAAATGGCTAATCTTTCACTCAATAGGGGAAATGCTGTCGCAAGTTGATGTCATGAAACCATTTGTGGTCTATCCCTATGGAATTTATGGCGTGTAAACTCAGAGTTTACACGCTGAGGAAGGCCTGTGTGGCCGAAACGTCCACTTGTCCTGGCTGCTGGGGGGAAACTATTTAATAAACAAGAAGAAGTCTATCTAAAGTGAGTGCTGGCGTCCTTGTTCCAAAACTAGACCAGGTCACCTGGACGTGCCAAACCCGCAATGAAAACTAGTATGGCACTGAACTAACACATGAACACACAGGATTTTATAGTCTCAGAAACAAAGCGTAGTGAGCTTGTAGATCGGCTGTTTTCACTAGTATGGCACTGAACTAACACATGAACACACAGGATTGTATAGGCTGAGCAGCTGGAAATGTTTGTGAGCTTGGAGATGGGCTGAGGAATTTATAGTGTCAGCAGCTCGTCAGCCAACTCAACTCAGCTGGTCCTGTACAGGTGACGGCACTCAAGGCAATCAGCCCAGCAAGGGAAGGGAGGGGCAGATGAGCAGACAGGCACATGAGGAAAAGAGGGACAGGCAGAGGAGGAAAAGAGGGACCGACCGACAGACAAAGCCTTATGTAGGCCGACCCCCTGGGTCTGGCAAAAACAACAACACACACACATTTGAAATATTGATTTGATGCTCATATTAACCATAGGAAGTATTACGTTTGTTTTTATTTTCACATGCATGCCATAAATTCCATAGGGATAGATCACACATGGTTTTATGATACACATCATCAACTTGCGATGGGCATTTCCCCTATTGAGTGAAAGATTAGCAATTTCTAGAAGAAATAAAATATTTAAGGTGTTTTTAATTTTACATTGTAGTTATAGAGAATAATTATAATGTATTAAGGCATATTTGTTATATTAGCCAGGGATCCCTTTAAGATTTGTGTTCCACTGTCTTAGCGGTTTCATGTCGGTAGCAGAGAACTCACCAATAATGTCGTCAAAGGTCTGTGCTAGGTTTTTGATATCCTTTAGTCTGAAATAATGTGGATCAGGGCTCCTCTCAGGTGCTGTAAGAGGCATTAGGTCTTCATCAAAGATATTGGTTCCAATGGCGAAAACATAAATATCTGCAAGAGACAAGATAGATGCCAAAATTGAACATAACATTGCATCCCAGTGCGTTTTTGTTATTTAGAGCTCCATTGATTTGTCGAGTGATGCTTGGAGTGGTGAGATGTCAGAGGGAAATACAGAGGCAAGGAATAACAAGGAATAATATTTTCTCTTGCCCATTTAAATGACAGATAAATATCTGACACATTTTGAATTTTAAGAATATTAATATTAGTTTTATATGATTCATTGATATTTATCAATGTTAAGAATAACATGAGAAGAAAACCTCACCAAGATATTCCTTTCTCTTTTCCTCGTCAAGCCGACCAGCTTCGTTGTGGTAGATCATATGTTTTATTTTTGCCACAGTGGCTTCAGGTGAACCTCCCACGTTAAATCCCCCTGCAAAGAACAGAAATCAAGCTCACAAAGTAGCAAAATGACAGATTTACGGAATCATAGGGATTGTGTTATTTGCCCTCACAATCAGAACACAATTTCCTTTTATGGCAGGTCGACTCCCTTTTAACGATTCCAAGGGATGAACGAGCTTTGACTAGAAAGAAGTGACTTGGCAGTGACTTATCTAGTTATCTACACGTACAATGGATCATGTGGAAATAACGATCTGGAGATCATTTTTAAATGTTTAATTTGTACATTTACAAAATATGTTATAATAACTTTTTTTGTAATTCCTTCGGCTACTACAAAGATTTAACACATGATTTATCATGTCTTATATTATACATGTTTAAGAAATCATATAAACCACCAATGAACTATATACCACAGAGTATTTTGATTATCGCGATAATATTGTAAATCACAATTATTATTATTATATGACATTTTCACATCATCCTCGAGGGGTGGATATTTAAATATAAGACTGAAAGACTCGTTACCATCAGTAAAGACAATGATGACATGACGGTGATCTAGAAAGCTATTCCTCTCAGTCAGCTTTATCCAAGCCATTTTCTCCCTGATCCTTTCAAATGCCCCATCCAGGTCTGTCCCAAGATCATTTGCCCCTGTGACACACACACACACACACACACACACACACACACACACAATTTCAGGGTAGATGCAGTAGATTTGACACGGTTGCGTTATAACTTAATTATATATACACAGGCAGTTGTATAGTATAAATGTGACCTTTACTCACCTTCTTCTACATTGAAGTTTTTTAATCGATCCCGGACATGGTCAAGTGTTGGCTTGTTCGCACCAAAAAAATCACTTATGTCGACAATCTCAATGATCTCAGAGGAGAATAAAATTATTTCATAATTGGGAGTGACGGAGAAAGAGGAAACCTGCAAAGAGATGAAAGATAATGTTTGTTAAACAGAATACTGATTGCATCAGAAAGTATGAATTAAAGTCAGTAGGGCTATTTGTCTTGAAATGTCTATCAAATTCTGATACTCTAGTCTAAATTATATGCAAAAACATGATTCTGTTTCTTTGATTCACCTTGGTAATAAGTTTGATAACTGCCGCTTTTGCTTCTTCAAACTTTTCTTTTTTAATGCTTGCTGAAGCGTCCATGGCGATGTAGATGTTGAGTGTCCCATTTTTTGGTATCCTGATTTTTCTCCCCTCTTGTGTGTCCTCTGAAAAACACAGACAGACATTTTTTGATATTTTGAGCCTTAAATCCCACCCCTGGTGGGACTTCTCTGGCATCCCTGAAGGTTGGGGAAATTTGCTATTGTTGATGTATTTGGGTTTTCATTTAAAATTAATTTTATTTTCATTCTCTTTATATGGTGAGTTTGAACACTTTTATACCATATTACTGTATCTTAAACCATGAATATGTAGGATAGGCATTCATAAGCTTTATAGCTTCAGCCTATTCCTTTTGATCACCTCAAACAGTGCTACTGTTCTCTTATGCTTTTGTGGATGTAAGACTTGTATAAATGTTTGCTACTGTGAGTTGATAAAATAAACTAACTAACTAACTAACTGGGTTGCAGAAAATGATTAAAAAACATACCGGGTTGTAGCTTAGTGAGGCTCTCTTTGATTGAAGAACCAAAAGCCTCTGAGACTTCCTGTGCAGTATCATATGTATGTTTGTCTGTAAAGGGAGCAAAGTTCACATGATGTGACACATATTATACAGTATTATGCTCCTTTATACATGTATAGGATGTTAGTCATGATTCATTCATTTCATTTTATAGATTTCGTTAGAGTATAAACATAGGCTATCTTCAGGTTTTAACACTCAAGAAGTATTTTAACCAGATTGATACTATTGACAGCTATTTTGACATGAATTGCTTTTCACCTCTTGTATGGCAACTCAACTAGAGTGATTGAATGTATTAATCACTGACCATGGTCAGATTGCAATACCAATGAATGAATACCCAATACAGTATCCTTGCTAGAGCAAAGACAATATCTTGACTTTTATCATTTGCATAGTAGGTCTATGCTACAGTATATTTTCGTTTTTTTTATGATAATAGCTTTAAAGCTCATAAATGTAGATTGATGAGAAGTGACTTCCACTTCTTATCAACCCTACAGTACAGTATATGAGTAATATCTTACAGTAACAAGCAGGCTCCACTCCAGTCCACTGGCCATTTTCTTGACACACTCGTTCACGAGACCCCACCAAAATTAACTTGTTTTTGCAACTGTATGTCACCTTCTCATCAGTGTCATATGTCACCTTCACGGCTCCAGCTGGAACACCAGGATCAGCACACGTACTGTCCGCTGTGGAAATATAGATTTGATTTATTAGTTATCCCCGCCAACAGTGGTGTAAAGTAACTAAGTACATTTACTTAAGTCCTGTGCTTAAGTACAATTTTGAGGTAGGCTCTACTTTTACTTTACTGGAGTATGTCCAATTTCCAATATTTTTCTTCTACTCTACTACATCTCAGAGGCAAATATTGTACTTTTACTCCACTTCATTTATTTGAAAACGTACTAGTTACTTACTTACTTACTAGTACATTTTGAATTCCAGACTTGCACTTGCAGTATTTATATATTGCAGTATTGGTACTTTTACTTAAGTAAAACATTTGGGTACTTTTTCCACCACTGGCCGCCAGGCCGATGGCAGCAGACAAGAAAGCGATCACACGTCACTAGGGAGCGTGTCGATATTGCAACATAGCATCTGTTCGACGGTGAAAAGCCAACCTGCCGACGCGGGTGAGTAGCTAACCTGCCGACGTGGGTGAATGTTAACCTCTATGCCTAAACCTAACCTAAACCCTAACTCTAACCTCAGTAACCGTGACGCGGGTGAGTAGCCTAACCCAAACTCTAACCCTAACCTCAGTAACCGTGATGCGGGTGAGCAGCTAACCTGCTGACTCCCTTAGTCGAAATGATGGGACGTAGAAATAACGAAATTTTCCCACGTTGCTACACGTCACTGGCAATACCACAACCAAAGAAAATTTGACATAATGGAAACGCTTACTTTCATGCTCAGACTACAAACGTTTAGACAATACTGGGAAAAGTGGGAACAGACAAACAGAAGGACACAGTGAAGCCAGAGGGATGACTTTGCCCTGCAGAAAAGCAACCACTGTATGACATACAGTATATTTGAAAATATACAAAATATGACAAATATTTTAGGGATGTTGTATGTTGCATTATGTGTTAGTATTCCGTATTCATAGCCTGTTGATGACTTACGATCCTCCTGACTGCATATAGGAGTTGTTCCACTCCACTTGCCGCTCGGTAGGCAAACTCGAGACTCAGAGCCACGGAGTTCGTACCCAGACCAGCATTCATATGTTGTCTCTTTGCCCACATAGTACTTCTCTTCAGCAGGGTAGACGTCGCCTTGCTCCAGAGTTGGGTCAGGACATTCGACCACTGAAATAATACATTTAAAAAGGGAGTGTCAATGGGACTCAGGAGAATATTTTTGATTAGCAACTTTTAATCTACAGAGCTACTGAAGATGTTGTTAATATTTAGATAACACACGTAACTCCACAACCCAAACCGCTATTACAATTTAATTGTGTTTTTAAGTAAAAATTGTACATGTACACTGTAGAATGATCGTTTCACTTCACCTAAAAGAACTGATATTCAAGCTTATTGCATTGTTAGCTTGAAGATCAATTCTTTTAAACAAGAGACACTGTTGTCGATGGAGTCTAAATTGTCATGTATCCTTTCTAGAGCAAAATGTTAAAATCCTAATTTCTAGGAAGATGTGGCCACAATCATTACTTACTTCTACACTTCTGACCAGAGGTCGGCTTAGGTTGCCATCTACCAGTGGGTAGACACAGGCGAGATGAATCAGGGTATGGATAGTAATTTGGGGGGCAGTGATAGATCAACTTGCTGTTAGTTCTCAGCCCATTGGTCAGGTTGTAATGACCACCTTGAATGTGTAAACGATCCTCAGTGCAGATCGGCTCTGTCCCAACACCTTGAAAACAAATTCATTGAGATGAGTGAACTTTATCATACCTCTGTCCTGTGTTTAATTCTTACTGTGCAGCTGCTAGGACAACTGATTCTCTCTTAGGGGATCAATAACGTTTTATCTTGTCTTATTCATAGCTTATATTACAATAGGAAATGCACAAACAAGACGATATAAATAAATAAGAAGACACCATGATGTCACTGGTATGCAGGTTTCTGAACTATCCACAGCTCTCCTCTGAGAAACAGACTGAATACAGATAATCATGCCATCTTATAATGCATTAGTGAGGATCAAGTATATGAAGATTGAAAACTGGGTGAAGTGGTCCTTTAAGAAAACTTACAGACATGAGCATGGCCTGCATTTGAAACTGAAAACCCCATATCCCAGGCAGATATTCTACAGTACAAGTTCCAATTCTTATCTGCTAAAACTTCAGGGAAAGACATTTTCAGTAGATTCTAGTTCTATTGTTTGAAATGGCTAATCACTATATGGGTGAAGCAGTAATATTGTGCCAATCACTAAATCTGAGATTTTCCACAAACGTTCCAAATGATCAACAAAGAAGTCTTGCAAAATAAATCCACTCCACCTCGAAAATAGTAGGCCTATTCATTGTATGACTAATACCAAGTATGTATAGTCTTGTCAGAAGTTTAACATTTACTGTATGACAGTGGTGTAAAGTAACAATGAACTAACATTTACTCAAGTACTGTACAATTATGAGATATTTTTACTTTACAGGATTATTTCAAAATATCTGTACTTTTACTTCTACTCCACTACATCTCAGAGGCAAATATTATACTTTTACACTACAGTTATTTGAAACCTTTAGTTGCAAGTTACTTTGTAGATTTGTATTATTATTACAAAACATACATTACCCACTTCTAGCCCTATACATTTCAGTCATTTACAATTAGCCGATCTACAAGAGATTTTTATGCATTTGAAAACTTGTGAAATGGGACATTCTGTATGATGAGTACTTTTAGTACTTTTAAGTACATTTTTATACCAACGTATGTGTAGTTTTACTCAAGTCAATTTTGAATTTCAGACTTTTACTTGTAACAGAGTATATATTGTCTACATTGCAGTATTGATACTTTTATTCAAGTAAAAAAATAATAATACTTTTCCCACCACTGCTGTATGAGCAGATGTAGAAGTAGCTCTACACAGATTTCTTTTTAGCCTACTTGAGGAAAAGTAGCAATAACACAATGTTGAATAGCCTTCTGTTATTAGTAACATACCTTCAAAATGGTACTTAAATAAAAATAAATATACATAGTATTTTCCAAAAGTCTACTTTGCTCACTCAGTATTAACAAAATGTACAGTAGCCTATTGCTACAAATTGGTTCATTGGGAAAGGGCTTTATAAAAACTAAATGCAAGATCTCTTCCAAATATGCAAAACTAGCAAGGAGTCAACATTCAAACTGTGATCGAAAATATTTTCCTTGTGGCTTTAGTATTACAACAAATGTCTCATGTATGAATTATTCTCAACAATAATGTTTTGATCAAAACAAGATCACAAGCTCACCCATAAACTGAAGACATAGTACAAGTGCAGTAAACCAATGCCAGTTGCTGGAAAATGCCATGTTGAAAATGAGATGATTCCACAAAAGACAACTATTTATTTCTAAGAGGCAGCACAAGTGGGATTCAATAATAGGTCTGCTGCTCTGTCACTTATTAACTATGAGTAAACTAAAATGTGGTCAATAGCTAGTACCATGATTGAAAACAATCATGAACCAATTGTAGCACGGTCTAGCACCATTGTAGTATAAGAAAGAAACGGTGCAGCATTAGTTGACAAAGCATGTATTACATTTTTACATTTCATATAAAACACACACACACACACACACACACACACACACACACACACACACACACACACATATATATACACACACATATATATATACACACACACATATATATATATATATATATATATATATATATACATATACATATACATATATATATATATATTAAGGCTGGGACTTTAACTGATTAATTGCGATTAATTAATTACAGAAAATTAAAAAAATTAACTCATTTTAATCGCACTTAGTTTTTGCACCACAGAACCTTCAGTTTCGGGCATACTGATCATAGCGATGCACTAACCAAGAAGAGACAACAAACGCAAAGGAAGAAGTAGCCGATCAGAGTGCTTTGCTTGGCCCAGTGGATGCGAAATTTAGATTTAAAAAACTCACTCGTTGATTCACTCGTACAACAAAATGTGTTTTACTTGAAAAAAAATGCTTCTCAGGTCAAATATCGATGTGCGATTAAAATGTGATTAATTGCGATTAATTAATCACAGAGCCTGTAATTAATTAGATTAAAAATTTTAATCGCATGCCAGCCCTAATATATATATATATATATATATATATATATATATATATATATATATATATATATATATATATATATATATATATATATATATACTGTATGTATATATATATATATATATATATATATATATACTGTATATATATATTATATACATACAGTATATATATACACTCACAATTTGTATCCAATCTGGATTTCAGATTTTGGACTTTGACATGTTGATAAAACTAGAAAAATATTGTTCCTTCGAAACAATTGTGGGCTCGCTTCAAGCCAGAAAACAATGGCTATAAAAGTACAAAATGTCAAGATCGCAGGCAGTGCTCTCTTTGACGTTACTGACGTCAAAGATTGGTCCATTTTGTTCCAAAAATGTGTTGTGCAAAAGTTGACCCGCTGGTGGCGCTATAACAGGCCAATGTAAGAAGGGTGGTATCTGCTCCTTGACCTATTGGGAATGTGCTTGCAAGATTTCACGCACATTGCAGGCTGTGTTCATGATTTGAGGTGTTTTTGGCTTTGGCCACTTTATCGCTGCTTGCAGCTATATTATTTATTATTATTTTTTTTGTGTGTGTGCACTTCATAGGCATATTAGATAAAGGTCCTTAGATTGTGTGTAGAATGTTTCATGCAAATTGCAAAAATAAATCCTAACGGGTTTAAGCGTTTCACAAACTGCTCAAAATGATATAGCGCCCCCCTTTGGCCAATTGGGGTAAGATTGGTTTTAGTGATATTTGGACTAACACTCTACATCTTTGCCAAATGCCATGAACATGTTACTTTGCATGTATGATTTAGAGGCAGAAGAATAATTTGCATAAAACTGCAATATTCATTGAATTTATTTTAAAAAGCATGTTTCAATTTTAAAGAAATCCGATCTGACAGATCTTTAGATATCGGTCCAAAGTTCACGTAAAAAAAGTTTTGTGCACGTGGAGTGAAAATTCCAGAATAAAAGCGGGTTTACGCGTTTTACAAACTGCTCAATATGGCGGAAAATCGGGGGGCGGAGCTTACTTAACAACGACACAGATGTCTTCCGCTCGAGTCAAAGCACGCGTGTAACAAGTTGCATGTCTTCAAACGAAACGAGTCATGACTTATGCCCGTTTGAAGTTTGAATTTTCAAACGCTTCGTATAGCGCCCCCCTTTGGCCGATTGGAATAAAATTGGTTTCAGTGATACTTTGACTAACCCTCCACATCTTTGCCAAATGCCATGAACGTGTAACTTTGCATGTATGATTTAGAGGCCGAAGAATAATTTGCATAAAACCGCAACATTGATTGAATTATTAATAAAATATATTTCACTTTAAAAGAAATCCGCCGAGACTAGTTTGACCGTATTGGTCCAAAGTTCATGTGAAAAAAGTTTCATGCGCGTATCGCAAAGATCCCAGGAGGAGATAGATTTTTACTGTTTTTCATATAATTCCAAATTCTGAGGGATCTAAAGATCAGAGGTCAAAAGTCAGAGCGTAAAAATTGTTCGGCATGAGGAGACGCATACGTGTATACAGGTTTCATGGCTGTACGTATAACAGAGCATGAGCTATACCTGTTCAAAGTTCGCACTTTCGAAGGCTTCCTACAGCGCCACCATTTGGCCGATTGCTGTAAAAAGTAATAGCACACTTCGCCACAGTAAGCTGAACACATTGATGTTTTTATTTTCATTTTCTCACTAAGTATGTAGGAGTAGAAAGGAACCGAAGTTTTGAGGAGAACTTGATATGACGGTTAGATATTGTCACTAGAAAAATATTGTTCCTTCGAAACAATTGTGGGCTCGCTTCAAGCCAGAAAACAATGGCTATAAAAGTACAAAATGTCAAGATCGCAGGCAGTGCTCTCTTTGACGTTACTGACGTCAAAGATTGGTCCATTTTGTTCCAAAAATGTGTTGTGCAAAAGGTGACCCGCTGGTGGCGCTATAACAGGCCAATGTAAGAAGGGTGGTATCTGCTCCTTGACCTATTGGGAATGTGCTTGCAAGATTTCACGCACATTGCAGGCTGTGTTCATGATTTGAGGTGTTTTTGGCTTTGGCCACTTTATCGCTGCTTGCAGCTATATTCATTATTATTATTTTTTTTTTGTGTGTGCACTTTAGATAAAGGTCCTTAGATTGTGTGTAGAATGTTTCATGCAAATTGCAAAAATAAATCCTAACGGGTTTAAGCGTTTCACAAACTGCTCAAAATGATATAGCGCCCCCATTTGGCCAGTTGGGGTAAGATTGGTTTTAGTGATATTTGGACTAACACTCTACATCTTTGCCAAATGCCATGAACATGTTACTTTGCATGTATGATTTAGAGGCAGAAGAATAATTTGCATAAAACTGCAATATTCATTGAATTTATTTTAAAAAGCATGTTTCAATTTTAAAGAAATCCGATCTGACAGATCTTTAGATATCGGTCCAAAGTTCACGTAAAAAAAGTTTTGTGCACGTGGAGTGAAAATTCCAGAATAAAAGCGGGTTTACGCGTTTTACAAACTGCTCAATATGGCGGAAAATCGGGGGGCGGAGCTTACTTAACAACGACACAGATGTCTTCCGCTCGAGTCAAAGCACGCGTGTAACAAGTTGCATGTCTTCAAACAAAACGAGTCATGACTTATGCCCGTTTGAAGTTTGAATTTTCAAACGCTTCGTATAGCGCCCCCCTTTGGCCGATTGGAATAAAATTGGTTTCAGTGATACTTTGACTAACCCTCCACATCTTTGCCAAATGCCATGAACGTGTAACTTTGCATGTATGATTTAGAGGCCGAAGAATAATTTGCATAAAACCGCAACATTGATTGAATTATTAATAAAATATATTTCACTTTAAAAGAAATCCGCCGAGACTAGTTTGACCGTATTGGTCCAAAGTTCATGTGAAAAAAGTTTCATGCGCGTATCGCAAAGATCCCAGGAGGAGATAGATTTTTACTGTTTTTCATATAATTCCAAATTCTGAGGGATCTAAAGATCAGAGGTCAAAAGTCAGAGCGTAAAAATTGTTCGGCATGAGGAGACGCATACGTGTATACAGGTTTCATGGCTGTACGTATAACAGAGCATGAGCTATACCTGTTCAAAGTTCGCACTTTCGAAGGCTTCCTACAGCGCCACCATTTGGCCGATTGCTGTAAAAAGTAATAGCACACGTCGCCACAGTAAGCTGAACACATTGATGTTTTTGTTTTCATTTTCTCACTAAGTATGTAGGAGTAGAAAGGAACCGAAGTTTTGAGGAGAACTTGATATGACGGTTAGATATTGTCACTAGAAAAATATTGTTCCTTCGAAACAATTGTGGGCTCGCTTCAAGCCAGAAAACAATGGCTATAAAAGTACAAAATGTCAAGATCGCAGGCAGTGCTCTCTTTGACGTTACTGACGTCAAAGATTGGTCCATTTTGTTCCAAAAATGTGTTGTGCAAAAGTTGACCCGCTGGTGGCGCTATAACAGGCCAATGTAAGAAGGGTGGTATCTGTTCCTTGACCTATTGGGAATGTGTTTGCAAGATTTCACGCACATTGCAGGCTGTGTTCATGATTTGAGGTGTTTTTGGCTTTGGCCACTTTATCGCTGCTTGCAGCTATATTCATTATTATTATTTTTTGTGTGTGTGCACTTCATAGGCATATTAGATAAAGGTCCTTAGATTGTGTGTAGAATGTTTCATGCAAATTGCAAAAAAAAACGGGTTTAAGCGTTTCACAAACTGCTCAAAATGATATAGCGCCCCCCTTTGGCCAATTGGGGTAAGATTGGTTTTAGTGATATTTGGACTAACACTCTACATCTTTGCCAAATGCCATGAACATGTTACTTTGCATGTATGATTTAGAGGCAGAAGAATAATTTGCATAAAACTGCAATATTCATTGAATTTATTTAAAAAAGCATGTTTCAATTTTAAAGAAATCCGATCTGACAGATCTTTAGATATCGGTCCAAAGTTCACGTAAAAAAAGTTTTGTGCACATGGAACGAAAATTCCAGAATAAAAGCGGGTTTATGCGTTTTACAAACTGCTCAAAATGGTGGAAAATCGAAGGGCGGAGCTTACTTAACAACGACACAGATGTCTTCCGCTTGAGTCAAAGCACGCGTGTAACAAGTTGCATGTCTTCAAACGAAACGAGTCATGACTTATGCCCGTTTGAAGTTTGAATTTTCAAACGCTTCGTATAGCGCCCCCCTTTGGCCGATTGGAATAAAATTGGTTTCAGTGATACTTTGACTAACCCTCCACATCTTTGCCAAATGCCATGAACGTGTAACTTTGCATGTATGATTTAGAGGCCGAAGAATAATTTGCATAAAACCGCAATATTGATTGAATTATTAAAACATTATATTTCACTTTAAAAGAAATCCGCCGAGACTAGTTTGACCGTATTGGTCCAAAGTTCATGTGAAAAAAGTTTCATGCGCGTATCGCAAAAATCCCAGGAGGAGATAGATTTTTACTGTTTTTCATATTATTCCGAATTGTGGGAGACCTAAAGGTCAGAGGTCAAAAGTTAGAGGGTAAAAGTTGTTCGGCATGAGGAGACGCATAAGTGTATACAGGTTTCATGGCTGTATGTATAACACAGCATGAGCTATACCTGTTCAAAGATCGCACTTTCGAAGGCTTCCTACAGCGCCACCATTTGGCCGATTGCTATAGAAAATAATAGCACACTTCGCCACTGTAAACTGAACACATTGATGTTTTTATTTTCATTTTCTCACTAAGTATGTAGGAGTAGAAAGGAACCGAAGTTCCCGTCTACTGATTGCCTGATAGATAAATAAATAATGACAATATCTAAAGTGTGCTCGCCTTATAGGCGAGCCCACAATGATGATAAAAGTGGGGTGGATAACCAAATGAGTATCCAAATGAAATCAAAACTAAAGTGTTAGTTGTCATCTCCCTTTCGATCTGTAACAATTTTGTCTGAAATTTGGCAAGCCTGAAGAACCTTTTCGTAACAAATCGTGGAAAAACAAGGTCACATGTCTAATCAAATAACTACTATTGAGAAACCAAGACAAAGTACAAACAACCTTGTCATTTCAAAACTCATGGCTTGCATTTGCTTTTGTTAGTTTTCCAGTAATGATTATTGTCTCTGCCAGGCCGCGGCTATGTTTTGCACCCTGTCCGTCCGTCCTTCCGTCTGTGGACAACTAATGTCTGGCGCCGCAGCGGCGCGAAACTGTGCACACACACTACCTGGGTGCCAGAGCAGAACTGCTGCCCCCAATTTTTCACATGGGCCTGTTATAGCACCACTAGGAGGCGGATTTGTGCTAAATACTTTTTTGGACAGTACTCTCATATTTTTCATAGCTATTCCATCCTGATTGGCTAAGATTGGATTCCAAAATTTGCAGGAGTTCTGTTTGGAACAAAATGGCTCAAATCATGAACACAGAGTGTGATTTCTGTGAAAATTGCCACGCACATTCCCACATATTTCAGTTCCCACTAGCGACTGGCATTGGTTTACTGCACTTGTTTTATGTCTTCAGTTAATGGGTGAGCTTGTGATCTTGTTTTGATCAAAACAATTGTTGAGAATAATTCATACATGTGATATTTGTTGTAATACTAGCCACGAGGCAAATATTTTCGATCACAGTATAACTCCACCGATCAATGTAAAACTTTGTTTTAGGATGCGCTCTCCCTGGCCAAGGAAAAACCTTTGCCCTGCATTTTTTCACATCTGCCTTTTATAGCTCCACCAGGAGGTCGACTTATGTAAAGATTATTCCTTCACACAAATTGGTACACACTATCTCTATAGTCATGTGATCCAGACGGATGTGGTCCGTTTTGAACAAAATGCCTCACACAGCTTGCGATTTCCATGAAATTCCCACTAGGTCGAGGAACAAATGCCACCCTTTTCACATTGGGCCGTTATAGCGCCACCAGCAGGTTGACCATTGCAAAACACATTTTTAGAACAAAATCCCTCAAATCATGAATTCGGTGTCCAATTGCCATGAAAGGCAGAAGAAGACATTGACCTATTTCCTATTATAGCGCCACCAGGAGGCAACACGGTTATAGATCTTTGTTTTCAAGAAGGGACCAAAAAAGAAAAGAAAAAAAAAACGTTTACCTACACAATGAGGGCACTAACTTGTAACCATGGAAAATCTTAACTTCACCTTCAACATAAAAATATATGTCAGTCAGGGTCATGGATTCAGTTAAATTTGACTCCTCTCAGTCTTTGGGGTCTGTCATGGTCCGCTCCTTGGCCGTTGGACATTGACTGACATTTTTGGACTTATTAGGCCTGTGTTTCTGTAGTTCAGTATGTTCTGTTTTTGGCATTGTGTTCTGCATCTTATTTTATAGTATTTTTCCTATTTGTTTCCTGTCTGCCTTCATTTATTACCTAATTTTTTGATTTAAGTAATACTGTATTTTCAAGAAAAAGTTTGAATTGTATTTGTTCACACAAGAAGTGATGAAGAGAGGGGGAAAAAGAGAGAGAAAGCTATATAGCTATATATAACTTGGCATCAATCATGTTGAATTTGTACTATTGACCTATCAAATGTATTGGACAGGTTATGAGTTATGTTTAGTGTTGTACTGTTGTTGTGTACAACAAACCAACCATTGACTGTGCTAGTTATGTTCTATGGTTATGTTCAGTTAAATCCCTTCAGAAAGGATTCCTTATGCTTTAGTTGTAGACAGTTATGATTTGTTGCTAAAAACTCCAGGGCAAAAATCCACTCGTCCGAGACAGTTTGCCCTCCTGGCCCCCAAGTTGTGGAATAAACTCCCTGTCGCACTTTGAACAACGGACTCACTCGCTAGCTTTCGCCGTGGACTGAAGACTCACCTCTTCAGACTCCACCTAAACCCTTTAGCACTACAGAAAATCAATGGCCATACATGAAGATAGTTGTGGGCTCGCCAGTACCTGGCGAGCACACTTTAGATATTGTCATTATTGTGGGCTCGCCTATAAGGCGAGCACACTTTAGATATTGTCATTATTTATCTATCAGTCAGTCAGTCAGTCAGACAGTAGACAGGAACTTCGGTTCCTTTCTACTCCTACATACTTAGTGAGAAAATGAAAATAAAAACATCAATGTGTTCAGTTTACAGTGGCGAAGTGCGCTATTATTTTTTATAGCAATCAGCCAAATGGTGGCGCTGTAGGAAGCCTTCGAAAGTGCGAACTTTGAACAGGTATAGCTCATGCTGTGTTTTAGTTACAGCCATGAAACCTGTATACACGTATGCGTCTCCTCATGCCGAACAACTTTTACCCTCTAACTTTTGACCTCTGACCTTTAGGTCTCCCACAATTCGGAATTATATGAAAAACAGTAAAAATCTATCTCCTCCTGGGATTTTCGCATCAAGTGCACAAAACTTTTTTCACATGAACTTTGGACCAATACGGTCAGATTGATCAACCAGATTTTTTTTAAAGTGAAATATATTTTTTTAATAATTCAATCAATATTGCGGTTTTATGCAAATTATTCTTCGGCCTCTAAATCATACATGCAAAGTTACACGTTCATGGCATTTGGCAAAGATGTGGAGGGTTAGTCAAAGTATCACTGAAACCAATTTTATTCCAATCGGCCAAAGGGGGGCGCTATACGAAGCGTTTGAAAATTCAAACTTCAAACGGGCATAAGTCATGACTCGTTTTGTTTGAAGACATGCAACTTGTTACACGCGTGCTTTGACTCGAGCGGAAGACATCTGTGTCGTTGTTAAGTAAGCTCCGCCCTTCGATTTTCCGCCATATTGAGCAGTTTGTAAAACGCGTAAACCCGCTTTTATTCTGGAATTTTCGCTCCACGTGCACAAAACTTTTTTTACGTGAACTTTGGACCGATATCTAAAGATCTGTCAGATCGGATTTCTTTAAAATTGAAACATGCTTTTTTAAATAAATTCAATGAATATTGCAGTTTTATGCAAATTATTCTTCTGCCTCTAAATCATACATGCAAAGTAACATGTTCATGGCATTTGGCAAAGATGTAGAGTGTTAGTCCAAATATCACTAAAACCAATCTTACCCCAATTGAACAAAGGGGGGCGCTATATCATTTTGAGCAGTTTGTGAAACGCTTAAACCCGTTAGGATTTTTTTTTTGCAATTTGCATGAAACATTCTACACACAATCTAAGGACCTTTATCTAATATGCCTATGAAGTGCACACACACAAAAAAATTATAATAATGAATATAGCTGCAAGCAGCGATAAAGTGGCCAAAGCCAAAAACACCTCAAATCATGAACACAGCCTGCAATGTGCGTGAAATCTTGCAAGCACATTCCCAATAGGTCAAGGAACAGATACCACCCTTCTTACATTGGCCTGTTATAGCGCCACCAGCGGGTCAACTTTTGCACAACACATTTTTGGAACAAAATGGACCAATCGTTGACGTCAGTAACGTCAAAGAGAGCACTGCCTGCGATCTTGACATTTTGTACTTTTATAGCCATTGTTTTCTGGCTTGAAGCGAGCCCACAATTGTTTCGAAGGAACAATATTTTTCTAGTTGTGGGCTCGCCTATAAGGCGAGCACACTTTAGATATTGTCATTATTGTGGGCTCGCCTATAAGGCGAGCACACTTTAGATATTGTCATTATTTCTATACTAGGCAGGCAGTCAGTGCAAGTATCAAAAAACTTCGGTTCCTTTCTACTCCTACATACTTAGTGAGAAAATGAAAATAAAAACATCAATGTGTTCAGCTTACTGTGGCGACGTGTGCTATTACTTTTTACAGCAATCGGCCAAATGGTGGCGCTGTAGGAAGCCTTCGAAAGTGCGAACTTTGAACAGGTATAGCTCATGCTGTGTTTGAGGTAAAGCCATGAAACCTGTATACACGTATGCGTCTCCTCATGCCGAACAACTTTTACGCTCTGACTTTTGACCTTTGACCTTTAGATCTCCCACAATTTGGAATTATATGAAAAACAGTAAAAATCTATCTCCTCCTGGGTTTTTTTCGTTACGCGCACGAAACTTTTTTCTCATGAACTTTGGACCAATACGGTCAGATTGATCAACCAGATTTCTTTTAAAGTGAAATATAATTTTTTAATAATTCAATCAATATTGCGGTTTTATGCAAATTATTCTTCGGCCTCTAAATCATACATGCAAAGTTACACGTTCATGGCATTTGGCAAAGATGTAGAGGGTTAGTCAAAGTATTACTGAAACCAATTTTAGTCCAATCGGCCAAAGGGGGGCGCTATACGAAGCGTTTGAAAATTCAAACTTCAAACGGGCATAAGTCATGACTCGTTTCGTTTTAAGACATGCAACTTGCTTACACGCGTGCTTTGACTCGAGCGGAAGACATCTGTGTCTTTGTTAAGTAAGCTCCGCCCTTCGATTTTCCGCCATTTTGAGCAGTTTGTAAAACGCGTAAACCCGCTTTTATTCTGGAATTTTCGCTCCACGTGCACAAAACTTTTTTTACGTGAACTTTGGACCAATATCTAAAGATCTGTCAGATCGGATTTTTTTTTAATTGAAACATGCTTTTTTAATAATTCAATGAATATTGCAGTTTTATGCAAATTATTCTTCTGCCTCTAAATCATACATGCAAAGTAACATGTTCATGGCATTTGGCAAAGATGTAGAGTGTTAGTCCAAATATCACGAAATCCAATCTCACTCCAATTGGCCAAAGGGGGGCGCTATATCATTTTGAGCAGTTTGTGAAACGCTTAAACCCGTTAGGATTTTTTTAGCAATTTGCATGAAACATTCTACACACAATCTAAGGACCTTTATCTAATATGCCTATGAAGTGCACACACACACACAAAAAGAAAAATAATAACAAATATAGCTGCAAGCAGCGATAAAGTGGCCAAAGCCAAAAACACCTCAAATCATGAACACAGCCTGCAATGTCCGTGAAATCTTGCAAGCACATTCCCAATAGGTCAAGGAACAGATACCACCCTTCTCACATTGGCCTGTTATAATAGCGCCACCAGCGGGTCAACTTTTGGCACAACACATTTTTGGAACAAAATGGACCAATCTTTGACGTCAGTAACGTCAAAGAGAGCACTGCCTGCGATCTTGACATTTTGTACTTTTATAGCCATTGTTTTCTGGCTTGAAGCGAGCCCACAATTGTTTCGAAGGAACAATATTTTTCTAGTTGTGGGCTCGCCTATAAGGCGAGCACACTTTAGATATTGTCATTATTTATCTATCAGTCAGTCAGACAGTAGACGGGAACTTCGGTTCCTTTCTACTCCTACATACTTAGTGAGAAAATGAAAATAAAAACATCAATGTGTTCAGTTTACAGTGGCGAAGTGCGCTATTATTTTTTATAGCAATCGGCCAAATGGTGGCGCTGTAGGAAGCCTTCGAAAGTGCGAACTTTGAACAGGTATAGCTCATGCTGTGTTTTAGGTACAGCCATGAAACCTGTATACACGTATGCGTCTCCTCATGCCGAACAACTTTTACCCTCTAACTTTTGACCTCTGACCTTTAGGTCTCCCACAATTCGGAATTATATGAAAAACAGTAAAAATCTATCTCCTCCTGGGATTTTCGCGTCAAGTGCACAAAACTTTTTTCACATGAACTTTGGACCAATACGGTCAGATTGATCAACCAGATTTTTTTTAAAGTGAAATATAATTTTTTAATAATTCCATCAATATTGCGGTTTTATGCAAATTATTCTTCGGCCTCTAAATCATACATGCAAAGTTACACGTTCATGGCATTTGGCAAAGATGTGGAGGGTTAGTCAAAGTATCACTGAAACCAATTTTATTCCAATCGGCCAAAGGGGGGCGCTATACGAAGCGTTTGAAAATTCAAACTTCAAACGGGCATAAGTCATGACTCGTTTTGTTTGAAGACATGCAACTTGTTACACGCGTGCTTTGACTCGAGCGGAAGACATCTGTGTCGTTGTTAAGTAAGCTCCGCCCTTCGATTTTCCGCCATATTGAGCAGTTTGTAAAACGCGTAAACCTGCTTTTATTCTGGAATTTTCGCTCCACGTGCACAAAACTTTTTTTACGTGAACTTTGGACCGATATCTAAAGATCTGTCAAATCGGATTTCTTTAAAATTGAAACATGCTTTTTTAAATAAATTCAATGAATATTGCAGTTTTATGCAAATTATTCTTCTGCCTCTAAATCATACATGCAAAGTAACATGTTCATGGCATTTGGCAAAGATGTAGAGTGTTAGTCCAAATATCACTAAAACCAATCTTACCCCAATTGGCCAAAGGGGGGCGCTATATCATTTTGAGCAGTTTGTGAAACGCTTAAACCCGTTAGGATTTTTTTTTTGCAATTTGCATGAAACATTCTACACACAATCTAAGGACCTTTATCTAATATGCCTATGAAGTGCACACACACAAAAAAATTATAATAATGAATATAGCTGCAAGCAGCGATAAAGTGTCCAAAGCCAAAAACACCTCAAATCATGAACACAGCCTGCAATGTGCGTGAAATCTTGCAAGCACATTCCCAATAGGTCAAGGAACAGATACCACCCTTCTTACATTGGCCTGTTATAGCGCCACCAGCGGGTCAACTTTTGCACAACACATTTTTGGAACAAAATGGACCAATCGTTGACGTCAGTAACGTCAAAGAGAGCACTGCCTGCGATCTTGACATTTTGTGCTTTTATAGCCATTGTTTTCCGGCTTGAAGCGAGCCCACAATTGTTTCGAAGGAACAATATTTTTCTAGTGACAATATCTAACCGTCATATCAAGTTCTCCTCAAAACTTCGGTTCCTTTCTACTCCTACATACTTAGACAGAAAATGAAAATAAAAACATCAATGTGTTCAGCTTACAGTGGCGAAGTGTGCTATTATTTTTTACAGCAATCGGCCAAATGGTGGCGCTGTAGGAAGCCTTCGAAAGTGCGAACTTTGAACAGATAGAGCTCATGCTCTGTTATACGTACAGTCATGAAACCTGTATACACGTATGCGTCTCCTCATGCCGAACAACTTTTACGCTCTGACTTTTGACCTCTGACCTTTAGATCCCCCAGAATTTTGAGTTATATAAAAAACAGTAAAAATCTATCTCCTCCTGGGATTTTTGCGTTACGCGCACAAAACTTTTTTCACATGAACTTTGGACCAATACGGTCAGATTGATCAACCAGATTTTTTTTAAAGTGAAATATAATTTTTTAATGATTCAATCAATATTGCGGTTTTATGCAAATTATTCTTCGGCCTCTAAATCATACATGCAAAGCTACACTTTCATGGCATTTGGCAAAGATGTGGAGGGTTAGTCAAAGTATCACTGAAACCAATTTTATTCCAATCGGCCAAAGGGGGGCGCTATACGAAGCGTCTGAAAATTCAAACTTCAAACGGCCATAAGTCATGACTCGTTTCGTTTGAAGACATGCAACTTGTTACACGCGTGCTTTGACTCAAGCGGAAGACATCTGTGTCGTTGTTAAGTAAGCTCCGCCCTTCAATTTTCCGCCATTTTGAGCAGTTTGTAAAACGCGTAAACCCGCTTTTATTCTGGAATTTTCGTGTCACGTGCACAAAACTTTTTTTACGTGAACTTTGGACCGATATCTAAAGATCTGTCAGATCGGATTTCTTTAACATTGAAACATGCTTTTTTAAATAATTCAAACAATATTGCATTTTTATGCAAATTATTCTTCATACATGCAAAGTCACATTTTCATGACAAAATAGTGTAGAGGGTTAGTTCAAATATCACTGAAACCAATCTTACCCCAAATGGCCAAAGGGGGGCGCTATATAATTTTGAGCAGTTTGTAAAACGCTTAAACCCGTTTTTATTCTAGGATTTTTTTTGCAATTTGCATGAAACATTCTACACGCAATCTAAGGACCTTTATCTAACATGCCTATGAAGTGCACACAAAAAAATTATAAAATAATAATAATAAATATAGCTGCAAGCAGCGATAAAGTGTCCAAAGCCAAAAACACCTCAAATCATGAACACAGCCTGGGATGTGCGTGAAATCTTGCAAGCACATTCCCAATAGGTCAAGGAACAGATACCAACCTTCTCACATTGGCCTGTTATAGCGCCACCAGCGGGTCAACTTTTGCACAACACATTTTTGGAACAAAATGGACAAACTTTGATGTCAGTAACGTCAAAGAGAGCACTGCCTGCGATCTTGACATTTTGTGCTTTTATAGCCATTGTTTACTGGCTTGAAGCGAGCCCACAATTGTTTCGAAGGAACAATATTTTTCTAGTTGTGGGCTCGCCTATAAGGCGAGCACACTTTAGATATTGTCATTATTTATCTATCAGTCAGTCAGACAGTAGACGGGAACTTCGGTTCCTTTCTACTCCTACATACTTAGTGAGAAAATGAAAATAAAAACATCAATGTGTTCAGTTTACAGTGGCGAAGTGCGCTATTATTTTTTATAGCAATCAGCCAAATGGTGGCGCTGTAGGAAGCCTTCGAAAGTGCGAACTTTGAACAGGTATAGCTCATGCTGTGTTTTAGTTACAGCCATGAAACCTGTATACACGTATGCGTCTCCTCATGCCGAACAACTTTTACCCTCTAACTTTTGACCTCTGACCTTTAGGTCTCCCACAATTCGGAATTATATGAAAAACAGTAAAAATCTATCTCCTCCTGGGATTTTCGCATCAAGTGCACAAAACTTTTTTCACATGAACTTTGGACCAATACGGTCAGATTGATCAACCAGATTTTTTTTAAAGTGAAATATAATTTTTTAATAATTCAATCAATATTGCGGTTTTATGCAAATTATTCTTCGGCCTCTAAATCATACATGCAAAGTTACACGTTCATGGCATTTGGCAAAGATGTGGAGGGTTAGTCAAAGTATCACTGAAACCAATTTTATTCCAATCGGCCAAAGGGGGGCGCTATACGAAGCGTTTGAAAATTCAAACTTCAAACGGGCATAAGTCATGACTCGTTTTGTTTGAAGACATGCAACTTGTTACACGCGTGCTTTGACTCGAGCGGAAGACATCTGTGTCGTTGTTAAGTAAGCTCCGCCCTTCGATTTTCCGCCATATTGAGCAGTTTGTAAAACGCGTAAACCCGCTTTTATTCTGGAATTTTCGCTCCACGTGCACAAAACTTTTTTTACGTGAACTTTGGACCGATATCTAAAGATCTGTCAGATCGGATTTCTTTAAAATTGAAACATGCTTTTTTAAATAAATTCAATGAATATTGCAGTTTTATGCAAATTATTCTTCTGCCTCTAAATCATACATGCAAAGTAACATGTTCATGGCATTTGGCAAAGATGTAGAGTGTTAGTCCAAATATCACTAAAACCAATCTTACCCCAATTGAACAAAGGGGGGCGCTATATCATTTTGAGCAGTTTGTGAAACGCTTAAACCCGTTAGGATTTTTTTTTTGCAATTTGCATGAAACATTCTACACACAATCTAAGGACCTTTATCTAATATGCCTATGAAGTGCACACACACAAAAAAATTATAATAATGAATATAGCTGCAAGCAGCGATAAAGTGGCCAAAGCCAAAAACACCTCAAATCATGAACACAGCCTGCAATGTGCGTGAAATCTTGCAAGCACATTCCCAATAGGTCAAGAAACAGATACCACCCTTCTTACATTGGCCTGTTATAGCGCCACCAGCGGGTCAACTTTTGCACAACACATTTTTGGAACAAAATGGACCAATCGTTGACGTCAGTAACGTCAAAGAGAGCACTGCCTGCGATCTTGACATTTTGTACTTTTATAGCCATTGTTTTCTGGCTTGAAGCGAGCCCACAATTGTTTCGAAGGAACAATATTTTTCTAGTGAGAACTTGATATTGTCATATCAAGTTCTCCTCAAAACTTCGGTTCCTTTCTACTCCTACATACTTAGTGAGAAAATGAAAATAAAAACATCAATGTGTTCAGCTTACAGTGGCGACGTGTGCTATTACTTTATACAGCAATCGGCCAAATGGTGGCGCTGTAGGAAGCCTTCGAAAGTGCGAACTTTGAACAGGTAGAGCTCATGCTGTGTTATACATACAGCCATGAAACCTGTATACACTTATGCGTCTCCTCATGCCGAACAACTTTTACCCTCTAACTTTTGACCTCTGACCTTTAGGTCTCCCACAATTCGGAATTATATGAAAAACAGTAAAAATCTATCTCCTCCTGGGATTTTCGCGTCAAGTGCACAAAACTTTTTTCACATGAACTTTGGACCAATACGGTCAGATTGATCAACCAGATTTTTTTTAAAGTGAAATATAATTTTTTAATAATTCCATCAATATTGCGGTTTTATGCAAATTATTCTTCGGCCTCTAAATCATACATGCAAAGTTACACGTTCATGGCATTTGGCAAAGATGTGGAGGGTTAGTCAAAGTATCACTGAAACCAATTTTATTCCAATCGGCCAAAGGGGGGCGCTATACGAAGCGTTTGAAAATTCAAACTTCAAACGGGCATAAGTCATGACTCGTTTTGTTTGAAGACATGCAACTTGTTACACGCGTGCTTTGACTCGAGCGGAAGACATCTGTGTCGTTGTTAAGTAAGCTCCGCCCTTCGATTTTCCGCCATATTGAGCAGTTTGTAAAACGCGTAAACCTGCTTTTATTCTGGAATTTTCGCTCCACGTGCACAAAACTTTTTTTACGTGAACTTTGGACCGATATCTAAAGATCTGTCAGATCGGATTTCTTTAAAATTGAAACATGCTTTTTTAAATAAATTCAATGAATATTGCAGTTTTATGCAAATTATTCTTCTGCCTCTAAATCATACATGCAAAGTAACATGTTCATGGCATTTGGCAAAGATGTAGAGTGTTAGTCCAAATATCACTAAAACCAATCTTACCCCAATTGGCCAAAGGGGGGCGCTATATCATTTTGAGCAGTTTGTGAAACGCTTAAACCCGTTAGGATTTTTTTTTTGCAATTTGCATGAAACATTCTACACACAATCTAAGGACCTTTATCTAATATGCCTATGAAGTGCACACACACAAAAAAATTATAATAATGAATATAGCTGCAAGCAGCGATAAAGTGTCCAAAGCCAAAAACACCTCAAATCATGAACACAGCCTGCAATGTGCGTGAAATCTTGCAAGCACATTCCCAATAGGTCAAGGAACAGATACCACCCTTCTTACATTGGCCTGTTATAGCGCCACCAGCGGGTCAACTTTTGCACAACACATTTTTGGAACAAAATGGACCAATCGTTGACGTCAGTAACGTCAAAGAGAGCACTGCCTGCGATCTTGACATTTTGTGCTTTTATAGCCATTGTTTTCCGGCTTGAAGCGAGCCCACAATTGTTTCGAAGGAACAATATTTTTCTAGTGACAATATCTAACCGTCATATCAAGTTCTCCTCAAAACTTCGGTTCCTTTCTACTCCTACATACTTAGACAGAAAATGAAAATAAAAACATCAATGTGTTCAGCTTACAGTGGCGAAGTGTGCTATTATTTTTTACAGCAATCGGCCAAATGGTGGCGCTGTAGGAAGCCTTCGAAAGTGCGAACTTTGAACAGATAGAGCTCATGCTCTGTTATACGTACAGTCATGAAACCTGTATAAATGTATGCGTCTCCTCATGCCGAACAACTTTTACGCTCTGACTTTTGACCTCTGACCTTTAGATCCCCCAGAATTTTGAATTATATAAAAAACAGTAAAAATCTATCTCCTCCTGGGATTTTTGCGTTAAGCGCACAAAACTTTTTTCAGATGAACTTTGGACCAATACGGTCAGATTGATCAACCAGATTTTTTTTAAAGTGAAACATTATTTTTTAATAATTCACTCAATATTGCAGTTTTATGCCAATAATTATTTTGCCTCTAAATCATACATACAAAGTCACACGTTCATGGCATTTGGCAAAGATGTAGAGGGTTAGTCAAAATATCACTGAAACCAATCTTATTCCAATTGGCCAAAGGGGGGCGCTATACGAAGCGTTTGAAAATTCAAACTTCAAACGGGCATAAGTCATGACTCGTTTCGTTTGAAGACATGCAACTTGTTACACGCGTGCTTTGACTCAAGCGGAAGACATCTGTGTCGTTGTTAAGTAAGCTCCGCCCTTCAATTTTCCGCCATTTTGAGCAGTTTGTAAAACACGTAAACCCGCTTTTATTCTGGAATTTTCGCGTCACGTGCACGAAACTTTTTTTATGTGAACTTTGGACCAATATCTAAAGATCTGTCAGATCGGATTTTTTTTTAAATTGAAACATGCTTTTTTAATAAATTAAATCAATATTGCAGTTTTATGCAAATTATTCTTCTGCCTCTAAATCATCTATGCAAAGTAACATATTCATGTCATTTGGCAAAGATGTAGAGTGTTATTCCAAATATCACTAAAACCAATCTTACCCCAATTGGCCAAAGGGGGGGCGCTATATCATTTTGAGCAGTTTGTGAAACGCTTAAACCCGTTAAGATTTTTTTTAGCAATTTGCATGAAACATTCTACACACAATCTAAGGACCTTTATCTAATATGCCTATGAAGTGCACACACACACACAAAATAATAATAATAATAATAATAAATATAGCTGCAAGCAGCGATAAAGTGGCCAAGGCCAAAAACACCTCAAATCATGAACACAGCCTGGGATGTGCGTGAAATCTTGCAAGCACATTCCCAATAGGTCAAGGAACAGATACCACCCTTCTCACATTGGCCTGTTATAGCGCCACCAGCGGGTCAACTTTTGCATAACACATTTTTGGAACAAAATGGACCAATCTTTGACGTCAGTAACGTCAAAGAGAGCACTGCCTGCGATCTTGACATTTTGTGCTTTTATTGCCATTGTTTTCTGGCTTGAAGCGAGCCCACAATTGTTTCGAAGGAACAATATTTTTCTAGTTTATCTATCAGGCAGGCAGGCAGTCATATCAAGTATCAAAAAACTTCGGTTCCTTTCTACTCCTACATACTTAGTGAGAAAATGAAAATAAAAACATCAATGTGTTCAGTTTACAGTGGCGAAGTGTGCTATTACTTTTTACAGCAATCGGCCAAATGGTGGCGCTGTAGGAAGCCTTCGAAAGTGCGAACTTTGAACAGGTATAGCTCATGCTGTGTTTGAGGTACAGGCATGAAACCTGTATACACGTATGCGTCTCCTCATGCCGAACAACTTTTAGCCTCTGACTTTTGACCTCTGACCTTTAGATCTCCCACAATTCGGAATTATATGAAAAACAGTAAAAATCTATCTCCTCCTGGGTTTTTTTCGATACGCGCACAAAACTTTTTTCACATGAACTTTGGACCAATACGGTCAAACTAATCTCGGCGGATTTCTTTTAAAGTGAAATAATTTTTTTTAATAATTCAATAAATATTGCAGTTTTATGCAAATTATTCTTCGGCCTCTAAATCATACATGCAAAGTTACACGTTCATGGCATTTGGCAAAGATGTAGAGGGTTAGTCAAGGTATCACTGAAACCAATTTTATTCCAATCGGCCAAAGGGGGGCGCTATACGAAGCGTCTGAAAATTCAAACTTCAAACGGGCATAAGTCATGACTCGTTTCGTTTGAAGACATGCAACTTGTTACACGCGTGCTTTGACTCAAGCGGAAGACATCTGTGTCGTTGTTAAGTAAGCTCCGCCCTTCGATTTTCCGCCACTTTGAGCAGTTTGTAAAACGCGTAAACCCGCTTTTATTCTGGAATTTTCGCGTCACGTGCACAAAACTTTTTTTACGTGAACTTTGGACCGATATCTAAAGATCTGTCAGATCGGATTTCTTTAACATTGAAACATGCTTTTTTAAATAATTCAAACAATATTGCATTTTTATGCAAATTATTCTTCTGCCTCTAAAACATACAAGCAAAGTCACATTTTCATGACAAAATAGTGTAGAGGGTTAGTTCAAATATCACTGAAACCAATCTTACCCCAAATGGCCAAAGGGGGGCGCTATATAATTTTGAGCAGTTTGTAAAACGCTTAAACCCGTTTTTATTCTAGGATTTTTTTTTGCAATTTGCATGAAACATTCTACACGCAATCTAAGGACCTTTATCTAACATGCCTATGAAGTGCACACAAAAAATATATAAAATAATAATAATAAATATAGCTGCAAGCAGCGATAAAGTGGCCAAAAACACCTCAAATCATGAACACAGCCTGGGATGTGCGTGAAATCTTGCAAGCACATTCCCAATAGGTCAAGGAACAGATACCAACCTTCTCACATTGGCCTGTTATAGCGCCACCAGCGGGTCAACTTTTGCACAACACATTTTTGGAACAAAATGGACCAATCTTTGACGTCAGTAACGTCAAAGAGAGCACTGCCTGCGATCTTGACATTTTGTGCTTTTATAGCCATTGTTTTCTGGCTTGAAGCGAGCCCACAATTGTTTCGAAGGAACAATATTTTTCTAGTGACAATATCTAACCGTCATATCAAGTTCTCCTCAAACCTTCGGTTCCTTTCTACTCCTACATACTTAGACAGAAAATGAAAATAAAAACATCAATGTGTTCAGCTTACAGTGGCGAAGTGTGCTATTATTTTTTACAGCAATCGGCCAAATGGTGGCGCTGTAGGAAGCCTTCGAAAGTGCGAACTTTGAACAGATAGAGCTCATGCTCTGTTATACGTACAGCCATGAAACCTGTATACACTTATGCGTCTCCTCATGCCGAACAACTTTTACCCTCTAACTTTTGACCGCTGACCTTTAGGTCTCCCACAATTCGGAATTATATGAAAAACAGTAAAAATCTATCTCCTCCTGGGATTTTCGCGTCAAGTGCACAAAACTTTTTTCACATGAACTTTGAACCTATATCTACACAGGCTATGGGGTGAGAAGTTTGTACGTTAAATAATGATTTTTTTAATAATTCAATATATATTGCGGTTTTATGCAAATTATTCTTCGGCCTCTAAATCATACATGCAAAGTTACACGTTCATGGCATTTGGCAAAGATGTGGAGGGTTAGTCAAAGTATCACTGAAACCAATTTTATTCCAATCAGCCAAAGGGGGGCGCTATACGAAGCGTCTGAAAATTCAAACTTCAAACGGGCATAAGTCATGACTCGTTTTGTTTGAAGACATGCAACTTGTTACACGCGTGCTTTGACTCAAGCGGAAGACATCTGTGTCGTTGTTAAGTAAGCTCCGCCCTTCAATTTTCCGCCATTTTGAGCAGTTTGTAAAACGCGTAAACCCGCTTTTATTCTGGAACTTTCGCGTCACGTGCACAAAACTTTTTTTACGTGAACTTTGGACCGATATCTAAAGATCTGTCAGATCGGATTTCTTTAACATTGAAACATGCTTTTTTAAATAATTCAAACAATATTGCATTTTTATGCAAATTATTCTTCTGCCTCTAAAACATACATGCAAAGTCACATTTTCATGACAAAATAGTGTAGAGGGTTAGTTCAAATATCACTGAAACCAATCTTACCCCAAATGGCCAAAGGGGGGCGCTATATAATTTTGAGCAGTTTGTAAAACGCTTAAACCCGTTTTTATTCTAGGATTTTTTTTGTAATTTGCATGAAACATTCTACACGCAATCTAAGGACCTTTATCTAACATGCCTATGAAGTGCACACAAAAAAATTATAAAATAATAATAATAAATATAGCTGCAAGCAGCGATAAAGTGTCCAAAGCCAAAAACACCTCAAATCATGAACACAGCCTGGGATGTGCGTGAAATCTTGCAAGCACATTCCCAATAGGTCAAGGAACAGATACCAACCTTCTCACATTGGCCTGTTATAGCGCCACCAGCGGGTCAACTTTTGCATAACACATTTTTGGAACAAAATTGACCAATCTTTGACGTCAGTAACGTCAAAGAGAGCACTGCCTGCAATCTTGACATTTTGTGCTTTTATAGCCATTGTTTTCTGGCTTGAAGCGAGCCCACAATTGTTTCGAAGGAACAATATCTTTCTAGTTGTGGGCTCGCCAGTACCTGGCGAGCACACTTTAGATATTGTCATTATTTATTTATTTATTTATCTAGTAAGTAGACGGGATTTTCGGTTCCTTTCTACTCCTACATACTTAGTGAGAAAATGAAAATAAAAACATCAATGTGTTCAGTTTACAGTGGCGACGTGTGCTATTACTTTATACAGCAATCGGCCAAATGGTGGCGCTGTAGGAAGCCTTCGAAAGTGCGATCTTTGAACAGGTATAGCTCATGCTGTGTTATACATACAGCCATGAAACCTGTATACACTTATGCGTCTCCTCATGCCGAACAACTTTTACCCTCTAACTTTTGACCTCTGACCTTTAGGTCTCCCACAATTCGGAATTATATGAAAAACAGTAAAAATCTATCTCCTCCTGGGTTTTTTTCGATACGCGCACAAAACTTTTTTCACATGAACTTTGGACCAATACGGTCAAACTAATCTCGGCGGATTTCTTTTAAAGTGAAATATAATTTTTTAATAATTTTATCAATATTGCGGTTTTATGCAAATTATTCTTCGGCCTCTAAATCATACATGCAAAGTTACACGTTCATGGCATTTGGCAAAGATGTGGAGGGTTAGTCAAAGTATCACTGAAACCAATTTTATTCCAATTGGCCAAAGGGGGGCGCTATACGAAGCGTCTGAAAATTCAAACTTCAAACGGGCATAAGTCATGACTTGTTTCGTTTGAAGACATGCAACTTGTTACACGCGTGCTTTGACTCAAGCGGAAGACTTCTGTGTTGTTGTTAAGTAAGCTCCGCCCTTCAATTTTCCGCCATTTTGAGCAGTTTGTAAAACGCGTAAACCCGCTTTTATTCTGGAATTTTCGCGTCACGTGCACAAAACTTTTTTTACGTGAACTTTGGACCGATATCTAAAGATCTGTCAGATCGGATTTCTTTAACATTGAAACATGCTTTTTTAAATAATTCAAACAATATTGCATTTTTATGCAAATTATTCTTCTGCCTCTAAAACATACATGCAAAGTCACATTTTCATGACAAAATAGTGTAGAGGGTTAGTTCAAATATCACTGAAACCAATCTTACCCCAAATGGCCAAAGGGGGGCGCTATATAATTTTGAGCAGTTTGTAAAACGCTTAAACCCGTTTTTATTCTAGGATTTTTTTTGCAATTTGCATGAAACATTCTACACACAATCTAAGGACCTTTATCTAACATGCCTATGAAGTGCACACAAAAAAAATATAAAATAATAATAATAAATATAGCTGCAAGCAGCGATAAAGTGTCCAAAGCCAAAAACACCTCAAATCATGAACACAGCCTGGGATGTGCGTGAAATCTTGCAAGCACATTCCCAATAGGTCAAGGAACAGATACCAACCTTCTCACATTGGCCTGTTATAGCGCCACCAGCGGGTCAACTTTTGCACAACAAATTTTTGGAACAAAGTGGACCAATCTTTGACGTCAGTAACGACAAAGAGAGCACTGCCTGCGATCTTGACATTTTGTGCTTTTATAGCCATTGTTTTCTGGCTTGAAGCGAGCCCACAATTGTTTCGAAGGAACAATATTTTTCTAGTTTATCTATCAGTCAGTCAGTCAGTCAGACAGTAGACGGGAACTTCGGTTCCTTTCTACTCCTACATACTTACTGAGAAAATGAAAATAAAAACATCAATGTGTTCAGTTTACAGTGGCGAAGTGCGCTATTATTTTTTATAGCAATCGGCCAAATGGTGGCGCTGTAGGAAGCCTTCGAAAGTGCGAACTTTGAACAGGTATAGCTCATGCTGTGTTTTAGGTACAGCCATGAAACCTGTATACACGTATGTGTCTCCTCATGCCGAACAACTTTTACCCTCTAACTTTTGACCTCTGACCTTTAGGTCTCCCACAATTCGGAATTATATGAAAAACAGTAAAAATCTATCTCCTCCTGGGATTTTCGCGTCAAGTGCACAAAACTTTTTTCACATGAACTTTGGACCAATACGGTCAGATTGATCAACCAGATTTTTTTTAAAGTGAAATATAATTTTTTAATAATTCCATCAATATTGCGGTTATATGCAAATTATTCTTCGGCCTCTAAATCATACACGCAAAGTTACACGTTCATGGCATTTGGCAAAGATGTGGAGGGTTAGTCAAAGTATCACTGAAACCAATTTTATTCCAATCGGCCAAAGGGGGGCGCTATACGAAGCGTCTGAAAATTCAAACTTCAAACGGGCATAAGTCATGACTCGTTTCGTTTGAAGACATGCAACTTGTTACACGCGTGCTTTGACTCAAGCGGAAGACATCTGTGTCGTTGTTAAGTAAGCTCCGCCCTTCGATTTTCCGCCATTTTGAGCAGTTTGTAAAACGCGTAAACCCGCTTTTATTCTGGAATTTTCGCGTCACGTGCACAAAACTTTTTTTACGTGAACTTTGGACCGATATCTAAAGATCTGTCAGATCGGATTTCTTTAACATTGAAACATGCTTTTTTAAATAATTCAAACAATATTGCATTTTTATGCAAATTATTCTTCTGCCTCTAAAACATACATGCAAAGTCACATTTTCATGACAAAATAGTGTAGAGGGTTAGTTCAAATATCACTGAAACCAATCTTACCCCAAATGGCCAAAGGGGGGCGCTATATAATTTTGAGCAGTTTGTAAAACGCTTAAACCCGTTTTTATTCTAGGATTTTTTTTTGCAATTTGCATGAAACATTCTACACGCAATCTAAGGACCTTTATCTAACATGCCTATGAAGTGCACACAAAAAATATATAAAATAATAATAATAAATATAGCTGCAAGCAGCGATAAAGTGTCCAAAGCCAAAAACACCTCAAATCATGAACACAGCCTGGGATGTGCGTGAAATCTTGCAAGCACATTCCCAATAGGTCAAGGAACAGATACCAACCTTCTCACATTGGCCTGTTATAGCGCCACCAGCGGGTCAACTTTTGCATAACACATTTTTGGAACAAAATGGACCAATCTTTGACGTCAGTAACGTCAAAGAGAGCACTGCCTGCGATCTTGACATTTTTTGCTTTTATAGCCATTGTTTTCTGGCTTGAAGCGAGACCACAATTGTTTCGAAGGAACAATATTTTTCTAGTTGTGGGCTCGCCTATAAGGCGAGCACACTTTAGATATTGTCATTATTGTGGGCTCGCCTATAAGGCGAGCACACTTTAGATATTGTCATTATTTATCTATCAGTCAGTCAGACAGTAGACGGGAACTTCGGTTCCTTTCTACTCCTACATACTTAGTGAGAAAATGAAAATAAAAACATCAATGTGTTCAGCTTACTGTGGCGAAGTGTGCTATTACTTTTTACAGCAATCGGCCAAATGGTGGCGCTGTAGGAAGCCTTCGAAAGTGCGATCTTTGAACAGGTATAGCTCATGCTGTGTTATACATACAGCCATGAAACCTGTATACACTTATGCGTCTCCTCATGCCGAACAACTTTTACCCTCTAACTTTTGACCTCTGACCTTTAGGTCTCCCACAATTCGGAATTATATGAAAAACAGTAAAAATCTATCTCCTCCTGGGATTTTCGCGTCAAGTGCACAAAACTTTTTTCACATGAACTTTGGACCAATACGGTCAGATTGATCAACCAGATTTTTTTTAAAGTGAAATATAATTTTTTAATAATTCAATTAATATTGCGGTTTTATGCTAATTATTCTTCGGCCTCTAAATCATACATGCAAAGTTACACGTTCATGGCATTTGGCAAAGATGTGGAGGGTTAGTCAAAGTATCACTGAAACCAATTTTATTCCAATTGGCCAAAGGGGGGCGCTATACGAAGCTTTTGAAAATTCAAACTTCAAACGGGCATAAGTCATGACTCGTTTCGTTTGAAGACATGCAACTTGTTACACGCGTGCTTTGACTCAAGCGGAAGACATCTGTGTCGTTGTTAAGTAAGCTCCGACCTTTGATTTTCCGCCATTTTGAGCAGTTTGTAAAACGCGTAAACCCGCTTTTATTCTGGAATTTTCGCTCCACGTGCACAAAACTTTTTTTACGTGAACTTTGGACCGATATCTAAAGATCTGTCAGATCGGATTTCTTTAAAATTGAAACATGCTTTTTTAAATAAATTCAATGAATATTGCAGTTTTATGCAAATTATTCTTCTGCCTCTAAATCATACATGCAAAGTAACATGTTCATGGCATTTGGCAAAGATGTAGAGTGTTAGTCCAAATATCACTAAAACCAATCTTACCCCAATTGGCCAAAGGGGGGCGCTATATCATTTTGAGCAGTTTGTGAAACGCTTAAACGCGTTAGGATTTTTTTTTGCAATTTGCATGAAACATTCTACACACAATCTAAGGACCTTTATCTAATATGCCTATGAAGTGCACACACACAAAAAAAAATAATAATAATGAATATAGCTGCAAGCAGCGATAAAGTGGCCAAAGCCAAAAACACCTCAAATCATGAACACAGCCTGCATTGTGCGTGAAATCTTGCAAGCACATTCCCAATAGGTCAAGGAACAGATACCACCCTTCTTACATTGGCCTGTTATAGCGCCACCAGCGGGTCAACTTTTGCACAACACATTTTTGGAACAAAATGGACCAATCTTTGACGTCAGTAACGTCAAAGAGAGCACTGCCTGCGATCTTGACATTTTGTACTTTTATAGCCATTGTTTTCCGGCTTGAAGCGAGCCCACAATTGTTTCGAAGGAACAATATTTTTCTAGTGACAATATCTAACCGTCATATCAAGTTCTCCTCAAAACTTCGGTTCCTTTCTACTCCTACATACTTAGTGAGAAAATGAAAATAAAAACATCAATGTGTTCAGCTTACTGTGGCGACGTGTGCTATTACTTTTTACAGCAATCGGCCAAATGGTGGCGCTGTAGGAAGCCTTCGAAAGTGCGAACTTTGAACAGGTATAGCTCATGCTCTGTTATACGTACAGCCATGAAACCTGTATACACGTATGCGTCTCCTCATGCCGAACAATTTTTACGCTCTGACTTTTGACCTCTGATCTTTAGATCCCTCAGAATTTGGAATTATATGAAAAACAGTAAAAATCTATCTCCTCCTGGGATCTTTGCGATACGCGCATGAAACTTTTTTCACATGAACTTTGGACCAATACGGTCAAACTAGTCTCGGCGGATTTCTTTTAAAGTGAAATATATTTTATTAATAATTCAATCAATGTTGCGGTTTTATGCAAATTATTCTTCGGCCTCTAAATCATACATGCAAAGTTACACGTTCATGGCATTTGGCAAAGATGTGGAGGGTTAGTCAAAGTATCACTGAAACCAATTTTATTCCAATCGGCCAAAGGGGGGCGCTATACGAAGCGTTTGAAAATTCAAACTTCAAACGGGCATAAGTCATGACTCGTTTCGTTTGAAGACATGCAACTTGTTACACGCGTGCTTTGACTCGAGCGGAAGACATCTGTGTCGTTGTTAAGTAAGCTCCGCCCCCCGATTTTCCGCCATATTGAGCAGTTTGTAAAACGCGTAAACCCGCTTTTATTCTGGAATTTTCACTCCACGTGCACAAAACTTTTTTTACGTGAACTTTGGACCGATATCTAAAGATCTGTCAGATCGGATTTCTTTAAAATTGAAACATGCTTTTTAAAATAAATTCAATGAATATTGCAGTTTTATGCAAATTATTCTTCTGCCTCTAAATCATACATGCAAAGTAACATGTTCATGGCATTTGGCAAAGATGTAGAGTGTTAGTCCAAATATCACTAAAACCAATCTTACCCCAATTGGCCAAAGGGGGGCGCTATATCATTTTGAGCAGTTTGTGAAACGCTTAAACCCGTTAGGATTTATTTTTGCAATTTGCATGAAACATTCTACACACAATCTAAGGACCTTTATCTAATATGCCTATGAAGTGCACACACACAAAAAAAATAAAAAATAATGAATATAGCTGCAAGCAGCGATAAAGTGGCCAAAGCCAAAAACACCTCAAATCATGAACACAGCCTGCAATGTGCGTGAAATCTTGCAAGCACATTCCCAATAGGTCAAGGAGCAGATACCACCCTTCTCACATTGGCCTGTTATAGCGCCACCAGCGGGTCAACTTTTGCACAACACATTTTTGGAACAAAATGGACCAATCTTTGACGTCAGTAACGTCAAAGAGAGCACTGCCTGCGATCTTGACATTTTGTACTTTTATAGCCATTGTTTTCTGGCTTGAAGCGAGCCCACAATTGTTTCGAAGGAACAATATTTTTCTAGTGACAATATCTAACCGTCATATCAAGTTCTCCTCAAAACTTCGGTTCCTTTCTACTCCTACATACTTAGTGAGAAAATGAAAATAAAAACATCAATGTGTTCAGCTTACTGTGGCGACGTGTGCTATTACTTTTTACAGCAATCGGCCAAATGGTGGCACTGTAGGAAGCCTTCGAAAGTGCGAACTTTGAACAGGTATAGCTCATGCTCTGTTATACGTACAGCCATGAAACCTGTATACACGTATGCGTCTCCTCATGCCGAACAATTTTTACGCTCTGACTTTTGACCTCTGATCTTTAGATCCCTCAGAATTTGGAATTATATGAAAAACAGTAAAAATCTATCTCCTCCTGGGATCTTTGCGATACGCGCATGAAACTTTTTTCACATGAACTTTGGACCAATACGGTCAAACTAGTCTCGGCGGATTTCTTTTAAAGTGAAATATATTTTATTAATAATTCAATCAATGTTGCGGTTTTATGCAAATTATTCTTCGGCCTCTAAATCATACATGCAAAGTTACACGTTCATGGCATTTGGCAAAGATGTGGAGGGTTAGTCAAAGTATCACTGAAACCAATTTTATTCCAATCGGCCAAAGGGGGGCGCTATACGAAGCGTTTGAAAATTCAAACTTCAAACGGGCATAAGTCATGACTCGTTTCGTTTGAAGACATGCAACTTGTTACACGCGTGCTTTGACTCGAGCGGAAGACATCTGTGTCGTTGTTAAGTAAGCTCCGCCCCCCGATTTTCCGCCATATTGAGCAGTTTGTAAAACGCGTAAACCCGCTTTTATTCTGGAATTTTCACTCCACGTGCACAAAACTTTTTTTACGTGAACTTTGGACCGATATCTAAAGATCTGTCAGATCGGATTTCTTTAAAATTGAAACATGCTTTTTAAAATAAATTCAATGAATATTGCAGTTTTATGCAAATTATTCTTCTGCCTCTAAATCATACATGCAAAGTAACATGTTCATGGCATTTGGCAAAGATGTAGAGTGTTAGTCCAAATATCACTAAAACCAATCTTACCCCAATTGGCCAAAGGGGGGCGCTTATCATTTGAGCAGTTTGTGAAACGCTTAAACCCGTTAGGATTTATTTTTGCAATTTGCATGAAACATTCTACACACAATCTAAGGACCTTTATCTAAAGTGCACACACAAAAAAAAATAATAATAATGAATATAGCTGCAAGCAGCGATAAAGTGGCCAAAGCCAAAAACACCTCAAATCATGAACACAGCCTGCAATGTGCGTGAAATCTTGCAAGCACATTCCCAATAGGTCAAGGAGCAGATACCACCCTTCTTACATTGGCCTGTTATAGCGCCACCAGCGGGTCAACTTTTGCACAACACATTTTTGGAACAAAATGGACCAATCTTTGACGTCAGTAACGTCAAAGAGAGCACTGCCTGCGATCTTGACATTTTGTACTTTTATAGCCATTGTTTTCTGGCTTGAAGCGAGCCCACAATTGTTTCGAAGGAACAATATTTTTCTAGTTTATCTATCAGTCAGTCAGTCAGTCAGACAGTAGACGGGAACTTCGGTTCCTTTCTACTCCTACATACTTAGTGAGAAAATGAAAATAAAAACATCAATGTGTTCAGTTTACAGTGGCGAAGTGCGCTATTATTTTTTATAGCAATCGGCCAAATGGTGGCGCTGCACGAAGCCTTCGAAAGTGCGAACTTTGAACAGGTATAGCTCATGCTGTGTTTGAGGTACAGGCATGAAACCTGTATACACGTATGCGTCTCCTCATGCCGAACAACTTTTAGCCTCTGACTTTTGACCTCTGACCTTTAGATCTCCCACAATTCGGAATTATATGAAAAACAGTAAAAATCTATCTCCTCCTGGGTTTTTTTCGATACGCGCACAAAACTTTTTTCACATGAACTTTGGACCAATACGGTCAGATTGATCAACCAGATTTTTTTTAAAGTGAAATATATTTTTTTTATAATTTAATCAATATTGCGGTTTTATGCAAATTATTCTTCGGCCTCTAAATCATACATGCAAAGTTACACGTTCATGGCATTTGGCAAAGATGTGGAGGGTTAGTCAAAGTATCACTGAAACCAATTTTATTCCAATCGGCCAAAGGGGGGCGCTATACGAAGCGTCTGAAAATTCAAACTTCAAACGGGCATAAGTCATGACTCGTTTCGTTTGAAGACATGCAACTTGTTACACGCGTGCTTTGACTCAAGCGGAAGACATATGTGTCGTTGTTAAGTAAGCTCCGCCCTTCAATTTTCCGCCATTTTGAGCAGTTTGTAAAACGCGTAAACCCGCTTTTATTCTGGAATTTTCGCGTCACGTGCACAAAACTTTTTTTATGTGAACTTTGGACCGATATCTAAAGATCTGTCAGATCGGATTTCTTTAACATTGAAACATGCTTTTTTAAATAATTCAAACAATATTGCATTTTTATGCAAATTATTCTTCTGCCTCTAAAACATACATGCAAAGTCACATTTTCATGACAAAATAGTGTAGAGGGTTAGTTCAAATATCACTGAAACCAATCTTACCCCAAATGGCCAAAGGGGGGCGCTATATAATTTTGAGCAGTTTGTAAAACGCTTAAACCCGTTTTTATTCTAGGATTTTTTTTGCAATTTGCATGAAACATTCTACACGCAATCTAAGGACCTTTATCTAACATGCCTATGAAGTGCACACAAAAAAATTATAAAATAATAATAATAAATATAGCTGCAAGCAGCGATAAAGTGGCCAAAGCCAAAAACACCTCAAATCATGAACACAGCCTGGGATGTGCGTGAAATCTTGCAAGCACATTCCCAATAGGTCAAGGAACAGATACCAACCTTCTCACATTGGCCTGTTATAGCGCCACCAGCGGGTCAACTTTTGCACAACACATTTTTGGAACAAAATGGACCAATCTTTGACGTCAGTAACGTCAAGAGAGCACTGCCTGCGATCTTGACATTTTGTGCTTTTATAGCCATTGTTTTCTGGCTTGAAGCGAGCCCACAATTGTTTCGAAGGAACAATATTTTTCTAGTTGTGGGCTCGCCTATAAGGCGAGCACACTTTAGATATTGTCATTATTTATTTATTTATCTATCAGGCAGGCATATCAAGTATCAAAAAACTTCGGTTCCTTTCTACTCCTACATACTTAGTGAGAAAATGAAAATAAAAACATCAATGTGTTCAGTTTACAGTGGCGAAGTGTGCTATTACTTTTTACAGCAATCGGCCAAATGGTGGCGCTGTAGGAAGCCTTCGAAAGTGCGAACTTTGAACAGGTATAGCTCATGCTGTGTTTGAGGTACAGGCATGAAACCTGTATACACGTATGCGTCTCCTCATGCCGAACAACTTTTAGCCTCTGACTTTTGACCTCTGACCTTTAGATCTCCCACAATTCGGAATTATATGAAAAACAGTAAAAATCTATCTCCTCCTGTTTTTTTTTCGATACGCGCACAAAACTTTTTTCACATGAACTTTGGACCAATACGGTCAAACTAATCTCGGCGGATTTCTTTTAAAGTGAAATATAATTTTTTAATAATTCAATAAATATTGCAGTTTTATGCAAATTATTCTTCGGCCTCTAAATCATACATGCAAAGTTACACGTTCATGGCATTTGGCAAAGATGTAGAGGGTTAGTCAAGGTATCACTGAAACCAATTTTATTCCAATCGGCCAAAGGGGGGCGCTATACGAAGCGTCTGAAAATTCAAACTTCAAACGGGCATAAGTCATGACTCGTTTCGTTTGAAGACATGCAACTTGTTACACGCGTGCTTTGACTCAAGCGGAAGACATCTGTGTCGTTGTTAAGTAAGCTCCGCCCTTCGATTTTCCGCCACTTTGAGCAGTTTGTAAAACGCGTAAACCCGCTTTTATTCTGGAACTTCCGCGTCACGTGCACAAAACTTTTTTTATGTGAACTTTGGACCGATATCTAAAGATCTGTCAGATCGGATTTCTTTAACATTGAAACATGCTTTTTTAAATAATTCAAACAATATTGCATTTTTATGCAAATTATTCTTCTGCCTCTAAAACATACAAGCAAAGTCACATTTTCATGACAAAATAGTGTAGAGGGTTAGTTCAAATATCACTGAAACCAATCTTACCCCAAATGGCCAAAGGGGGGCGCTATATAATTTTGAGCAGTTTGTAAAACGCTTAAACCCGTTTTTATTCTAGGATTTTTTTTGCAATTTGCATGAAACATTCTACACGCAATCTAAGGACCTTTATCTAACATGCCTATGAAGTGCACACAAAAAAATTATAAAATAATAATAATAAATATAGCTGCAAGCAGCGATAAAGTGTCCAAAGCCAAAAACACCTCAAATCATGAACACAGCCTGGGATGTGCGTGAAATCTTGCAAGCACATTCCCAATAGGTCAAGGAACAGATACCAACCTTCTCACATTGGCCTGTTATAGCGCCACCAGCGGGTCAACTTTTGCACAACACATTTTTGGAACAAAATGGACCAATCTTTGACGTCAGTAACGTCAAAGAGAGCACTGCCTGCGATCTTGACATTTTGTGCTTTTATAGCCATTGTTTTCTGGCTTGAAGCGAGCCCACAATTGTTTCGAAGGAACAATATTTTTCTAGTGACAATATCTAACCGTCATATCAAGTTCTCCTCAAAACTTCGGTTCCTTTCTACTCCTACATACTTAGTGAGAAAATGAAAATAAAAACATCAATGTGTTCAGCTTACTGTGGCGACGTGTGCTATTACTTTTTACAGCAATCGGCCAAATGGTGGCGCTGTAGGAAGCCTTCGAAAGTGCGAACTTTGAACAGGTATAGCTCATGCTCTGTTATACGTACAGCCATGAAACCTGTATACACGTATGCGTCTCCTCATGCCGAACAATTTTTACGCTCTGACTTTTGACCTCTGATCTTTAGATCCCTCAGAATTTGGAATTATATGAAAAACAGTAAAAATCTATCTCCTCCTGGGATCTTTGCGATACGCGCATGAAACTTTTTTCACATGAACTTTGGACCAATACGGTCAAACTAGTCTCGGCGGATTTCTTTTAAAGTGAAATATATTTTATTAATAATTCAATCAATGTTGCGGTTTTATGCAAATTATTCTTCGGCCTCTAAATCATACATGCAAAGTTACACGTTCATGGCATTTGGCAAAGATGTGGAGGGTTAGTCAAAGTATCACTGAAACCAATTTTATTCCAATCGGCCAAAGGGGGGCGCTATACGAAGCGTTTGAAAATTCAAACTTCAAACGGGCATAAGTCATGACTCGTTTCGTTTGAAGACATGCAACTTGTTACACGCGTGCTTTGACTCGAGCGGAAGACATCTGTGTCGTTGTTAAGTAAGCTCCGCCCCCCGATTTTCCGCCATATTGAGCAGTTTGTAAAACGCGTAAACCCGCTTTTATTCTGGAATTTTCACTCCACGTGCACAAAACTTTTTTTACGTGAACTTTGGACCGATATCTAAAGATCTGTCAGATCGGATTTCTTTAAAATTGAAACATGCTTTTTAAAATAAATTCAATGTATATTGCAGTTTTATGCAAATTATTCTTCTGCCTCTAAATCATACATGCAAAGTAACATGTTCATGGCATTTGGCAAAGATGTAGAGTGTTAGTCCAAATATCACTAAAACCAATCTTACCCCAATTGGCCAAAGGGGGGCGCTATAGTATTTTGAGCAGTTTGTGAAACGCTTAAACCTGTTAGGATTTATTTTTGCAATTTGCATGAAACATTCTACACACAATCTAAGGACCTTTATCTAATATGCCTATGAAGTGCACACACACAAAAAAAAAAATAATAATGAATATAGCTGCAAGCAGCGATAAAGTGGCCAAAACCAAAAACACCTCAAATCATGAACACAGCCTGCAATGTGCGTGAAATCTTGCAAGCACATTCCCAATAGGTCAAGGAGCAGATAACACCCTTCTTACATTGGCCTGTTATAGCGCCACCAGCAGGTCAACTTTTGCACAACACATTTTTGGAACAAAATGGACCAATCTTTGACGTCAGTAACGTCAAAGAGAGCACTGCCTGCGATCTTGACATTTTGTACTTTTATAGCCATTGTTTTCTGGCTTGAAGCGAGCCCACAATTGTTTCGAAGGAACAATATTTTTCTAGTGACAATATCTAACCGTCATATCAAGTTCTCCTCAAAACTTCGGTTCCTTTCTACTCCTACATACTTAGTGAGAAAATGAAAATAAAAACATCAATGTGTTCAGCTTACTGTGGCGACGTGTGCTATTACTTTTTACAGCAATCGGCCAAATGGTGGCGCTGTAGGAAGCCTTCGAAAGTGCGAACTTTGAACAGGTATAGCTCATGCTCTGTTATACGTACAGCCATGAAACCTGTATACACGTATGTGTCTCCTCATGCCGAACAATTTTTACGCTCTGACTTTTGACCTCTGATCTTTAGATCCCTCAGAATTTGGAATTATATGAAAAACAGTAAAAATCTATCTCCTCCTGGGATCTTTGCGATACGCGCATGAAACCTTTTTCACATGAACTTTGGACCAATACGGTCAAACTAGTCTCGGCGGATTTCTTTTAAAGTGAAATATATTTTATTAATAATTCAATCAATGTTGCGGTTTTATGCAAATTATTCTTCGGCCTCTAAATCATACATGCAAAGTTACACGTTCATGGCATTTGGCAAAGATGTGGAGGGTTAGTCAAAGTATCACTGAAACCAATTTTATTCCAATCGGCCAAAGGGGGGCGCTATACGAAGCGTTTGAAAATTCAAACTTCAAACGGGCATAAGTCATGACTCGTTTCGTTTGAAGACATGCAACTTGTTACACGCGTGCTTTGACTCGAGCGGAAGACATCTGTGTCGTTGTTAAGTAAGCTCCGCCCCCCGATTTTCCGCCATATTGAGCAGTTTGTAAAACGCGTAAACCCGCTTTTATTCTGGAATTTTCACTCCACGTGCACAAAACTTTTTTTACGTGAACTTTGGACCGATATCTAAAGATCTGTCAGATCGGATTTCTTTAAAATTGAAACATGCTTTTTAAAATAAATTCAATGAATATTGCAGTTTTATGCAAATTATTCTTCTGCCTCTAAATCATACATGCAAAGTAACATGTTCATGGCATTTGGCAAAGATGTAGAGTGTTAGTCCAAATATCACTAAAACCAATCTTACCCCAATTGGCCAAAGGGGGGCGCTATATCATTTTGAGCAGTTTGTGAAACGCTTAAACCCGTTAGGATTTATTTTTGCAATTTGCATGAAACATTCTACACACAATCTAAGGACCTTTATCTAAAGTGCACACACAAAAAAATAATAATAATAATGAATATAGCTGCAAGCAGCGATAAAGTGGCCAAAGCCAAAAACACCTCAAATCATGAACACAGCCTGCAATGTGCGTGAAATCTTGCAAGCACATTCCCAATAGGTCAAGGAGCAGATACCACCCTTCTTACATTGGCCTGTTATAGCGCCACCAGCGGGTCAACTTTTGCACAACACATTTTTGGAACAAAATGGACCAATCTTTGACGTCAGTAACGTCAAAGAGAGCACTGCCTGCGATCTTGACATTTTGTACTTTTATAGCCATTGTTTTCTGGCTTGAAGCGAGCCCACAATTGTTTCGAAGGAACAATATTTTTCTAGTGACAATATCTAACCGTCATATCAAGTTCTCCTCAAAACTTCGGTTCCTTTCTACTCCTACATACTTAGTGAGAAAATGAAAATAAAAACATCAATGTGTTCAGCTTACTGTGGCGACGTGTGCTATTACTTTTTACAGCAATCGGCCAAATGGTGGCGCTGTAGGAAGCCTTCGAAAGTGCGAACTTTGAACAGGTATAGCTCATGCTCTGTTATACGTACAGCCATGAAACCTGTATACACGTATGCGTCTCCTCATGCCGAACAACTTTTACGCTCTGACTTTTGACCTCTGACCTTTAGATCCCTCAGAATTTGGAATTATATGAAAAACAGTAAAAATCTATCTCCTCCTGGGATCTTTGCGATACGCGCATGAAACTTTTTTCACATGAACTTTGGACCAATACGGTCAAACTAGTCTCGGCGGATTTCTTTTAAAGTGAAATATATTTTATTAATAATTCAATCAATGTTGCGGTTTTATGCAAATTATTCTTCGGCCTCTAAATCATACATGCAAAGTTACACGTTCATGGCATTTGGCAAAGATGTGGAGGGTTAGTCAAAGTATCACTGAAACCAATTTTATTCCAATCGGACAAAGGGGGGCGCTATACGAAGCGTTTGAAAATTCAAACTTCAAACGGGCATAAGTCATGACTCGTTTCGTTTGAAGACATGCAACTTGTTACACGCGTGCTTTGACTCGAGCGGAAGACATCTGTGTCGTTGTTAAGTAAGCTCCGCCCCCCGATTTTCCGCCATATTGAGCAGTTTGTAAAACGCGTAAACCCGCTTTTATTCTGGAATTTTCGCTCCACGTGCACAAAACTTTTTTTACGTGAACTTTGGACCGATATCTAAAGATCTGTCAGATCGGATTTCTTTAAAATTGAAACATGCTTTTTAAAATAAATTCAATGAATATTGCAGTTTTATGCAAATTATTCTTCTGCCTCTAAATAATACATGCAAAGTAACATGTTCATGGCATTTGGCAAAGATGTAGAGTGTTAGTCCAAATATCACTAAAACCAATCTTACCCCAATTGGCCAAAGGGGGGCGCTATATCATTTTGAGCAGTTTGTGAAACGCTTAAACCCGTTAGGATTTATTTTTGCAATTTGCATGAAACATTCTACACACAATCTAAGGACCTTTATCTAATATGCCTATGAAGTGCACACACACAAAAAAAATAATAATAATGAATATAGCTGCAAGCAGCGATAAAGTGGCCAAAGCCAAAAACACCTCAAATCATGAACACAGCCTGCAATGTGCGTGAAATCTTGCAAGCACATTCCCAATAGGCCAAGGAGCAGATACCACCCTTCTTACATTGGCCTGTTATAGCGCCACCAGCGGGTCAACTTTTGCACAACACATTTTTGGAACAAAATGGACCAATCTTTGACGTCAGTAACGTCAAAGAGAGCACTGCCTGCGATCTTGACATTTTGTACTTTTATAGCCATTGTTTTCTGGCTTGAAGCGAGCCCACAATTGTTTCGAAGGAACAATATTTTTCTAGTGACAATATCTAACCGTCATATCAAGTTCTCCTCAAAACTTCGGTTCCTTTCTACTCCTACATACTTAGACAGAAAATGAAAATAAAAACATCAATGTGTTCAGTTTACAGTGGCGAAGTGTGCTATTATTTTTTATAGCAATCGGCCAAATGGTGGCGCTGTAGGAAGCCTTCGAAAGTGCGAACTTTGAACAGGTATAGCTCATGCTGTGTTATACATACAGCCATGAAACCTGTATACACTTATGCGTCTCCTCATGCCGAACAACTTTTACCCTCTAACTTTTGACCTCTGACCTTTAGATCTCCCACAATTCGGAATTATATGAAAAACAGTAAAAATCTATCTCCTCCTGGGATTTTCGCGTCAAGTGCACAAAACTTTTTTCACATGAACTTTGAACCTATATCTACACAGGCTATGTGGTGAGAAGTTTGTACGTTAAATAATGATTTTTTAATAATTCAATTTATATTGCGGTTTTATGCAAATTATTCTTCGGCCTTTAAATCATACATGCAAAGTTACACGTTCATGGCATTTGGCAAAGATGTGGAGGGTTAGTCAAAGTATCACTGAAACCAATTTTATTCCAATCGGCCAAAGGGGGGCGCTATACGAAGCGTCTGAAAATTCAAACTTCAAACGGGCATAAGTCATGACTCGTTTTGTTTGAAGACATGCAACTTGTTACACGCGTGCTTTGACTCAAGCGGAAGACATCTGTGTCGTTGTTAAGTAAGCTCCGCCCTTCAATTTTCCGCCATTTTGAGCAGTTTGTAAAACGCGTAAACCCGCTTTTATTCTGGAACTTTCGCGTCACGTGCACAAAACTTTTTTTACGTGAACTTTGGACCGATATCTAAAGATCTGTCAGATCGGATTTCTTTAACATTGAAACATGCTTTTTTAAATAATTCAAACAATATTGCATTTTTATGCAAATTATTCTTCTGCCTCTAAAACATACATGCAAAGTCACATTTTCATGACAAAATAGTGTAGAGCGTTAGTTCAAATATCACTGAAACCAATCTTACCCCAAATGGCCAAAGGGGGGCGCTATATAATTTTGAGCAGTTTGTAAAACGCTTAAACCCGTTTTTATTCTAGGATTTTTTTTGTAATTTGCATGAAACATTCTACACGCAATCTAAGGACCTTTATCTAACATGCCTATGAAGTGCACACAAAAAAATTATACAATAATAATAATAAATATAGCTGCAAGCAGCGATAAAGTGTCCAAAGCCAAAAACACCTCAAATCATGAACACAGCCTGGGATGTGCGTGAAATCTTGCAAGCACATTCCCAATAGGTCAAGGAACAGATACCAACCTTCTCACATTGGCCTGTTATAGCGCCACCAGCGGGTCAACTTTTGCATAACACATTTTTGGAACAAAATGGACCAATCTTTGACGTCAGTAACGTCAAAGAGAGCACTGCCTGCGATCTTGACATTTTGTGCTTTTATAGCCATTGTTTTCTGGCTTGAAGCGAGCCCACAATTGTTTCGAAGGAACAATATTTTTCTAGTGACAATATCTAACCGTCATATCAAGTTCTCCTCAAAACTTCGGTTCCTTTCTACTCCTACATACTTAGACAGAAAATGAAAATAAAAACATCAATGTGTTCAGCTTACAGTGGCGAAGTGTGCTATTATTTTTTACAGCAATCGGCCAAATGGTGGCGCTGTAGGAAGCCTTCGAAAGTGCGAACTTTGAACAGATGGAGCTCATGCTCTGTTATACGTACAGTCATGAAACCTGTATACACGTATGCGTCTCCTCATGCCGAACAACTTTTACGCTCTGACTTTTGACCTCTGACCTTTATATCCCCCAGAATTTTGAATTATATAAAAAACAGTAAAAATCTATCTCCTCCTGGGATTTTTGCGTTACGCGCACAAAACTTTTTTCACATGAACTTTGGACCAATACGGTCAAACTAGTCTCGGCGGATTTCTTTTAAAGTGAAATATATTTTTTTAATAATTCAATCAATATTGCGGTTTTATGCAAATTATTCTTCGGCCTCTAAATCATACATGCAAAGTTACACGTTCATGGCATTTGGCAAAGATGTGGAGGGTTAGTTAAAGTATCACTGAAACCAATTTTATTCCAATCGGCCAAAGGGGGGCGCTATACAAAGCGTTTGAAAATTCAAACTTCAAACGGGCATAAGTCATGACTCGTTTTGTTTGAAGACATGCAACTTGTTACACGCGTGCTTTGACTCAAGCGGAAGACATCTGTGTCGTTGTTAAGTAAGCTCCGCCCTTCAATTTTCCGCCATTTTGAGCAGTTTGTAAAACGCGTAAACCCGCTTTTATTCTGGAATTTTCGCTCCACGTGTACAAAACTTTTTTTACGTGAACTTTGGACCGATATCTAAAGATCTGTCAGATCGGATTTCTTTAAAATTGAAACATGCTTTTTTAAATAAATTCAATGAATATTGCAGTTTTATGCAAATTATTCTTCTGCCTCTAAATCATACATGCAAAGTAACATGTTCATGGCATTTGGCAAAGATGTAGAGTGTTAGTCCAAATATCACTAAAACCAATCTTACCCCAATTGGCCAAAGGGGGGCGCTATATCATTTTGAGCAGTTTGTGAAACGCTTAAACCTGTTAGGATTTTTTTTTGCAATTTGCATGAAACATTCTACACACAATCTAAGGACCTTTATCTAATATGCCTATGAAGTGCACACACACAAAAAATAATAATAATAATGAATATAGCTGCAAGCAGCGATAAAGTGGCCAAAGCCAAAAACACCTCAAATCATGAACACAGCCTGCAATTTGCGTGAAATCTTACAAGCACATTCCCAATAGGTCAAGGAACAGATACCACCCTTCTTACATTGGCCTTATAGCGCCACCAGCGGGTCAACTTTTGCACAACACATTTTTGGAACAAAATGGACCAATCTTTGACGTCAGTAACGTCAAAGAGAGCACTGCCTGCGATCTTGACATTTTGTACTTTTATAGCCATTGTTTTCTGGCTTGAAGCGAGCCCACAATTGTTTCGAAGGAACAATATTTTTCTAGTTGTGGGCTCGCCTAAAGGCGAGCACACTTTAGATATTGTCATTATTGTGGGCTCGCCTATAAGGCGAGCACACTTTAGATATTGTCATTATTTCTATACTAGGCAGGCAGTCAGTGCAAGTATCAAAAAACTTCGGTTCCTTTCTACTCCTACATACTTAGTGAGAAAATGAAAATAAAAACATCAATGTGTTCAGCTTACTGTGGCGACGTGTGCTATTACTTTTTACAGCAATCGGCCAAATGGTGGCGCTGTAGGAAGCCTTCGAAAGTGCGAACTTTGAACAGGTATAGCTCATGCTGTGTTTGAGGTAAAGCCATGAAACCTGTATACACGTATGCGTCTCCTCATGCCGAACAACTTTTACGCTCTGACTTTTGACCTTTGACCTTTAGGTCTCCCACAATTCGGAATTATATGAAAAACAGTAAAAATCTATCTCCTCCTGGGATTTTCGCGTCAAGTGCACAAAACCTTTTTCACATGAACTTTGGACCAATACGGTCAAACTAATCTCAGCGGATTTCTTTTAAAGTGAAATATAATTTTTTAATAATTCAATATATATTGCGGTTTTATGCAAATTATTCTTCGGCCTCTAAATCATACATGCAAAGTTACACGTTCATGGCATTTGGCAAAGATGTGGAGGGTTAGTCAAAGTATCACTGAAACCAATTTTATTCCAATCGGCCAAAGGGGGGCGCTATACGAAGCGTCTGAAAATTCAAACTTCAAACGGGCATAAGTCATGACTCGTTTCGTTTGAAGACATGCAACTTGTTACACGCGTGCTTTGACTCAAGCGGAAGACATCTGTGTTGTTGTTAAGTAAGCTCCACCCTTCGATTTTCCGCCACTTTGAGCAGTTTGTAAAACGCGTAAACCCGCTTTTATTCTGGAATTTTCGCGTCACGTGCACAAAACTTTTTTTACGTGAACTTTGGACCGATATCTAAAGATCTGTCAGATCGGATTTCTTTAACATTGAAACATGCTTTTTTAAATAATTCAAACAATATTGCATTTTTATGCAAATTATTCTTCTGCCTCTAAAACATACAAGCAAAGTCACATTTTCATGACAAAATAGTGTAGAGGGTTAGTTCAAATATCACTGAAACCAATCTTACCCCAAATGGCCAAAGGGGGGCGCTATATAATTTTGAGCAGTTTGTAAAACGCTTAAACCCGTTTTTATTCTAGGATTTTTTTTGCAATTTGCATGAAACATTCTACACGCAATCTAAGGACCTTTATCTAACATGCCTATGAAGTGCACACAAAAAGATTATAAAATAATAATAATAAATATAGCTGCAAGCAGCGATAAAGTGTCCAAAGCCAAAAACACCTCAAATCATGAACACAGCCTGGGATGTGCGTGAAATCTTGCAAGCACATTCCCAATAGGTCAAGGAACAGATACCAACCTTCTCACATTGGCCTGTTATAGCGCCACCAGCGGGTCAACTTTTGCACAACACATTTTTGGAACAAAATGGACCAATCTTTGACGTCAGTAACGTCAAAGAGAGCACTGCCTGCGATCTTGACATTTTGTGCTTTTATAGCCATTGTTTTCTGGCTTGAAGCGAGCCCACAATTGTTTCGAAGGAACAATATTTTTCTAGTTGTGGGCTCGCCTATAAGGCGAGCACACTTTAGATATTGTCATTATTTATTTATTTATTTATCTATCAGGCAGGCATATCAAGTATCAAAAAACTTCGGTTCCTTTCTACTCCTACATACTTAGTGAGAAAATGAAAATAAAAACATCAATGTGTTCAGTTTACAGTGGCGAAGTGTGCTATTACTTTTTACAGCAATCGGCCAAATGGTGGCGCTGTAGGAAGCCTTCGAAAGTGCGAACTTTGAACAGGTATAGCTCATGCTGTGTTTGAGGTACAGGCATGAAACCTGTATACACGTATGCGTCTCCTCATGCCGAACAACTTTTAGCCTCTGACTTTTGACCTCTGACCTTTAGATCTCCCACAATTTGGAATTATATGAAAAACAGTAAAAATCTATCTCCTCCTGGGTTTTTTTCGATACGCGCACAAAACTTTTTTCACATGAACTTTGGACCAATACGGTCAAACTAATCTCGGCGGATTTCTTTTAAAGTGAAATATAATTTTTTAATAATTCAATAAATATTGCAGTTTTATGCAAATTATTCTTCGGCCTCTAAATCATACATGCAAAGTTACACGTTCATGGTATTTGGCAAAGATGTAGAGGGTTAGTCAAGGTATCACTGAAACCAATTTTATTCCAATCGGCCAAAGGGGGGCGCTATACGAAGCGTCTGAAAATTCAAACTTCAAACGGGCATAAGTCATGACTCGTTTCGTTTGAAGACATGCAACTTGTTACACGCGTGCTTTGACTCAAGCGGAAGACATCTGTGTCGTTGTTAAGTAAGCTCCGCCCTTCGATTTTCCGCCACTTTGAGCAGTTTGTAAAACGCGTAAACCCGCTTTTATTCTGGAATTTTCGCGTCACGTGCACAAAACTTTTTTTACGTGAACTTTGGACCGATATCTAAAGATCTGTCAGATCGGATTTCTTTAACATTGAAACATGCTTTTTTAAATAATTCAAACAATATTGCATTTTTATGCAAATTATTCTTCTGCCTCTAAAACATACAAGCAAAGTCACATTTTCATGACAAAATAGTGTAGAGGGTTAGTTCAAATATCACTGAAACCAATCTTACCCCAAATGGCCAAAGGGGGGCGCTATATAATTTTGAGCAGTTTGTAAAACGCTTAAACCCGTTTTTATTCTAGGATTTTTTTTGCAATTTGCATGAAACATTCTACACGCAATCTAAGGACCTTTATCTAACATGCCTATGAAGTGCACACAAAAAAATTATAAAATAATAATAATAAATATAGCTGCAAGCAGCGATAAAGTGTCCAAAGCCAAAAACACCTCAAATCATGAACACAGCCTGGGATGTGCGTGAAATCTTGCAAGCACGTTCCCAATAGGTCAAGGAACAGATACCAACCTTCTCACATTGGCCTGTTATAGCGCCACCAGCGGGTCAACTTTTGCAAAACACATTTTTGGAACAAAATGGACCAATCTTTGACGTCAGTAACGTCAAAGAGAGCACTGCCTGCGATCTTGACATTTTGTGCTTTTATAGCCATTGTTTTCTGGCTTGAAGCGAGCCCACAATTGTTTCGAAGGAACAATATTTTTCTAGTGACAATATCTAACCGTCATATCAAGTTCTCCTCAAAACTTCGGTTCCTTTCTACTCCTACATACTTAGTGAGAAAATGAAAATAAAAACATCAATGTGTTCAGCTTACAGTGGCGAAGTGTGCTATTATTTTTTACAGCAATCGGCCAAATGGTGGCGCTGTAGGAAGCCTTCGAAAGTGCGATCTTTGAACAGGTATAGCTCATGCTGTGTTATACGTACAGCCATGAAACCTGTATACACTTATGCGTCTCCTCATGCCGAACAACTTTTACCCTCTAACTTTTGACCTCTGACCTTTAGGTCTCCCACAATTTGGAATTATATGAAAAACAGTAAAAATCTATCTCCTCCTGGGATTTTTGCATAACGCGCACGAAACTTTTTTCACATGAACTTTGGACCAATACGGTCAAACTAGTCTCGGCGGATTTCTTTTAAAGTGAAATATAATTTTTTAATAATTTAATCAATATTGCGGTTTTAGGCAAATTATTCTTCGGCCTCTAAATCATACATGCAAAGTTACACGTTCATGGCATTTGGCAAAGATGTGGAGGGTTAGTCAAAGTATCACTGAAACCAATTTTATTCCAATCGGCCAAAGGGGGGCGCTATACGAAGCGTTTGAAAATCCAAACTTCAAACGGGCATAAGTCATGACTCGTTTCGTTTGAAGACATGCAACTTGTTACACGCGTGCTTTGACTCAAGCGGAAGACATCTGTGTCGTTGTTAAGTAAGCTCCGCCCTTCAATTTTCCGCCATTTTGAGCAGTTTGTAAAACGCGTAAACCCGCTTTTATTCTGGAATTTTCGCGTCACGTGCACAAAACCTTTTTTACGTGAACTTTGGACCGATATCTAAAGATCTGTCAGATCGGATTTCTTTAACATTGAAACATGCTTTTTTAAATAATTCAAACAATATTGCATTTTTATGCAAATTATTCTTCTGCCTCTAAATCATACATGCAAAGTCACATTTTCATGACAAAATAGTGTAGAGGGTTAGTTCAAATATCACTTACCCCAAATGGCCAAAGGGGGGCGCTATATAATTTTGAGCAGTTTGTAAAACGCTTAAACCCGTTTTTATTCTAGGATTTTTTTTGCAATTTGCATGAAACATTCTACACGCAATCTAAGGACCTTTATCTAACATGCCTATGAAGTGCACACAAAAAAAATATAAAATAATAATAATAAATATAGCTGCAAGCAGCGATAAAGTGGCCAAAGCCAAAAACACCTCAAATCATGAACACAGCCTGGGATGTGCGTGAAATCTTGCAAGCACATTCCCAATAGGTCAAGGAAAAGATACCAACCTTCTCACATTGGCCTGTTATAGCGCCACCAGCGGGTCAACTTTTGCACAACACATTTTTGGAACAAAATGGACCAATATTTGACGTCAATAACGTCAAAGAGAGCACTGCCTGCGATCTTGACATTTTGTGCTTTTATTGCCATTGTTTTCTGGCTTGAAGCGAGCCCACAATTGTTTCGAAGGAACAATATTTTTCTAGTGACAATATCTAACCGTCATATCAAGTTCTCCTCAAAACTTCGGTTCCTTTCTACTCCTACATACTTAGTGAGAAAATGAAAATAAAAACATCAATGTGTTCAGCTTACTGTGGCGACGTGTGCTATTACTTTTTACAGCAATCGGCCAAATGGTGGCGCTGTAGGAAGCCTTCGAAAGTGCGAACTTTGAACAGGTATAGCTCATGCTCTGTTATACGTACAGCCATGAAACCTGTATACACGTATGCGTCTCCTCATGCCGAACATTTTTTACGCTCTGACTTTTGACCTCTGATCTTTAGATCCCTCAGAATTTGGAATTATATGAAAAACAGTAAAAATCTATCTCCTCCTGGGATCTTTGCGATACGCGCATGAAACTTTTTTCACATGAACTTTGGACCAATACGGTCAAACTAGTCTCGGCGGATTTCTTTTAAAGTGAAATATATTTTATTAATAATTCAATCAATGTTGCGGTTTTATGCAAATTATTCTTCGGCCTCTAAATCATACATGCAAAGTTACACGTTCATGGCATTTGGCAAAGATGTGGAGGGTTAGTCAAAGTATCACTGAAACCAATTTTATTCCAATCGGCCAAAGGGGGGCGCTATACGAAGCGTTTGAAAATTCAAACTTCAAACGGGCATAAGTCATGACTCGTTTCGTTTGAAGACATGCAACTTGTTACACGCGTGCTTTGACTCGAGCGGAAGACATCTGTGTCGTTGTTAAGTAAGCTCCGACCCCCGATTTTCCGCCATATTGAGCAGTTTGTAAAACGCGTAAACCCGCTTTTATTCTGGAATTTTCACTCCACGTGCACAAAACTTTTTTTACGTGAACTTTGGACCGATATCTAAAGATCTGTCAGATCGGATTTCTTTAAAATTGAAGCATGCTTTTTAAAATAAATTCAATGAATATTGCAGTTTTATGCAAATTATTCTTCTGCCTCTAAATCATACATGCAAAGTAACATGTTCATGGCATTTGGCAAAGATGTAGAGTGTTAGTCCAAATATCACTAAAACCAATCTTACCCCAATTGGCCAAAGGGGGGCGCTATATCATTTTGAGCAGTTTGTGAAACGCTTAAACCCGTTAGGATTTATTTTTGTAATTTGCATGAAACATTCTACACACAATCTAAGGACCTTTATCTAATATGCCTATGAAGTGCACATACACAAAAAAAATAATAATAATGAATATAGCTGCAAGCAGCGATAAAGTGGCCAAAGCCAAAAACACCTCAAATCATGAACACAGCCTGCAATGTGCGTGAAATCTTGCAAGCACATTCCCAATAGGTCAAGGAGCAGATACCACCCTTCTTACATTGGCCTGTTATAGCGCCACCAGCGGGTCAACTTTTGCACAACACATTTTTGGAACAAAATGGACCAATCTTTGACGTCAGTAACGTCAAAGAGAGCACTGCCTGCGATCTTGACATTTTGTACTTTTATAGCCATTGTTTTCTGGCTTGAAGCGAGCCCACAATTGTTTCGAAGGAACAATATTTTTCTAGTTGTGGGCTCGCCTAAAGGCGAGCACACTTTAGATATTGTCATTATTGTGGGCTCGCCTATAAGGCGAGCACACTTTAGATATTGTCATTATTTCTATACTAGGCAGGCAGTCAGTGCAAGTATCAAAAAACTTCGGTTCCTTTCTACTCCTACATACTTAGTGAGAAAATGAAAATAAAAACATCAATGTGTTCAGCTTACTGTGGCGACGTGTGCTATTACTTTTTACAGCAATCGGCCAAATGGTGGCGCTGTAGGAAGCCTTCGAAAGTGCGAACTTTGAACAGGTATAGCTCATGCTGTGTTTGAGGTAAAGCCATGAAACCTGTATACACGTATGCGTCTCCTCATGCCGAACAACTTTTACGCTCTGACTTTTGACCTTTGACCTTTAGGTCTCCCACAATTCGGAATTATATGAAAAACAGTAAAAATCTATCTCCTCCTGGGATTTTCGCGTCAAGTGCACAAAACCTTTTTCACATGAACTTTGGACCAATACGGTCAAACTAATCTCAGCGGATTTCTTTTAAAGTGAAATATAATTTTTTAATAATTCAATATATATTGCGGTTTTATGCAAATTATTCTTCGGCCTCTAAATCATACATGCAAAGTTACACGTTCATGGCATTTGGCAAAGATGTGGAGGGTTAGTCAAAGTATCACTGAAACCAATTTTATTCCAATCGGCCAAAGGGGGGCGCTATACGAAGCGTCTGAAAATTCAAACTTCAAACGGGCATAAGTCATGACTCGTTTCGTTTGAAGACATGCAACTTGTTACACGCGTGCTTTGACTCAAGCGGAAGACATCTGTGTTGTTGTTAAGTAAGCTCCACCCTTCGATTTTCCGCCACTTTGAGCAGTTTGTAAAACGCGTAAACCCGCTTTTATTCTGGAATTTTCGCGTCACGTGCACAAAACTTTTTTTACGTGAACTTTGGACCGATATCTAAAGATCTGTCAGATCGGATTTCTTTAACATTGAAACATGCTTTTTTAAATAATTCAAACAATATTGCATTTTTATGCAAATTATTCTTCTGCCTCTAAAACATACAAGCAAAGTCACATTTTCATGACAAAATAGTGTAGAGGGTTAGTTCAAATATCACTGAAACCAATCTTACCCCAAATGGCCAAAGGGGGGCGCTATATAATTTTGAGCAGTTTGTAAAACGCTTAAACCCGTTTTTATTCTAGGATTTTTTTTGCAATTTGCATGAAACATTCTACACGCAATCTAAGGACCTTTATCTAACATGCCTATGAAGTGCACACAAAAAGATTATAAAATAATAATAATAAATATAGCTGCAAGCAGCGATAAAGTGTCCAAAGCCAAAAACACCTCAAATCATGAACACAGCCTGGGATGTGCGTGAAATCTTGCAAGCACATTCCCAATAGGTCAAGGAACAGATACCAACCTTCTCACATTGGCCTGTTATAGCGCCACCAGCGGGTCAACTTTTGCACAACACATTTTTGGAACAAAATGGACCAATCTTTGACGTCAGTAACGTCAAAGAGAGCACTGCCTGCGATCTTGACATTTTGTGCTTTTATAGCCATTGTTTTCTGGCTTGAAGCGAGCCCACAATTGTTTCGAAGGAACAATATTTTTCTAGTTGTGGGCTCGCCTATAAGGCGAGCACACTTTAGATATTGTCATTATTTATTTATTTATTTATCTATCAGGCAGGCATATCAAGTATCAAAAAACTTCGGTTCCTTTCTACTCCTACATACTTAGTGAGAAAATGAAAATAAAAACATCAATGTGTTCAGTTTACAGTGGCGAAGTGTGCTATTACTTTTTACAGCAATCGGCCAAATGGTGGCGCTGTAGGAAGCCTTCGAAAGTGCGAACTTTGAACAGGTATAGCTCATGCTGTGTTTGAGGTACAGGCATGAAACCTGTATACACGTATGCGTCTCCTCATGCCGAACAACTTTTAGCCTCTGACTTTTGACCTCTGACCTTTAGATCTCCCACAATTTGGAATTATATGAAAAACAGTAAAAATCTATCTCCTCCTGGGTTTTTTTCGATACGCGCACAAAACTTTTTTCACATGAACTTTGGACCAATACGGTCAAACTAATCTCGGCGGATTTCTTTTAAAGTGAAATATAATTTTTTAATAATTCAATAAATATTGCAGTTTTATGCAAATTATTCTTCGGCCTCTAAATCATACATGCAAAGTTACACGTTCATGGTATTTGGCAAAGATGTAGAGGGTTAGTCAAGGTATCACTGAAACCAATTTTATTCCAATCGGCCAAAGGGGGGCGCTATACGAAGCGTCTGAAAATTCAAACTTCAAACGGGCATAAGTCATGACTCGTTTCGTTTGAAGACATGCAACTTGTTACACGCGTGCTTTGACTCAAGCGGAAGACATCTGTGTCGTTGTTAAGTAAGCTCCGCCCTTCGATTTTCCGCCACTTTGAGCAGTTTGTAAAACGCGTAAACCCGCTTTTATTCTGGAATTTTCGCGTCACGTGCACAAAACTTTTTTTACGTGAACTTTGGACCGATATCTAAAGATCTGTCAGATCGGATTTCTTTAACATTGAAACATGCTTTTTTAAATAATTCAAACAATATTGCATTTTTATGCAAATTATTCTTCTGCCTCTAAAACATACAAGCAAAGTCACATTTTCATGACAAAATAGTGTAGAGGGTTAGTTCAAATATCACTGAAACCAATCTTACCCCAAATGGCCAAAGGGGGGCGCTATATAATTTTGAGCAGTTTGTAAAACGCTTAAACCCGTTTTTATTCTAGGATTTTTTTTGCAATTTGCATGAAACATTCTACACGCAATCTAAGGACCTTTATCTAACATGCCTATGAAGTGCACACAAAAAAATTATAAAATAATAATAATAAATATAGCTGCAAGCAGCGATAAAGTGTCCAAAGCCAAAAACACCTCAAATCATGAACACAGCCTGGGATGTGCGTGAAATCTTGCAAGCACGTTCCCAATAGGTCAAGGAACAGATACCAACCTTCTCACATTGGCCTGTTATAGCGCCACCAGCGGGTCAACTTTTGCAAAACACATTTTTGGAACAAAATGGACCAATCTTTGACGTCAGTAACGTCAAAGAGAGCACTGCCTGCGATCTTGACATTTTGTGCTTTTATAGCCATTGTTTTCTGGCTTGAAGCGAGCCCACAATTGTTTCGAAGGAACAATATTTTTCTAGTGACAATATCTAACCGTCATATCAAGTTCTCCTCAAAACTTCGGTTCCTTTCTACTCCTACATACTTAGTGAGAAAATGAAAATAAAAACATCAATGTGTTCAGCTTACAGTGGCGAAGTGTGCTATTATTTTTTACAGCAATCGGCCAAATGGTGGCGCTGTAGGAAGCCTTCGAAAGTGCGATCTTTGAACAGGTATAGCTCATGCTGTGTTATACGTACAGCCATGAAACCTGTATACACTTATGCGTCTCCTCATGCCGAACAACTTTTACCCTCTAACTTTTGACCTCTGACCTTTAGGTCTCCCACAATTTGGAATTATATGAAAAACAGTAAAAATCTATCTCCTCCTGGGATTTTTGCATAACGCGCACGAAACTTTTTTCACATGAACTTTGGACCAATACGGTCAAACTAGTCTCGGCGGATTTCTTTTAAAGTGAAATATAATTTTTTAATAATTTAATCAATATTGCGGTTTTAGGCAAATTATTCTTCGGCCTCTAAATCATACATGCAAAGTTACACGTTCATGGCATTTGGCAAAGATGTGGAGGGTTAGTCAAAGTATCACTGAAACCAATTTTATTCCAATCGGCCAAAGGGGGGCGCTATACGAAGCGTTTGAAAATCCAAACTTCAAACGGGCATAAGTCATGACTCGTTTCGTTTGAAGACATGCAACTTGTTACACGCGTGCTTTGACTCAAGCGGAAGACATCTGTGTCGTTGTTAAGTAAGCTCCGCCCTTCAATTTTCCGCCATTTTGAGCAGTTTGTAAAACGCGTAAACCCGCTTTTATTCTGGAATTTTCGCGTCACGTGCACAAAACCTTTTTTACGTGAACTTTGGACCGATATCTAAAGATCTGTCAGATCGGATTTCTTTAACATTGAAACATGCTTTTTTAAATAATTCAAACAATATTGCATTTTTATGCAAATTATTCTTCTGCCTCTAAATCATACATGCAAAGTCACATTTTCATGACAAAATAGTGTAGAGGGTTAGTTCAAATATCACTTACCCCAAATGGCCAAAGGGGGGCGCTATATAATTTTGAGCAGTTTGTAAAACGCTTAAACCCGTTTTTATTCTAGGATTTTTTTTGCAATTTGCATGAAACATTCTACACGCAATCTAAGGACCTTTATCTAACATGCCTATGAAGTGCACACAAAAAAAATATAAAATAATAATAATAAATATAGCTGCAAGCAGCGATAAAGTGGCCAAAGCCAAAAACACCTCAAATCATGAACACAGCCTGGGATGTGCGTGAAATCTTGCAAGCACATTCCCAATAGGTCAAGGAAAAGATACCAACCTTCTCACATTGGCCTGTTATAGCGCCACCAGCGGGTCAACTTTTGCACAACACATTTTTGGAACAAAATGGACCAATATTTGACGTCAATAACGTCAAAGAGAGCACTGCCTGCGATCTTGACATTTTGTGCTTTTATTGCCATTGTTTTCTGGCTTGAAGCGAGCCCACAATTGTTTCGAAGGAACAATATTTTTCTAGTGACAATATCTAACCGTCATATCAAGTTCTCCTCAAAACTTCGGTTCCTTTCTACTCCTACATACTTAGTGAGAAAATGAAAATAAAAACATCAATGTGTTCAGCTTACTGTGGCGACGTGTGCTATTACTTTTTACAGCAATCGGCCAAATGGTGGCGCTGTAGGAAGCCTTCGAAAGTGCGAACTTTGAACAGGTATAGCTCATGCTCTGTTATACGTACAGCCATGAAACCTGTATACACGTATGCGTCTCCTCATGCCGAACATTTTTTACGCTCTGACTTTTGACCTCTGATCTTTAGATCCCTCAGAATTTGGAATTATATGAAAAACAGTAAAAATCTATCTCCTCCTGGGATCTTTGCGATACGCGCATGAAACTTTTTTCACATGAACTTTGGACCAATACGGTCAAACTAGTCTCGGCGGATTTCTTTTAAAGTGAAATATATTTTATTAATAATTCAATCAATGTTGCGGTTTTATGCAAATTATTCTTCGGCCTCTAAATCATACATGCAAAGTTACACGTTCATGGCATTTGGCAAAGATGTGGAGGGTTAGTCAAAGTATCACTGAAACCAATTTTATTCCAATCGGCCAAAGGGGGGCGCTATACGAAGCGTTTGAAAATTCAAACTTCAAACGGGCATAAGTCATGACTCGTTTCGTTTGAAGACATGCAACTTGTTACACGCGTGCTTTGACTCGAGCGGAAGACATCTGTGTCGTTGTTAAGTAAGCTCCGACCCCCGATTTTCCGCCATATTGAGCAGTTTGTAAAACGCGTAAACCCGCTTTTATTCTGGAATTTTCACTCCACGTGCACAAAACTTTTTTTACGTGAACTTTGGACCGATATCTAAAGATCTGTCAGATCGGATTTCTTTAAAATTGAAGCATGCTTTTTAAAATAAATTCAATGAATATTGCAGTTTTATGCAAATTATTCTTCTGCCTCTAAATCATACATGCAAAGTAACATGTTCATGGCATTTGGCAAAGATGTAGAGTGTTAGTCCAAATATCACTAAAACCAATCTTACCCCAATTGGCCAAAGGGGGGCGCTATATCATTTTGAGCAGTTTGTGAAACGCTTAAACCCGTTAGGATTTATTTTTGTAATTTGCATGAAACATTCTACACACAATCTAAGGACCTTTATCTAATATGCCTATGAAGTGCACATACACAAAAAAAATAATAATAATGAATATAGCTGCAAGCAGCGATAAAGTGGCCAAAGCCAAAAACACCTCAAATCATGAACACAGCCTGCAATGTGCGTGAAATCTTGCAAGCACATTCCCAATAGGTCAAGGAGCAGATACCACCCTTCTTACATTGGCCTGTTATAGCGCCACCAGCGGGTCAACTTTTGCACAACACATTTTTGGAACAAAATGGACCAATCTTTGACGTCAGTAACGTCAAAGAGAGCACTGCCTGCGATCTTGACATTTTGTACTTTTATAGCCATTGTTTTCTGGCTTGAAGCGAGCCCACAATTGTTTCGAAGGAACAATATTTTTCTAGTGACAATATCTAACCGTCATATCAAGTTCTCCTCAAAACTTCGGTTCCTTTCTACTCCTACATACTTAGTGAGAAAATGAAAATAAAAACATCAATGTGTTCAGCTTACTGTGGCGACGTGTGCTATTACTTTTTACAGCAATCGGCCAAATGGTGGCGCTGTAGGAAGCCTTCGAAAGTGCGAACTTTGAACAGGTATAGCTCATGCTCTGTTATACGTACAGCCATGAAACCTGTATACACGTATGCGTCTCCTCATGCCGAACATTTTTTACGCTCTGACTTTTGACCTCTGATCTTTAGATCCCTCAGAATTTGGAATTATATGAAAAACAGTAAAAATCTATCTCCTCCTGGGATCTTTGCGATACGCGCATGAAACTTTTTTCACATGAACTTTGGACCAATACGGTCAAACTAGTCTCGGCGGATTTCTTTTAAAGTGAAATATATTTTATTAATAATTCAATCAATGTTGCGGTTTTATGCAAATTATTCTTCGGCCTCTAAATCATACATGCAAAGTTACACGTTCATGGCATTTGGCAAAGATGTGGAGGGTTAGTCAAAGTATCACTGAAACCAATTTTATTCCAATCGGCCAAAGGGGGGCGCTATACGAAGCGTTTGAAAATTCAAACTTCAAACGGGCATAAGTCATGACTCGTTTCGTTTGAAGACATGCAACTTGTTACACGCGTGCTTTGACTCGAGCGGAAGACATCTGTGTCGTTGTTAAGTAAGCTCCGACCCCCGATTTTCCGCCATATTGAGCAGTTTGTAAAACGCGTAAACCCGCTTTTATTCTGGAATTTTCACTCCACGTGCACAAAACTTTTTTTACGTGAACTTTGGACCGATATCTAAAGATCTGTCAGATCGGATTTCTTTAAAATTGAAGCATGCTTTTTAAAATAAATTCAATGAATATTGCAGTTTTATGCAAATTATTCTTCTGCCTCTAAATCATACATGCAAAGTAACATGTTCATGGCATTTGGCAAAGATGTAGAGTGTTAGTCCAAATATCACTAAAACCAATCTTACCCCAATTGGCCAAAGGGGGGCGCTATATCATTTTGAGCAGTTTGTGAAACGCTTAAACCCGTTAGGATTTATTTTTGTAATTTGCATGAAACATTCTACACACAATCTAAGGACCTTTATCTAATATGCCTATGAAGTGCACATACACAAAAAAAATAATAATAATGAATATAGCTGCAAGCAGCGATAAAGTGGCCAAAGCCAAAAACACCTCAAATCATGAACACAGCCTGCAATGTGCGTGAAATCTTGCAAGCACATTCCCAATAGGTCAAGGAGCAGATACCACCCTTCTTACATTGGCCTGTTATAGCGCCACCAGCGGGTCAACTTTTGCACAACACATTTTTGGAACAAAATGGACCAATCTTTGACGTCAGTAACGTCAAAGAGAGCACTGCCTGCGATCTTGACATTTTGTACTTTTATAGCCATTGTTTTCTGGCTTGAAGCGAGCCCACAATTGTTTCGAAGGAACAATATTTTTCTAGTTTATCTATCAGTCAGACATATCAAGTTCTCCTCAATACTTTGTCCGCTTTCAACTCCTACATACTTAGTGAGAAAATGAAAATAAAAACATCAATGTGTTCAGCTTACTGTGGCGACGTGTGCTATTACTTTTTACAGCAATCGGCCAAATGGTGGCGCTGTAGGAAGCCTTCGAAAGGGCGAACTTTGAACAGGTATAGCTCAAGCTGTGTTTGAGGTACAGCCATGAAACCCGTATACACGTATGCGTCTCCTCATGCCGAACAACTTTTACCCTCTAACTTTTGACCTCTGACCTTTAGGTCTCCCACAATTCGGAATTATATGAAAAACAGTAAAAATCTATCTCCTCCTGGGATTTTCGCGTCAAGTGCACAAAACTTTTTTCACATGAACTTTGAACCTATATCTACACAGGCTATGTGGTGAGAAGTTTGTACGTTAAATAATGATTTTTTAATAATTCAATATATATTGCGGTTTTATGCAAATTATTCTTCGGCCTCTAAATCATACATGCAAAGTTACACGTTCATGGCATTTGGCAAAGATGTGGAGGGTTAGTCAAAGTATCACTGAAACCAATTTTATTCCAATCGGCCAAAGGGGGGCGCTATACGAAGCGTCTGAAAATTCAAACTTCAAACGGGCATAAGTCATGACTCGTTTCGTTTGAAGACATGCAACTTGTTACACGCGTGCTTTGACTCAAGCGGAAGACATCTGTGTCGTTGTTAAGTAAGCTCCGCCCTTCAATTTTCCGCCATTTTGAGCAGTTTGTAAAACGCGTAAACCCGCTTTTATTCTGGAATTTTCGCGTCACGTGCACAAAACTTTTTTTACGTGAACTTTGGACCGATATCTAAAGATCTGTCAGATCGGATTTCTTTAACATTGAAACATGCTTTTTTAAATAATTCAAACAATATTGCATTTTTATGCAAATTATTCTTCTGCCTCTAAAACATACATGCAAAGTCACATTTTCATGACAAAATAGTGTAGAGGGTTAGTTCAAATATCACTGAAACCAATCTTACCCCAAATGGCCAAAGGGGGGCGCTATATAATTTTGAGCAGTTTGTAAAACGCTTAAACCCGTTTTTATTCTAGGAAACATTCTACACGCAATCTAAGGACCTTTATCTAACATGCCTATGAAGTGCCACAAAAAAAATATAAAATAATAATAATAAATATAGCTGCAAGCAGCGATAAAGTGGCCAAAGCCAAAAACACCTCAAATCATGAACACAGCCTGGGATGTGCGTGAAATCTTGCAAGCACATTCCCAATAGGTCAAGGAACAGATACTAACCTTCTCACATTGGCCTGTTATAGCGCCACCAGCGGGTCAACTTTTGCACAACACATTTTTGGAACAAAATGGACCAATCTTTGACGTCAGTAACGTCAAAGAGAGCACTGCCTGCGATCTTGACATTTTGTGCTTTTATAGCCATTGTTTTCTGGCTTGAAGCGAGCCCACAATTGTTTCGAAGGAACAATATTTTTCTAGTTGTGGGCTCGCCTATAAGGCGAGCACACTTTAGATATTGTCATTATTTCTATACTATACTATACTAGTCATATCAAGTTCTCCTCAAAACTTCGGTTCCTTTCTACTCCTACATACTTAATGAGAAAATGAAAATAAAAACATCAATGTGTTCAGGTTACAGTGGCGAAGTGTGCTATTATTTTCTATAGCAATCGGCCAAATGGTGGCGCTGTAGGAAGCCTTCGAAAGTGCGATCTTTGAACAGGTATAGCTCATGCTGTGTTATACATACAGCCATGAAACCTGTATACACTTATGCGTCTCCTCATGCCGAACAACTTTTACCCTCTAACTTTTGACCTCTGACCTTTAGGTCTCCCACAATTCGGAATTATATGAAAAACAGTAAAAATCTATCTCCTCCTGGGTTTTTTTCGATACGCGCACGAAACTTTTTTCACATGAACTTTGGACCAATACGGTCAGATTTATCTCGGCGGATTTCTTTTAAAGTGAAATATCATTTTTTAATAATTCAATAAATATTGCGGTTTTATGCAAATTATTCTTCTGCCTCTAAATCATGCATGCAAAGTTACACGTTCATGGCATTTGGCAAAGATGTGGAGGGTTAGTCAAAGTATCACTGAAACCAATTTTATTCCAATCGGCCAAAGGGGGGCGCTATACGAAGCGTTTGAAAATTCAAACTTCAAACGGGCATAAGTCATGACTCGTTTCGTTTGAAGACATGCAACTTGTTACACGCGTGCTTTGACTCAAGCGGAAGACATCTGTGTCGTTGTTAAGTAAGCTCCGCCCTTCGATTTTCCGCCACTTTGAGCAGTTTGTAAAACGCGTAAACCCGCTTTTATTCTGGAATTTTCGCGTCACGTGCACAAAACATTTTTTTACATGAACTTTGGACCGATATCTAAAGATCTGTCAGATCGGATTTCTTTAACATTGAAACATGCTTTTTTAAATAATTCAAACAATATTGCATTTTTATGCAAATTATTCTTCTGCCTCTAAAACATACAAGCAAAGTCACATTTTCATGACAAAATAGTGTAGAGGGTTAGTTCAAATATCACTGAAACCAATCTTACCCCAAATGGCCAAAGGGGGGCGCTATATAATTTTGAGCAGTTTGTAAAACGCTTAAACCCGTTTTTATTCTAGGATTTTTTTTGCAATTTGCATGAAACATTCTACACGCAATCTAAGGACCTTTATCTAACATGCCTATGAAGTGCACACAAAAAATTATAAAATAATAATAATAAATATAGCTGCAAGCAGCGATAAAGTGTCCAAAGCCAAAAACACCTCAAATCATGAACACAGCCTGGGATGTGCGTGAAATCGTGCAAGCACATTCCCAATAGGTCAAGGAACAGATACCAACCTTCTCACATTGGCCTGTTATAGCGCCACCAGCGGGTCAACTTTTGCACAACACATTTTTGGAACAAAATGGACCAATCTTTGACGTCAGTAACGTCAAAGAGAGCACTGCCTGCGATCTTGACATTTTGTGCTTTTATAGCCATTGTTTTCCGGCTTGAAGCGAGCCCACAATTGTTTCGAAGGAACAATATTTTTCTAGTTTATTTATTTATTTATTTATATACTATATCAAGTTTTCCTCAATACTTTGGCACCTTTCTACTCCTACATACTTAATGAGAAAATGAAAATAAAAACATCAATGTGTTCAGCTTACAGTGGCGACGTGTGCTATTACTTTATACAGCAATCGGCCAAATGGTGGCGCTGTAGGAAGCCTTCGAAAGTGCGATCTTTGAACAGGTATAGCTCATGCTGTGTTATACATACAGCCATGAAACCTGTATACACTTATGCGTCTCCTCATGCCGAACAACTTTTACCCTCTAACTTTTGACCTCTGACCTTTAGGTCTCCCACAATTCGGAATTATATGAAAAACAGTAAAAATCTATCTCCTCCTGGGTTTTTTTCGATACGCGCACAAAACTTTTTTCACATGAACTTTGGACCAATACGGTCAGATTTATCTCGGCGGATTTCTTTTAAAGTGAAATATCATTTTTTAATAATTCAATAAATATTGCGGTTTTATGCAAATTATTCTTCTGCCTCTAAATCATGCATGCAAAGTTACACGTTCATGGCATTTGGCAAAGATGTGGAGGGTTAGTCAAAGTATCACTGAAACCAATTTTATTCCAATCGGCCAAAGGGGGGCGCTATACGAAGCGTTTGAAAATTCAAACTTCAAACGGGCATAAGTCATGACTCGTTTCGTTTGAAGACATGCAACTTGTTACACGCGTGCTTTGACTCAAGCGGAAGACATCTGTGTCGTTGTTAAGTAAGCTCCGCCCTTCGATTTTCCGCCACTTTGAGCAGTTTGTAAAACGCGTAAACCCGCTTTTATTCTGGAATTTTCGCGTCATGTGCACAAAACATTTTTTTACATGAACTTTGGACCGATATCTAAAGATCTGTCAGATCGGATTTCTTTAACATTGAAACATGCTTTTTTAAATAATTCAAACAATATTGCATTTTTATGCAAATTATTCTTCTGCCTCTAAAACATACAAGCAAAGTCACATTTTCATGACAAAATAGTGTAGAGGGTTAGTTCAAATATCACTGAAACCAATCTTACCCCAAATGGCCAAAGGGGGGCGCTATATAATTTTGAGCAGTTTGTAAAACGCTTAAACCCGTTTTTATTCTAGGATTTTTTTTGCAATTTGCATGAAACATTCTACACGCAATCTAAGGACCTTTGTCTAACATGCCTATGAAGTGCACACAAAAAAATTATAAAATAATAATAATAAATATAGCTGCAAGCAGCGATAAAGTGTCCAAAGCCAAAAACACCTCAAATCATGAACACAGCCTGGGATGTGCGTGAAATCTTGCAAGCACATTCCCAATAGGTCAAGGAACAGATACCACCCTTCTCACATTGGCCTGTTATAGCGCCACCAGCGGGTCAACTTTTGCACAACGCATTTTTGGAACAAAATGGACCAATATTTGACGTCAGTAACGTCAAAGAGAGCACTGCCTGCGATCTTGACATTTTGTACTTTTATAGCCATTGTTTTCTGGCTTGAAGCGAGCCCACAATTGTTTCGAAGGAACAATATTTTTCTAGTTGTGGGCTCGCCTATAAGGCGAGCACACTTTAGATATTGTCATTATTTCTATACTAGGCAGGCAGTCAGTGCAAGTATCAAAAAACTTCGGTTCCTTTCTACTCCTACATACTTAGTGAGAAAATGAAAATAAAAACATCAATGTGTTCAGCTTACTGTGGCGACGTGTGCTATTACTTTTTACAGCAATCGGCCAAATGGTGGCGCTGTAGGAAGCCTTCGAAAGTGCGAACTTTGAACAGGTATAGCTCATGCTGTGTTTGAGGTCCAGCCATGAAACCTGTATACACGTATGCGTCTCCTCATGCCGAACAACTTTTACCCTCTAACTTTTGACCTCTGACCTTTAGGTCTCCCACAATTCGGAATTATATGAAAAACAGTAAAAATCTATCTCCTCCTGGGTTTTTTTTGTTACGCGCACAAAACTTTTTTCACATGAACTTTGGACCAATACGGTCAGATTTATCTCAGTGGATTTCTTTTAAAGTGAAATATCATTTTTTAATAATTCAATCAATATTGCGGTTTTATGCAAATTATTCTTCGGCCTCTAAATCATACATGCAAAGTTACACGTTCATGGCATTTGGCAAAGATGTGGAGGGTTAGTCAAAGTATCACTGAAACCAATTTTATTCCAATCGGCCAAAGGGGGGCGCTATACGAAGCGTTTGAAAATTAAAACTTCAAACGGGCATAAGTCATGACTCGTTTCATTTGAAGACATGCAACTTGTTACACGCGTGCTTTGACTCAAGCGGAAGACATCTGTGTCGTTGTTAAGTAAGCTCCGCCCTTCGATTTTCCGCAATTTTGAGCAGTTTGTAAAACGCGTAAACCCGCTTTTATTCTGGAATTTTCGCGTCACGTGCACAAAACTTTTTTTACGTGAACTTTGGACCGATATCTAAAGATCTGTCAGATCGGATTTCTTTAACATTGAAACATGCTTTTTTAAATAATTCAAACAATATTGCATTTTTATGCAAATTATTCTTCTGCCTCTAAAACATACAAGCAAAGTCACATTTTCATGACAAAATAGTGTAGAGGGTTAGTTCAAATATCACTGAAACCAATCTTACCCCAAATGGCCAAAGGGGGGCGCTATATAATTTTGAGCAGTTTGTAAAACGCTTAAACCCGTTTTTATTCTAGGATTATTTTTGCAATTTGCATGAAACATTCTACACGCAATCTAAGGACCTTTATCTAACATGCCTATGAAGTGCACACAAAAAAATTATAAAATAATAATAATAAATATAGCTGCAAGCAGCGATAAAGTGTCCAAAGCCAAAAACACCTCAAATCATGAACACAGCCTGGGATGTGCGTGAAATCTTGCAAGCACATTCCCAATAGGTCAAGGAACAGATACCAACCTTCTCACATTGGCCTGTTATAGCGCCACCAGCGGGTCAACTTTTGCACAACACATTTTTGGAACAAAATGGACCAATCTTTGACGTCAGTAACGTCAAAGAGAGCACTGCCTGCGATCTTGACATTTTGTGCTTTTATAGCCATTGATTTCTGGCTTGAAGCGAGCCCACAATTGTTTCGAAGGAACAATATTTTTCTAGTGACAATATCTAACCGTCATATCAAGTTCTCCTCAAAACTTCGGTTCCTTTCTACTCCTACATACTTAGTGAGAAAATGAAAATAAAAACATCAATGTGTTCAGCTTACAGTGGCGACGTGTGCTATTATTTATTATAGCAATCGGCCAAATGGTGGCGCTGTAGGAAGCCTTCGAAAGTGCGATCTTTGAACAGGTATAGCTCATGCTCTGTTATACGTACAGCCATGAAACCTGTATACACTTATGCGTCTCCTCATGCCGAACAACTTTTACCCTCTAACTTTTGACCTCTGACCTTTAGGTCTCCCACAATTCGGAATTATATGAAAAACAGTAAAAATCTATCTCCTCCTGGGATTTTCGCGTCAAGTGCACAAAACTTTTTTCACATGAACTTTGGACCAATACGGTCAAACTAGTCTCGGCGGATTTCTTTTAAATTGAAATATAATTTTTTAATAATTCAATCAATATTGCGGTTTTATGCAAATTATTCTTCGGCCTCTAAATCATACATGCAAAGTTACACGTTCATGGCATTTGGCAAAGATGTGGAGGGTTAGTCAAAGTATCACTGAAACCAATTTCATTCCAATCGGCCAAAGGGGGGCGCTATACGAAGCGTTTGAAAATTCAAACTTCAAACGGGCATAAGTCATGACTCGTTTTGTTTGAAGACATGCAACTTGTTACACGCGTGCTTTGACTCAAGCGGAAGACATCTGTGTCGTTGTTAAGTAAGCTCCGCCCTTCGATTTTCCGCCATTTTGAGCAGTTTGTAAAACGCGTAAACCCGCTTTTATTCTGGAATTTTTGCTCCACGTGCACAAAACTTTTTTTACGTGAACTTTGGACCGATATCTAAAGATCTGTCAGATCTGATTTCTTTAAATTTGAAACATGCTTTTTTAAATAAATTCAATGAATATTGCAGTTTTATGCAAATTATTCTTCTGCCTCTAAATCATACATGCAAAGTAACATGTTCATGGCATTTGGCAAAGATGTAGAGTGTTAGTCCAAATATCACTAAAACCAATCTTACCCCAATTGGCCAAAGGGGCGCTATATCATTTTGAGCAGTTTGTGAAACGCTTAAACCAGTTAGGATTTTTTTTTGCAATTTGCATGAAACATTCTACACACAATCTAATGACCTTTATCTAATATGCCTATGAAGTGCACACACACAAAAACATAATAATAATGAATATAGCTGCAAGCAGCGATAAAGTGGCCAAAGCCAAAAACACCTCAAATCATGAACACAGCCTGCAATGTGCGTGAAATCTTGCAAGCACATTCCCAATAGGTCAAGGAACAGATACCACCCTTCTTACATTGGCCTGTTATAGCGCCACCAGCGGGTCAACTTTTGCGCAACACATTTTTGGAACAAAATGGACCAATCTTTGACGTCAGTAACGTCAAAGAGAGCACTGCCTGCGATCTTGACGTTTTGTACTTTTATAGCCATTGTTTTCTGGCTTGAAGCGAGCCCACAATTGATTCGAAGGAACAATATTTTTCTAGTTTATTTATCTATCAGGCAGTCATATAGTAGACGGGAACTTCGGTTCCTTTCTACTCCTACATACTTAGTGAGAAAATGAAAATAAAAACATCAATGTGTTCAGCTTACAGTGGCAAAGTGTGCTATTATTTTTTACAGCAATCGGCCAAATGGTGGCGCTGTAGGAAGCCTTCGAAAGTGCGAACTTTGAACAGGTATAGCTCATGCTGTGTTTGAGGTCCAGCCATGAAACCTGTATACACGTATGCGTCTCCTCATGCCGAACAACTTTTACCCTCTAACTTTTGACCTCTGACCTTTAGGTCTCCCACAATTCGGAATTATATGAAAAACAGTAAAAATCTATCTCCTCCTGGGATTTTCGCGATACGCGCATGAAACTTTTTTCACATGAACTTTGGACCAATACGGTCAAACTAATCTCGGCGGATTTCTTTTAAAGTGAAATATAATTTTTTTAATAATTCAATCAATATTGCGGTTTTATGCAAATTATTCTTCGGCCTCTAAATCATACATGCAAAGTTACACGTTCATGGCATTAGGCAAAGATGTAGAGGGTTAGTCAAAGTATCACTGAAACCAATTTTATTCCAATCGGCCAAAGGGGGGCGCTATACGAAGCGTTTGAAAATTCAAACTTCAAACGGGCATAAGTCATGACTCGTTTCGTTTGAAGACATGCAACTTGTTACACGCGTGCTTTGACTCAAGCGGAAGACATCTGTGTCGTTGTTAAGTAAGCTCCGCCCTTCGATTTTCCGCCATCTTGAGCAGTTTGTAAAACACGTAAACCCGCTTTTATTCTGGAATTTTCGCGTCACGTGCACAAAACTTTTTTTACGTGAACTTGGGACCAATATCTAAAGATCTGTCAGATCGGATTTCTTTAAAATTACAACATGCTTTTTTAAATAAATTCAATGAATATTGCAGTTTTATGCAAATTTTTCTTCTGCCTCTAAATCATACATGCAAAGTAACATGTTCATGGCATTTGGCAAAGATGTAGAGTGTTAGTCCAAATATCACTAAAACCAATCTTACCCCAATTTGCCAAAGGGGGGCGCTATATCATTTTGAGCAGTTTGTGAAACGCTTAAACTCGTTAGGATTTTTTTAGCAATTTGCATAAAACATTCTACACACAATCTAAGGACCTTTATCTAATATGCCTATGAAGTGCACACACAAAAAAAATAATAATAATAATAAATATAGCTGCAAGAAGCGATAAAGTGGCCAAAGCCAAAAACACCTCAAATCATGAACACAGACTGCAATGTGCGTGAAATCTTGCAAGCACATTCCCAATAGGTCAAGGAACAGATACCACCCTTCTTACATTGGCCTGTTATAGCGCCACCAGCGGGTCGAGTTTTGCACAACACATTTTTGGAACAAAATGGACCAATCTTTGACGTCAGTAACGTCAAAGAGAGCACTGCCTGCGATCTTGACATTTTGTACTTTTATAACCATTGTTTTCCGGCTTGAAGCGAGCCCACAATTGTTTCGAAGGAACAATATTTTTCTAGTTGTGGGCTCGCCTATAAGGCGAGCACACTTTAGATATTGTCATTATTTCTATACTAGGCAGGCATATCAAGTATCAAAAAACTTCGGTTCCTTTCTACTCCTACATACTTAGTGAGAAAATGAAAATAAAAACATCAATGTGTTCAGCTTACTGTGGCGAAGTATGCTATTACTTTTTACAGCAATCGGCCAAATGGTGGCGCTGTAGGAAGCTTTCGAAAGTGCGATCTTTGAACAGGTATAGCTCATGCTGTGTTATAAATACAGCCATGAAACCTGTATACACTTATGCGTCTCCTCATGCCAAACAACTTTTACCCTCTAACTTTTGACCTCTGACCTTTAGGTCTCCCACAATTCGGAATTATATGAAAAACAGTAAAAATCTATCTCCTCCTGGGATTTTCGCGTCAAGTGCACAAAACTTTTTTCACATGAACTTTGGACCAATACGGTCAAACTGTCTGGTCGGATTTCTTTTAAAGTGAAATATAATTTTTTAATAATTCAATCAATATTGCGGTTTTATGCAAATTATTCTTTTGCCTCTAAATCATATATGCAAAGTTACGCGTTCATGGCATTTGGCAAAGATGTAGAGGGTTAGTCAAAATATCACTGAAACCAATCTTATTCCAATTGGCCAAAGGGTGGCGCTATACGAAGCGTTTGAAAATTCAAACTTCAAACGGGCATAAGTCTTGACTCGTTTCGTTTGAAGACATGCAACTTGTTACACGCGTGCTTTGACTCGAGCGGAAGACATCTGTGTCGTTGTTAAGTAAGCTCCGCCCTTCGATTTTCCACCATTTTGAGCACTTTGTAAAACGCGTAAACCCGCTTTTATTCTGGAATTTTCGCTCCACGTGCACAAAACTTTTTTTACGTGAACTTTGGACCGATATCTAAAGATCTGTCAGATCGGATTTCTTTAAAATTGAAACATGCTTTTTTAAATAAATTCCATGAATATTGCAGTTTTATGCAAATTATTCTTCTGCCTCTAAATCATACATGCAAAGTAACATGTTCATGGCATTTGGCAAAGATGTAGAGTGTTAGTCCAAATATCACTAAAACCAATCTTACCCCAATTGGCCAAAGGGGGGCGCTATATCATTTTGAGCAGTTTGTGAAACGCTTAAACCCGTTTGGATTTTTTTTTTGCAATTTGCATGAAACATTCTACACACAATCTAAGGACCTTTATCTAATATGCCTATGAAGTGCACACACACAAAAAAAATAATAACCAGTAAGACTCCCTAATCGGGAGATAAGCGACCGTAAGTCTCGCTAGAAGAGGGCCATGTGAGAAATGAGGGGTGGGGTCTCCGCGTTGCCTTGGCGGACGAATAGGTACCGGCCCCGGCTCTCCCGGACGCTCCTAGGCCGAGTTAGGGCATTTTATGTGAGCTGCAGTGGAGGGGGTCCTCCACTGGGGGCGCCACCACTTTTGCATCCGTTCTGGAGTAGCAGGAGTGGGTGGTCCCCGGGAATTCCCCGTGAGTAGCCCCGTGGGGGTGGTCATTTGGTCATTTTTGCACATTTGGTATTTTTTTTACACCTGGGGGTCCCCCAGGGACCTGGGGGTCCCTGGAACTCCGGGGGTCCTTGGAGGTTGTAGTTTGGCAGGTAAGGAGTGTGTGTGCAAAATCTGGCATGGATCGGGGCAACGGTTGCGGAGATATGAGCAGGGCAAAAGTGTGACGTCTGACGTGTGACGGACTGACGCACGGACACCTGGTGGAGCTTTCTGTAGTAAGTGCGACCTACGGTCGCAATAATGAATATAGCTGCAAGCAGCGATAAAGTGGCCAAAGCCAAAAACACCTCAAATCATGAACACAGCCTGCAATGTGCGTGAAATCTTGCAAGCACATTCCCAATAGGTCAAGGAACAGATACCACCCTTCTTACATTGGCCTGTTATAGCGCCACCAGCGGGTCAACTTTTGCACAACACATTTTTGGAACAAAATGGACCAATCTTTGACGTCAGTAACGTCAAAGAGAGCACTGCCTGCGATCTTGACATTTTGTACTTTAATAGCCATTGTTTTCTGGCTTGAAGCGAGCCCACAATTGTTTCGAAGGAACAATATTTTTCTAGTGACAATATCTAACCGTCATATCAAGTTCTCCTCAAAACTTCGGTTCCTTTCTACTCCTACATACTTAGTGAGAAAATGAAAATAAAAACATCAATGTGTTCAGCTTACTGTGGCGACGTGTGCTATTACTTTTTACAGCAATCGGCCAAATGGTGGCGCTGTAGGAAGCCTTCGAAAGTGCGAACTTTGAACAGGTATAGCTCATGCTCTGTTATACGTACAGCCATGAAACCTGTATACACGTATGCGTCTCCTCATGCCGAACAATTTTTACGCTCTGACTTTTGACCTCTGATCTTTAGATCCCTCAGAATTTGGAATTATATGAAAAACAGTAAAAATCTATCTCCTCCTGGGATCTTTGCGATACGCGCATGAAACTTTTTTCACATGAACTTTGGACCAATACGGTCAAACTAGTCTCGGCGGATTTCTTTTAAAGTGAAATATATTTTATTAATAATTCAATCAATGTTGCGGTTTTATGCAAATTATTCTTCGGCCTCTAAATCATACATGCAAAGTTACACGTTCATGGCATTTGGCAAAGATGTGGATGGTTAGTCAAAGTATCACTGAAACCAATTTTATTCCAATCGGCCAAAGGGGGGCGCTATACGAAGCGTTTGAAAATTCAAACTTCAAACGGGCATAAGTCATGACTCGTTTCGTTTGAAGACATGCAACTTGTTACACGCGTGCTTTGACTCGAGCGGAAGACATCTGTGTCGTTGTTAAGTAAGCTCCGCCCCCCGATTTTCCGCCATATTGAGCAGTTTGTAAAACGCGTAAACCCGCTTTTATTCTGGAATTTTCACTCCACGTGCACAAAACTTTTTTTACGTGAACTTTGGACCGATATCTAAAGATCTGTCAGATCGGATTTCTTTAAAATTGAAACATGCTTTTTAAAATAAATTCAATGAATATTGCAGTTTTATGCAAATTATTCTTCTGCCTCTAAATCATACATGCAAAGTAACATGTTCATGGCATTTGGCAAAGATGTAGAGTGTTAGTCCAAATATCACTAAAACCAATCTTACCCCAATTGGCCAAAGGGGGGCGCTATATCATTTTGAGCAGTTTGTGAAACGCTTAAACCCGTTAGGATTTATTTTTGCAATTTGCATGAAACATTCTACACACAATCTAAGGACCTTTATCTAATATGCCTATGAAGTGCACACACACAAAAAAAATAATAATAATGAATATAGCTGCAAGCAGCGATAAAGTGGCCAAAGCCAAAAACACCTCAAATCATGAACACAGCCTGCAATGTGCGTGAAATCTTGCAAGCACATTCCCAATAGGTCAAGAAACAGATACCACCCTTCTTACATTGGCCTGTTATAGCGCCACCAGCGGGTCAACTTTTGCACAACACATTTTTGGACCAATCGTTGACGTCAGTAACGTCAAAGAGAGCACTGCCTGCGATCTTGACATTTTGTACTTTTATAGCCATTGTTTTCTGGCTTGAAGCGAGCCCACAATTGTTTCGAAGGAACAATATTTTTCTAGTGACAATATCTAACCGTCATATCAAGTTCTCCTCAAAACTTCGGTTCCTTTCTACTCCTACATACTTAGACAGAAAATGAAAATAAAAACATCAATGTGTTCAGCTTACAGTGGCGAAGTGTGCTATTATTTTTTACAGCAATCGGCCAAATGGTGGCGCTGTAGGAAGCCTTCGAAAGTGCGAACTTTGAACAGATAGAGCTCATGCTCTGTTATACGTACAGTCATGAAACTTGTATACACGTATGCGTCTCCTCATGCCGAACAACTTTTGCGCTCTGACTTTTGACCTCTGACCTTTAGATCCCCCAGAATTTTGAATTATATAAAAAACAGTAAAAATCTATCTCCTCCTGGGATTTTTGCGTTACGCGCACAAAACTTTTTTCACATGAACTTTGGACCAATACGGTCAAACTAGTCTCGGCGGATTTCTTTTAAAGTGAAATATATTTTTTTAATACTTCAATCAATATTGCGGTTTTATGCAAATTATTCTTCAGCCTCTAAATCATACATGCAAAGTTACACGTTCATGGCATTTGGCAAAGATGTGGAGGGTTAGTCAAAGTATCACTGAAACCAATTTTATTCCAATCGGCCAAAGGGGGGCGCTATACGAAGCGTTTGAAAATTCAAACTTCAAATGGGCATAAGTCATGACTCGTTTCGTTTGAAGACATGCAACTTGTTACACGCGTGCTTTGACTCAAGCGGAAGACATCTGTGTCGTTGTTAAGTAAGCTCCGCCCTTCGATTTTCCGCCATATTGAGCAGTTTGTAAAACGCGTAAACCCGCTTTTATTCTGGAATTTTCGCTCCACGTGCACAAAACTTTTTTTACGTGAACTTTGGACCGATATCTAAAGATCTGCCAGATCGGATTTCTTTAAAATTGAAACATGCTTTTTTAAATAAATTCAATGAATATTGCAGTTTTATGCAAATTATTCTTCTGCCTCTAAATCATACATGCAAAGTAACATGTTCATGGCATTTGGCAAAGATGTAGAGTGTTAGTCCAAATATCACTAAAACCAATCTTACCCCAATTGGCCAAAGGGGGGCGCTATATCATTTTGAGCAGTTTGTGAAACGCTTAAACCTGTTAGGATTTTTTTTTTTGCAATTTCCATGAAACATTCTACACACAATCTAAGGACCTTTATCTAATATGCCTATGAAGTGCACACACACAAAAAAATTATAATAATGAATATAGCTGCAAGCAGCGATAAAGTGTCCAAAGCCAAAAACACCTCAAATCATGAACACAGCCTGCAATGTGCGTGAAATCTTGCAAGCACATTCCCAATAGGTCAAGGAACAGATACCACCCTTCTTACATTGGCCTGTTATAGCGCCACCAGCGGGTCAACTTTTGCACAACACATTTTTGGAACAAAATGGACCAATCGTTGACGTCAGTAACGTCAAAGAGAGCACTGCCTGCGATCTTGACATTTTGTGCTTTTATAGCCATTGTTTTCTGGCTTGAAGCGAGCCCACAATTGTTTCGAAGGAACAATATTTTTCTAGTGACAATATCTAACCGTCATATCAAGTTCTCCTCAAAACTTCGGTTCCTTTCTACTCCTACATACTTAGTGAGAAAATGAAAATAAAAACATCAATGTGTTCAGCTTACTGTGGCGACGTGTGCTATTACTTTTTACAGCAATCGGCCAAATGGTGGCGCTGTAGGAAGCCTTCGAAAGTGCGAACTTTGAACAGGTATAGCTCATGCTCTGTTATACGTACAGCCATGAAACCTGTATACACGTATGCGTCTCCTCATGCCGAACAATTTTTACGCTCTGACTTTTGACCTCTGATCTTTAGATCCCTCAGAATTTGGAATTATATGAAAAACAGTAAAAATCTATCTCCTCCTGGGATCTTTGCGATACGCGCATGAAACTTTTTTCACATGAACTTTGGACCAATACGGTCAAACTAGTCTCGGCGGATTTCTTTTAAAGTGAAATATATTTTATTAATAATTCAATCAATGTTGCGGTTTTATGCAAATTATTCTTCGGCCTCTAAATCATACATGCAAAGTTACACGTTCATGGCATTTGGCAAAGATGTGGAGGGTTAGTCAAAGTATCACTGAAACCAATTTTATTCCAATCGGCCAAAGGGGGGCGCTATACGAAGCGTTTGAAAATTCAAACTTCAAACGGGCATAAGTCATGACTCGTTTCGTTTGAAGACATGCAACTTGTTACACGCGTGCTTTGACTCGAGCGGAAGACATCTGTGTCGTTGTTAAGTAAGCTCCGCCCCCCGATTTTCCGCCATATTGAGCAGTTTGTAAAACGCGTAAACCCGCTTTTATTCTGGAATTTTCACTCCACGTGCACAAAACTTTTTTTACGTGAACTTTGGACCGATATCTAAAGATCTGTCAGATCGGATTTCTTTAAAATTGAAACATGCTTTTTAAAATAAATTCAATGAATATTGCAGTTTTATGCAAATTATTCTTCTGCCTCTAAATCATACATGCAAAGTAACATGTTCATGGCATTTGGCAAAGATGTAGAGTGTTAGTCCAAATATCACTAAAACCAATCTTACCCCAATTGGCCAAAGGGGGGCGCTATATCATTTTGAGCAGTTTGTGAAACGCTTAAACCCGTTAGGATTTATTTTTGCAATTTGCATGAAACATTCTACACACAATCTAAGGACCTTTATCTAAAGTGCACACACAAAAAAATAATAATAATAATGAATATAGCTGCAAGCAGCGATAAAGTGGCCAAAGCCAAAAACACCTCAAATCATGAACACAGCCTGCAATGTGCGTGAAATCTTGCAAGCACATTCCCAATAGGTCAAGGAGCAGATACCACCCTTCTTACATTGGCCTGTTATAGCGCCACCAGCGGGTCAACTTTTGCACAACACATTTTTGGAACAAAATGGACCAATCTTTGACGTCAGTAACGTCAAAGAGAGCACTGCCTGCGATCTTGACATTTTGTACTTTTATAGCCATTGTTTTCTGGCTTGAAGCGAGCCCACAATTGTTTCGAAGGAACAATATTTTTCTAGTGACAATATCTAACCGTCATATCAAGTTCTCCTCAAAACTTCGGTTCCTTTCTACTCCTACATACTTAGTGAGAAAATGAAAATAAAAACATCAATGTGTTCAGCTTACTGTGGCGACGTGTGCTATTACTTTTTACAGCAATCGGCCAAATGGTGGCGCTGTAGGAAGCCTTCGAAAGTGCGAACTTTGAACAGGTATAGCTCATGCTCTGTTATACGTACAGCCATGAAACCTGTATACACGTATGCGTCTCCTCATGCCGAACAATTTTTACGCTCTGACTTTTGACCTCTGATCTTTAGATCCCTCAGAATTTGGAATTATATGAAAAACAGTAAAAATCTATCTCCTCCTGGGATCTTTGCGATACGTGCATGAAACTTTTTTCACATGAACTTTGGACCAATACGGTCAAACTAGTCTCGGCGGATTTCTTTTAAAGTGAAATATATTTTATTAATAATTCAATCAATGTTGCGGTTTTATGCAAATTATTCTTCAGCCTCTAAATCATACATGCAAAGTTACACGTTCATGGCATTTGGCAAAGATGTGGAGGGTTAGTCAAAGTATCACTGAAACCAATTTTATTCCAATCGGCCAAAGGGGGGCGCTATACGAAGCGTTTGAAAATTCAAACTTCAAACGGGCATAAGTCATGACTCGTTTCGTTTGAAGACATGCAACTTGTTACACGCGTGCTTTGACTCGAGCGGAAGACATCTGTGTCGTTGTTAAGTAAGCTCCGCCCCCCGATTTTCCGCCATATTGAGCAGTTTGTAAAACGCGTAAACCCGCTTTTATTCTGGAATTTTCACTCCACGTGCACAAAACTTTTTTTACGTGAACTTTGGACCGATATCTAAAGATCTGTCAGATCGGATTTCTTTAAAATTGAAACATGCTTTTTAAAATAAATTCAATGAATATTGCAGTTTTATGCAAATTATTCTTCTGCCTCTAAATCATACATGCTAAGTCACATTTTCATGACAAAATAGTGTAGAGGGTTAGTTCAAATATCACTGAAACCAATCTTACCCCAAATGGCCAAAGGGGGGCGCTATATAATTTTGAGCAGTTTATAAAACGCTTAAACCCGTTTTTATTCTAGGATTTTTTTTGCAATTTGCATGAAACATTCTACACGCAATCTAAGGACCTTTATCTAACATGCCTATGAAGTGCATACAATAAAATAATAAAACTAGAAAAATATTGTTCCTTCGAAACAATTGTGGGCTCGCTTCAAGCCAGAAAACAATGGCTATAAAAGTACAAAATGTCAAGATCGCAGGCAGTGCTCTCTTTGACGTTACTGACGTCAACGATTGGTCCATTTTGTTCCAAAAATGTGTTGTGCAAAAGTTGACCCGCTGGTGGCGCTATAACAGGCCAATGTAAGAAGGGTGGTATCTGTTCCTTGACCTATTGGGAATGTGCTTGCAAGATTTCACGCACATTGCAGGCTGTGTTCATGATTTGAGGTGTTTTTGGCTTTGGCCACTTTATCGCTGCTTGCAGCTATATTCATTATTATAATTTTTTTGTGTGTGTGCACTTCATAGGCATATTAGATAAAGGTCCTTAGATTGTGTGTAGAATGTTTCATGCAAATTGCAAAAAAAAAATCCTAACGGGTTTAAGCGTTTCACAAACTGCTCAAAATGATATAGCGCCCCCCTTTGTTCAATTGGGGTAAGATTGGTTTTAGTGATATTTGGACTAACACTCTACATCTTTGCCAAATGCCATGAACATGTTACTTTGCATGTATGATTTAGAGGCAGAAGAATAATTTGCATAAAACTGCAATATTCATTGAATTTATTTAAAAAAGCATGTTTCAATTTTAAAGAAATCCGATCTGACAGATCTTTAGATATCGGTCCAAAGTTCACGTAAAAAAAGTTTTGTGCACGTGGAGCGAAAATTCCAGAATAAAAGCGGGTTTACGCGTTTTACAAACTGCTCAATATGGCGGAAAATCGAAGGGCGGAGCTTACTTAACAACGACACAGATGTCTTCCGCTCGAGTCAAAGCACGCGTGTAACAACTTGCATGTCTTCAAACAAAACGAGTCATGACTTATGCCCGTTTGAAGTTTGAATTTTCAAACGCTTCGTATAGCGCCCCCCTTTGGCCGATTGGAATAAAATTGGTTTCAGTGATACTTTGACTAACCCTCCACATCTTTGCCAAATGCCATGAACGTGTAACTTTGCATGTATGATTTAGAGGCCGAAGAATAATTTGCATAAAACCGCAATATTGATTGAATTATTAAAAAATTATATTTCACTTTAAAAAAAATCTGGTTGATCAATCTGACCGTATTGGTCCAAAGTTCATGTGAAAAAAGTTTTGTGCACTTGATGCGAAAATCCCAGGAGGAGATAGATTTTTACTGTTTTTCATATAATTCCGAATTGTGGGAGACCTAAAGGTCAGAGGTCAAAAGTTAGAGGGTAAAAGTTGTTCGGCATGAGGAGACGCATACGTGTATACAGGTTTCATGGCTGTAACTAAAACACAGCATGAGCTATACCTGTTCAAAGTTCGCACTTTCGAAGGCTTCCTACAGCGCCACCATTTGGCTGATTGCTATAAAAAATAATAGCGCACTTCGCCACTGTAAACTGAACACATTGATGTTTTTATTTTCATTTTCTCACTAAGTATGTAGGAGTAGAAAGGAACCGAAGTTCCCGTCTACTGTCTGACTGACTGACTGACTGATAGATAAATAATGACAATATCTAAAGTGTGCTCGCCTTATAGGCGAGCCCACAATAATAATAATAAATATAGCTGCAAGCAGCGATAAAGTGGCCAAAGCCAAAAACACCTCAAATCATGAACACAGCCTGGGATGTGCGTGAAATCTTGCAAGCACATTCCCAATAGGTCAAGGAACAGATACCACCCTTCTATCATTGGCCTGTTATAGCGCCACCAGCGGGTCAACTTTTGCATAACATTTTTGGAAAAAATGGACCAATCTTTGACGTCAGTAACGTCAAAGAGAGCACTGCCTGCGATCTTGACATTTTGTACTTTTATAGCCATTGTTTTCTGGCTAGAAGCGAGCCCACAATTGTTTCGAAGGAACAATATTTTTCTAGTTGTGGGCTCGCCAGTACCTGGCGAGCACACTTTAGATATTGTCATTATTGTGGGCTCGCCTATAAGGCGAGCACACTTTAGATATTGTCATTATTTCTATACTAGGCAGGCAGTCAGTGCAAGTATCAAAAAACTTCGGTTCCTTTCTACTCCTACATACTTAGTGAGAAAATGAAAATAAAAACATCAATGTGTTCAGCTTACTGTGGCGACGTGTGCTATTACTTTTTACAGCAATCGGCCAAATGGTGGCGCTGTAGGAAGCCTTCGAAAGTGCGAACTTTGAACAGGTATAGCTCATGCTGTGTTTGAGGTAAAGCCATGAAACCTGTATACACGTAGGCGTCTCCTCATGCCGAACAACTTTTACGCTCTGACTTTTGACCTTTGACCTTTAGATCTCCCACAATTTGGAATTATATGAAAAACAGTAGAAATCTATCTCCTCCTGGGTTTTATTTGTTACGCGCACGAAACTTTTTTCACATGAACTTTGGACCAATACGGTGAGATTGATCAACCAGATTTCTTTTAAAGTGAAATATAATTTTTTAATAACTCAATCAATATTGCGGTTTTATGCAAATTATTCTTCGGCCTCTAAATCATACATGCAAAGTTACACGTTCATGGCATTTGGCAAAGATGTAGAGGGTTAGTCAAAGTATCACTGAAACCAATTTTATTCCAATCGGCCAAAGGGGGGCGCTATACGAAGCGTTTGAAAATTCAAACTTCAAACGGGCATAAGTCATGACTCGTTTCGTTTTAAGACATGCAACTTGCTTACACGCGTGCTTTGACTCGAGCGGAAGACATCTGTGTCTTTGTTAAGTAAGCTCCGCCCTTCGATTTTCCGCCATTTTGAGCAGTTTGTAAAACGCGTAAACCCGCTTTTATTCTGGAATTTTCGCGTCACGTGCACAAAACTTTTTTTGCGTGAACTTTCGACCAATATCTAAAGATCTGTCAGATCGGATTTCTTTAAAATTGAAACATGCTTTTTTAAATAATTCAATGAATATTGCAGTTTTATGCAAATTATTCTTCTGCCTCTAAATCATACATGCAAAGTAACATGTTCATGGCATTTGGCAAAGATGTAGAGTGTTAGTCCAAATATCACTAAAACCAATCTTACTCCAATTGGCCAAAGGGGGGCGCTATATCATTTTGAGCAGTTTGTGAAACGCTTAAACCCGTTAGGATTTTTTTGGCAATTTGCATGAAACATTCTACACACAATCTAAGACCTTTATCTAATATGCCTATGAAGTGCACACACACAAAAAAAAATAATAATAATAAATATAGCTGCAAGCAGCGATAAAGTGGCCAAAGCCAAAAACACCTCAAATCATGAACACAGCCTGCAATGTGTGTGAAATCTTGCAAGCACATTCCCAATAGGTCAAGGAACAGATACCACCCTTCTTACATTGGCCTGTTATAGCGCCACCAGCGGGTCAACTTTTGCACAACACATTTTTGGAACAAAATGGACCAATCTTTGACGTCAGTAACGTCAAAGAGAGCACTGCCTGCGATCTTGACATTTTGTACTTTTATAGCCATTGTTTTCTGGCTTGAAGCGAGCCCACAATTGTTTCGAAGGAACAATATTTTTCTAGTTGTGGGCTCGCCTATAAGGCGAGCACACTTTAGATATTGTCATTATTTATTTATTTATTTATTTATATACTATATCAAGTTCTCCTCAAAACTTCGGTTCCTTTCTACTCCTACATACTTAGTGAGAAAATGAAAATAAAAACATCAATGTGTTCAGCTTACAGTGGCGACGCGTGCTATTACTTTTTACAGCAATCGGCCAAATGGTGGCGCTGTAGGAAGCCTTCGAAAGTGCGAACTTTGAACAGGTATAGCTCATGCTGTGTTATACATACAGCCATGAAACCTGTATACACGTATGCGTCTCCTCATGCCGAACAACTTTTACCCTCTAACTTTTGACCTCTGACCTTTAGGTCTCCCACAATTCGGAATTATATGAAAAACAGTAAAAATCTATCTCCTCCTGGGATTTTCGCGTCAAGTGCACGAAACTTTTTTCACATGAACTTTGGACCAATACGGTCAGATTTATCTCGGCGGATTTCTTTTAAAGTGAAATATCATTTTTTAATAATTCAATAAATATTGCAGTTTTATGCAAATTATTCTTCTGCCTCTAAATCATGCATGCAAAGTTACACGTTCATGGCATTTGGCAAAGATGTGGAGGGTTAGTCAAAGTATCACTGAAACCAATTTTATTCCAATCGGCCAAAGGGGGGCGCTATACGAAGCGTTTGAAAATTCAAACTTCAAACGGGCATAAGTCATGACTCGTTTCGTTTGAAGACATGCAACTTGTTACACGCGTGCTTTGACTCAAGCGGAAGACATCTGTGTCGTTGTTAAGTAAGCTCCGCCCTTCGATTTTCCGCCACTTTGAGCAGTTTGTAAAACGCGTAAACCCGCTTTTATTCTGGAATTTTCGCGTCACGTGCACAAAACATTTTTTTACATGAACTTTGGACCGATATCTAAAGATCTGTCAGATCGGATTTCTTTAACATTGAAACATGCTTTTTTAAATAATTCAAACAATATTGCATTTTTATGCAAATTATTCTTCTGCCTCTAAAACATACAAGCAAAGTCACATTTTCATGACAAAATAGTGTAGAGGGTTAGTTCAAATATCACTGAAACCAATCTTACCCCAAATGGCCAAAGGGGGGCGCTATATAATTTTGAGCAGTTTGTAAAACGCTTAAACCCGTTTTTATTCTAGGATTTTTTTTGCAATTTGCATGAAACATTCTACACGCAATCTAAGGACCTTTATCTAACATGCCTATGAAGTGCACACAAAAAATTATAAAATAATAATAATAAATATAGCTGCAAGCAGCGATAAAGTGTCCAAAGCCAAAAACACCTCAAATCATGAACACAGCCTGGGATGTGCGTGAAATCTTGCAAGCACATTCCCAATAGGTCAAGGAACAGATACCAACCTTCTCACATTGGCCTGTTATAGCGCCACCAGCGGGTCAACTTTTGCACAACACATTTTTGGAACAAAATGGACCAATCTTTGACGTCAGTAACGTCAAAGAGAGCACTGCCTGCGATCTTGACATTTTGTGCTTTTATAGCCATTGTTTTCCGGCTTGAAGCGAGCCCACAATTGTTTCGAAGGAACAATATTTTTCTAGTTTATTTATATAGTAAGTAGACGGGATCTTCGGTTCCTTTCTACTCCTACATACTTAGTGAGAAAATGAAAATAAAAACATCAATGTGTTCAGCTTACAGTGGCGACGTGTGCTATTACTTTATACAGCAATCGGCCAAATGGTGGCGCTGTAGGAAGCCTTCGAAAGTGCGATCTTTGAACAGGTATAGCTCATGCTGTGTTATACATACAGCCATGAAACCTGTATACACTTATGCGTCTCCTCATGCCGAACAACTTTTACCCTCTAACTTTTGACCTCTGACCTTTAGGTCTCCCACAATTCGGAATTATATGAAAAACAGTAAAAATCTATCTCCTCCTGGGTTTTTTTCGATACGCGCACGAAACTTTTTTCACATGAACTTTGGACCAATACGGTCAGATTTATCTCGGCGGATTTCTTTTAAAGTGAAATATCATTTTTTAATAATTCAATAAATATTGCGGTTTTATGCAAATTATTCTTCTGCCTCTAAATCATGCATGCAAAGTTACACGTTCATGGCATTTGGCAAAGATGTGGAGGGTTAGTCAAAGTATCACTGAAACCAATTTTATTCCAATCGGCCAAAGGGGGGCGCTATACGAAGCGTTTGAAAATTCAAACTTCAAACGGGCATAAGTCATGACTCGTTTCGTTTGAAGACATGCAACTTGTTACACGCGTGCTTTGACTCAAGCGGAAGACATCTGTGTCGTTGTTAAGTAAGCTCCGCCCTTCGATTTTCCGCCACTTTGAGCAGTTTGTAAAACGCGTAAACCCGCTTTTATTCTGGAATTTTCGCGTCACGTGCACAAAACATTTTTTTACATGAACTTTGGACCGATATCTAAAGATCTGTCAGATCGGATTTCTTTAACATTGAAACATGCTTTTTTAAATAATTCAAACAATATTGCATTTTTATGCAAATTATTCTTCTGCCTCTAAAACATACAAGCAAAGTCACATTTTCATGACAAAATAGTGTAGAGGGTTAGTTCAAATATCACTGAAACCAATCTTACCCCAAATGGCCAAAGGGGGGCGCTATATAATTTTGAGCAGTTTGTAAAACGCTTAAACCCGTTTTTATTCTAGGATTTTTTTTGCAATTTGCATGAAACATTCTACACGCAATCTAAGGACCTTTATCTAACATGCCTATGAAGTGCACACAAAAAATTATAAAATAATAATAATAAATATAGCTGCAAGCAGCGATAAAGTGTCCAAAGCCAAAAACACCTCAAATCATGAACACAGCCTGGGATGTGCGTGAAATCTTGCAAGCACATTCCCAATAGGTCAAGGAACAGATACCAACCTTCTCACATTGGCCTGTTATAGCGCCACCAGCGGGTCAACTTTTGCACAACACATTTTTGGAACAAAATGGACCAATCTTTGACGTCAGTAACGTCAAAGAGAGCACTGCCTGCGATCTTGACATTTTGTGCTTTTATAGCCTATAAGGCGAGCACACTTTAGATATTGTCAATATTTATCTATCAGGCAGGCAATCAACAGTAGACGGGATTTCGGTTCCTTTCTACTCCTACATACTTAGTGAGAAAATGAAAATAAAAACATCAATGTGTTCAGTTTACAGTAGCGAAGTGTGCTATTATTTTCTATAGCAATCGGCCAAATGGTGGCGCTGTAGGAAGCCTTCGAAAGTGCGAACTTTGAACAGGTATAGCTCATGCTGTGTTTGAGGTAAAGCCATGAAACCTGTATACACGTATGCGTCTCCTCGTGCCGAACAACTTTTACCCTCTAACTTTTGACCTCTGACCTTTAGGTCTCCCACAATTCGGAATTATATGAAAAACAGTAAAAATCTATCTCCTCCTGGGATTTTTGCGATACGCGCATGAAACTTTTTTTACATGAACTTTGGACCAATACGGTCAGATTTATCTCGGCGGATTTCTTTTAAAGTGAAATATATTTTTTTAATAATTCAATGTATATTGCGGTTTTATGCAAATTATTCTTCGGCCTCTAAATCATACATGCAAAGTTACACGTTCATGGCATTTGGCAAAGATGTAGAGGGTTAGTCAAAGTATCACTGAAACCAATTTTATTCCAATCGGCCAAAGGGGGGCGCTGTACGAAGCGTTTGAAATTTCAAACTTCAAACTGGCATAAGTCATGACTCGTTTCGTTTGAAGTCATGCAACTTGCTTACACGCGTGCTTTGGCTCGAGCGAAAGACATCTGTGTCTTTGTTAAGTAAGCTCCGCCCTTAGATTTCCCGCCATTTTGAGCAGTTTGTGAAACGCTTAAACCCGCTTTTATTCTGGAATGTTCGCGTCACGTGCACAAAACTTTTTTTAAGTGAACTTCGGACCGATATCTAAAGATCTGTCAGATCGGATTTTTTAAAAATTGAAACATGCTTTTTTAATAAATTCAATGAATATTGCAGTTTTATGCAAGTTATTCTTCTGCCTCTAAATCATGTATGCAAAGTAACATGTTCATGGCATTTGGCAAAGATGTAGAGTGTTATTCCAAATATCACTAAAACCAATTTTACCCCAATTGGCCAAAGGGGAGCGCTATATCATTTTGAGCAGTTTGTGAAACGCTTAAACCTGTTAAGATTTTTTTTGCAATTTGCATGAAACATTCTACACACAATCTAAGGACCATTATCTAATATGCCTATGCAGTGCACACACACACAAAAAAAAATAATAATAATAAATATAGCTGCAAGCAGCCATAAAGTGGCCAAGGCCAAAAACACAGCAAAATCATGAACACAGCCTGCAATGTGCGTGAAATCTTGCAAGCACATTACCAATAGGTCAAGGAACAGATACCACCCTTCTCACATTAGCCTGTTATAGCGCCACCAGTGGGTCAACTTTTGCACAACACATTTTTGGAACAAAATGGACCAATCTTTGACGTCAGTAACGTCAAAGAGATCACTGCCTGCGATCTTGACATTTTGTACTTTTATAGCCATTGTTTTCGGGCTTGAAGCGAGCCCACAATTGTTTCGAAGGAACAATATTTTCTAGTTGTGGGCTCGCCTATAAGGCGAGCACACTTTAGATATTGTCATTATTTCTATACTAGGCAGGCAGTCAGTGCAAGTATCAAAAAACTTCGGTTCCTTTCTACTCCTACATACTTAGTGAGAAAATGAAAATAAAAACATCAATGTGTTCAGCTTACTGTGGCGACGTGTGCTATTACTTTTTACAGCAATCGGCCAAATGGTGGCGCTGTAGGAAGCCTTCGAAAGTGCGAACTTTGAACAGGTAGAGCTCATGCTCTGTTATACGTACAGCCATGAAACCTGTATACACGTATGCGTCTCCTCATGCCGAACAACTTTTACGCTCTGACTTTTGACCTTTGACCTTTAGATCCCCCAGAATTTTGAATTATATGAAAAACAGTAAAAATCTATCTCCTCCTGGGTTTCTTTCGTTACGCGCACAAAACCTTTTTCACATGAACTTCGGACCAATACGGTCAGATTGATCAACCAGATTTCTTTTAAAGTGAAATATAATTTTTTAATAATTCAATCAATATTGCGGTTTTATGCAAATTATTCTTCGGCCTCTAAATCATACATGCAAAGTTACACGTTCATGGCATTTGGCAAAAATGTAGAGGGTTAGTCAAAGTATCACTGAAACCAATTGTATTCCAATCGGCCAAAGGGGGGCGCTATACGAAGCGTTTGAAAATTCAAACTTCAAACGGGCATAAGTCATGACTCGTTTCGTTTGAAGACATGCAACTTGCTTACACGCGTGCTTTGACTCGAGCAGAAGACATCTGTGTCTGTGTTAAGTAAACTCCGCCCTTAGATTTTCTGCCATTCTGAGCAGTTTGTAAAACGCTTAAACCCGCTTTTATTCTGGAATTTTCGCATTACGTGCACAAAACTTTTTTTACATGAACTTTGGACCAATATCTAAAGATCTGTCAGATCGGATTTCTTTAACATTGAAACATGCTTTTTTAAATAATTCAAACAATATTGCATTTTTATGCAAATTATTCTTCTGCCTCTAAAACATACATGCAAAGTCACATTTTCATGACAAAATAGTGTAGAGGGTTAGTTCAAATATCACTGAAACCAATCTTAGCCCAAATGGCCAAAGGGGGGCGCTATATAATTTTGAGCAGTTTGTAAAACGCTTAAACCCGTTTTTATTCTAGGATTTTTTTTGCAATTTGCATGAAACATTCTACACGCAATCTAAGGACCTTTATCTAACATGCCTATGAAGTGCACACAAAAAAATTATAAAATAATAATAATAAATATAGCTGCAAGCAGCGATAAAGTGTCCAAAGCCAAAAACACCTCAAATCATGAACATAGCCTGGGATGTGCGTGAAATCTTGCAAGCACTTTCCCAATAGGTCAAGGAACAGATACCAACCTTCTCACATTGGCCTGTTATAGCGCCACCAGCGGGTCAACTTTTGCACAACACATTTTTGGAACAAAATGGACCAATCTTTGACGTCAGTAACGTCAAAGAGAGCACTGCCTGCGATCTTGACATTTTGTGCTTTTATAGCCATTGTTTTCTGGCTTGAAGCGAGCCCACAATTGTTTCGAAGGAACAATATTTTTCTAGTTGTGGGCTCGCCTATAAGGCGAGCACACTTTAGATATTGTCATTATTTCTATACTAGGCAGGCAGTCAGTGCAAGTATCAAAAAACTTCGGTTCCTTTCTACTCCTACATACTTAGTGAGAAAATGAAAATAAAAACATCAATGTGTTCAGCTTACTGTGGCGACGTGTGCTATTACTTTTTACAGCAATCGGCCAAATGGTGGCGCTGTAGGAAGCCTTCGAAAGTGCGAACTTTGAACAGGTATAGCTCATGCTGTGTTTGAGGTAAAGCCATGAAACCTGTATACACGTATGCGTCTCCTCATGCCGAACAACTTTTACGCTCTGACTTTTGACCTTTGACCTTTAGATCTCCCACAATTTGGAATTATATGAAAAACAGTAAAAATCTATCTCCTCCTGGGTTTTTTTCGTTACGCGCACAAAACTTTTTTCACATGAACTTTGGACCAATACGGTCAAACTAGTCTCGGCGGATTTCTTTTAAAGTGAAATATAATTTTTTAATAATTCAATAAATATTGCAGTTTTATGCAAATTATTCTTCGGCCTCTAAATCATACATGCAAAGTTACACGTTCATGGCATTTGGCAAAGATGTAGAGGGTTAGTCAAGGTATCACTGAAACCAATTTTATTCCAATCGGCCAAAGGGGGGCGCTATACGAAGCGTCTGAAAATTCAAACTTCAAACGGGCATAAGTCATGACTCGTTTCGTTTGAAGACATGCAACTTGTTACACGCGTGCTTTGACTCAAGCGGAAGACATCTGTGTCGTTAAGTAAGCTCCGCCCTTCGATTTTCCGCCACTTTGAGCAGTTTGTAAAACGCGTAAACCCGCTTTTATTCTGGAATTTTCGCGTCACGTGCACAAAACTTTTTTTACGTGAACTTTGGACCGATATCTAAAGATCTGTCAGATCGGATTTCTTTAACATTGAAACATGCTTTTTTAAATAATTCAAACAATATTGCATTTTTATGCAAATTATTCTTCTGCCTCTAAAACATACAAGCAAAGTCACATTTTCATGACAAAATAGTGTAGAGGGTTAGTTCAAATATCACTGAAACCAATCTTACCCCAAATGGCCAAAGGGGGGCGCTATATAATTTTGAGCAGTTTGTAAAACGCTTAAACCCGTTTTTATTCTAGGATTTTTTTTGCAATTTGCATGAAACATTCTACACGCAATCTAAGGACCTTTATCTAACATGCCTATGAAGTGCACACAAAAAAATTATAAAATAATAATAATAAATATAGCTGCAAGCAGCGATAAAGTGTCCAAAGCCAAAAACACCTCAAATCATGAACACAGCCTGGGATGTGCGTGAAATCTTGCAAGCACATTCCCAATAGGTCAAGGAACAGATACCAACCTTCTCACATTGGCCTGTTATAGCGCCACCAGCGGGTCAACTTTTGCACAACACATTTTTGGAACAAAATGGACCAATCTTTGACGTCAGTAACGTCAAAGAGAGCACTGCCTGCGATCTTGACATTTTGTGCTTTTATAGCCATTGTTTTCCGGCTTGAAGCGAGCCCACAATTGTTTCGAAGGAACAATATTTTTCTAGTTGTGGGCTCGCCTATAAGGCGAGCACACTTTAGATATTGTCATTATTTATTTATTTATTTATTTATATACTATATCAAGTTCTCCTCAAAACTTCGGTTCCTTTCTACTCCTACATACTTAGTGAGAAAATGAAAATAAAAACATCAATGTGTTCAGTTTACAGTGGCGAAGTGTGCTATTATTTTTTATAGCAATTGGCCAAATGGTGGCGCTGTAGGAAGCCTTCGAAAGTGCGATCTTTGAACAGGTATAGCTCATGCTGTGTTATACATACAGCCATGAAACCTGTATACACTTATGCGTCTCCTCATGCCGAACAACTTTTACCCTCTAACTTTTGACCTCTGACCTTTAGGTCTCCCACAATTCGGAATTATATGAAAAACAGTAAAAATCTATCTCCTCCTGGGTTTTTTTCGATACGCGCACGAAACTTTTTTCACATGAACTTTGGACCAATACGGTCAGATTTATCTCGGCGGATTTCTTTTAAAGTGAAATATAATTTTTTAATAATTCAATAAATATTGCGGTTTTATGCAAATTATTCTTCTGCCTCTAAATCATGCATGCAAAGTTACACGTTCATGGCATTTGGCAAAGATGTGGAGGGTTAGTCAAAGTATCACTGAAACCAATTTTATTCCAATCGGCCAAAGGGGGGCGCTATACGAAGCGTTTGAAAATTCAAACTTCAAACGGGCATAAGTCATGACTCGTTTCGTTTGAAGACATGCAACTTGTTACACGCGTGCTTTGACTCAAGCGGAAGACATCTGTGTCGTTGTTAAGTAAGCTCCGCCCTTCGATTTTCCGCCACTTTGAGCAGTTTGTAAAACGCGTAAACCCGCTTTTATTCTGGAATTTTCGCGTCACGTGCACAAAACATTTTTTTACATGAACTTTGGACCGATATCTAAAGATCTGTCAGATCGGATTTCTTTAACATTGAAACATGCTTTTTTAAATAATTCAAACAATATTGCATTTTTATGCAAATTATTCTTCTGCCTCTAAAACATACAAGCAAAGTCACATTTTCATGACAAAATAGTGTAGAGGGTTAGTTCAAATATCACTGAAACCAATCTTACCCCAAATGGCCAAAGGGGGGCGCTATATAATTTTGAGCAGTTTGTAAAACGCTTAAACCCGTTTTTATTCTAGGATTTTTTTTGCAATTTGCATGAAACATTCTACACGCAATCTAAGGACCTTTATCTAACATGCCTATGAAGTGCACACAAAAAATTATAAAATAATAATAATAAATATAGCTGCAAGCAGCGATAAAGTGTCCAAAGCCAAAAACACCTCAAATCATGAACACAGCCTGGGATGTGCGTGAAATCTTGCAAGCACATTCCCAATAGGTCAAGGAACAGATACCAACCTTCTCACATTGGCCTGTTATAGCGCCACCAGCGGGTCAACTTTTGCACAACACATTTTTGGAACAAAATGGACCAATCTTTGACGTCAGTAACGTCAAAGAGAGCACTGCCTGCGATCTTGACATTTTGTGCTTTTATAGCCATTGTTTTCCGGCTTGAAGCGAGCCCACAATTGTTTCGAAGGAACAATATTTTTCTAGTGACAATATCTAACCGTCATATCAAGTTCTCCTCAAAACTTCGGTTCCTTTCTACTCCTACATACTTAGTGAGAAAATGAAAATAAAAACATCAATGTGTTCAGCTTACTGTGGCGACGTGTGCTATTACTTTTTACAGCAATCGGCCAAATGGTGGCGCTGTAGGAAGCCTTCGAAAGTGCGAACTTTGAACAGGTATAGCTCATGCTCTGTTATACGTACAGCCATGAAACCTGTATACACGTATGCGTCTCCTCATGCCGAACAATTTTTACGCTCTGACTTTTGACCTCTGATCTTTAGATCCCTCAGAATTTGGAATTATATGAAAAACAGTAAAAATCTATCTCCTCCTGGGATCTTTGCGATACGCGCATGAAACTTTTTTCACATGAACTTTGGACCAATACGGTCAAACTAGTCTCGGCGGATTTCTTTTAAAGTGAAATATATTTAATTAATAATTCAATCAATGTTGCGGTTTTATGCAAATTATTCTTCGGCCTCTAAATCATACATGCAAAGTTACACGTTCATGGCATTTGGCAAAGATGTGGAGGGTTAGTCAAAGTATCACTGAAACCAATTTTATTCCAATCGGCCAAAGGGGGGCGCTATACGAAGCGTTTGAAAATTCAAACTTCAAACGGGCATAAGTCATGACTCGTTTCGTTTGAAGACATGCAACTTGTTACACGCGTGCTTTGACTCGAGCGGAAGACATCTGTGTCGTTGTTAAGTAAGCTCCGCCCCCCGATTTTCCGCCATATTGAGCAGTTTGTAAAACGCGTAAACCCGCTTTTATTCTGGAATTTTCACTCCACGTGCACAAAACTTTTTTTACGTGAACTTTGGACCGATATCTAAAGATCTGTCAGATCGGATTTCTTTAAAATTGAAACATGCTTTTTAAAATAAATTCAATGAATATTGCAGTTTTATGCAAATTATTCTTCTGCCTCTAAATCATACATGCAAAGTAACATGTTCATGGCATTTGGCAAAGATGTAGAGTGTTAGTCCAAATATCACTAAAACCAATCTTACCCCAATTGGCCAAAGGGGGGCGCTATATCATTTTGAGCAGTTTGTGAAACGCTTAAACCCGTTAGGATTTATTTTTGCAATTTGCATGAAACATTCTACACACAATCTAAGGACCTTTATCTAAAGTGCACACACAAAAAAATAATAATAATAATGAATATAGCTGCAAGCAGCGATAAAGTGGCCAAAGCCAAAAACACCTCAAATCATGAACACAGCCTGCAATGTGCGTGAAATCTTGCAAGCACATTCCCAATAGGTCAAGGAGCAGATACCACCCTTCTTACATTGGCCTGTTATAGCGCCACCAGCGGGTCAACTTTTGCACAACACATTTTTGGAACAAAATGGACCAATCTTTGACGTCAGTAACGTCAAAGAGAGCACTGCCTGCGATCTTGACATTTTGTACTTTTATAGCCATTGTTTTCCGGCTTGAAGCGAGCCCACAATTGTTTCGAAGGAACAATATTTTTCTAGTGACAATATCTAACCGTCATATCAAGTTCTCCTCAAAACTTCGGTTCCTTTCTACTCCTACATACTTAGACAGAAAATGAAAATAAAAACATCAATGTGTTCAGCTTACAGTGGCGAAGTGTGCTATTATTTTTTACAGCAATCGGCCAAATGGTGGCGCTGTAGGAAGCCTTCGAAAGTGCGAACTTTGAACAGATAGAGCTCATGCTCTGTTATACGTACAGTCATGAAACCTGTATACACGTATGCGTCTCCTCATGCCGAACAACTTTTACGCTCTGACTTTTGACCTCTGACCTTTAGATACCCCAGAATTTTGAATTATAAAAAAAACAGTAAAAATCTATCTCCTCCTGGGATTTTTGCGTTACGCGCACAAAACTTTTTTCACATGAACTTTGGACCAATACGGTCAAACTAGTCTGGTCGGATTTATTTTAAAGTGAAATATAATTTTTTAATAATTCAATCAATATTGCGGTTTTATGCAAATTATTCTTCGGCCTCTAAATCATACATGCAAAGTTACACGTTCATGGCATTCAGCAAAGATGTAGAGGGTTAGTCAAAGTATCACTGAAACCAATTTTATTCCAATCGGCCAAAGGGGGGCGCTATACGAGGCGTTTGAAAATTCAAACTTTAAACGGGCATAAGTCATGCCTCGTTTCGTTTGAAGACATGCAACTTGCTTACACGCGTGCTTTGACTCAAGCGGAAGACATCTGTGTCTTTGTTGAGTAAGCTCCGCCCTTAGATTTTCTGCCATTTTGAGCAGTTTGTAAAACGCTTAAACCCGCTTTTATTCTGGAATTTTCGCATTACGTGCACAAAACTTTTTTTACATGAACTTTGGACCAATATCTAAAGATCTGTCAGATCGGATTTCTTTAACATTGAAACATGCTTTTTTAAATAATTCAAACAATATTGCATTTTTATGCAAATTATTCTTCTGCCTCTAAAACATACATGCAAAGTCACATTTTCATGACAAAATAGTGTAGAGGGTTAGTTCAAATATCACTGAAACCAATCTTAGCCCAAATGGCCAAAGGGGGGCGCTATATAATTTTGAGCAGTTTGTAAAACGCTTAAACCCGTTTTTATTCTAGGATTTTTTTTGCAATTTGCATGAAACATTCTACACGCAATCTAAGGACCTTTATCTAACATGCCTATGAAGTGCACACAAAAAAATTATAAAATAATAATAATAAATATAGCTGCAAGCAGCGATAAAGTGTCCAAAGCCAAAAACACCTCAAATCATGAACATAGCCTGGGATGTGCGTGAAATCTTGCAAGCACTTTCCCAATAGGTCAAGGAACAGATACCAACCTTCTCACATTGGCCTGTTATAGCGCCACCAGCGGGTCAACTTTTGCACAACACATTTTTGGAACAAAATGGACCAATCTTTGACGTCAGTAACGTCAAAGAGAGCACTGCCTGCGATCTTGACATTTTGTGCTTTTATAGCCATTGTTTTCTGGCTTGAAGCGAGCCCACAATTGTTTCGAAGGAACAATATTTTTCTAGTTGTGGGCTCGCCTAAAGGCGAGCACACTCTAGATATTGTCATTATTTCTATACTATGCTATACTATATCAAGTTCTCCTCAAAACTTCGGTTCCTTTCTACTCCTACATACTTAGTGAGAAAATGAAAATAAAAACATCAATGTGTTCAGCTTACTGTGGCGAAGTGTGCTATTACTTTTTACAGCAATCGGCCAAATGGTGGCGCTGTAGGAAGCCTTCGAAAGTGCGATCTTTGAACAGGTATAGCTCATGCTGTGTTATACATACAGCCATGAAACCTGTATACACTTATGCGTCTCCTCATGCCGAACAACTTTTACCCTCTAACTTTTGACCTCTGACCTTTAGGTCTCCCACAATTCGGAATTATATGAAAAACAGTAAAAATCTATCTCCTCCTGGGATTTTTTAGTTAAGCGCACAAAACTTTTTTCACATGAACTTTGAACCTATATCTACACAGGCTATGTGGTGAGAAGTTTGTACGTTAAATAATGATTTTTTAATAATTCAATATATGTTGCGGTTTTATGCAAATTATTCTTCGGCCTCTAAATCATACATGCAAAGTTACACGTTCATGGCATTTGGCAAAGATGTGGAGGGTTAGTCAAAGTATCACTGAAACCAATTTTATTCCAATCGGCCAAAGGGGGGCGCTATACGAAGCGTTTGAAAATTCAAACTTCAAACGGGCATAAGTCATGACTCGTTTCGTTTGAAGACATGCAACTTGTTACACGCGTGCTTTGACTCAAGCGGAAGACATCTGCGTCGTTGTTAAGTAAGCTCCGCCCTTCGATTTTCCGCCACTTTGAGCAGTTTGTAAAACGCGTAAACCCGCTTTTATTCTGGAATTTTCGCGTCACGTGCACAAAACATTTTTTTACATGAACTTTGGACCGATATCTAAAGATCTGTCAGATCGGATTTCTTTAACATTGAAACATGCTTTTTTAAATAATTCAAACAATATTGCATTTTTATGCAAATTATTCTTCTGCTTCTAAAACATACAAGTAAAGTCACATTTTCATGACAAAATAGTGTAGAGGGTTAGTTCAAATATCACTGAAACCAATCTTACCCCAAATGGCCAAAGGGGGGCGCTATATAATTTTGAGCAGTTTGTAAAACGCTTAAACCCGTTTTTATTCTAGGATTTTTTTTGCAATTTGCATGAAACATTCTACACGCAATCTAAGGACCTTTATCTAACATGCCTATGAAGTGCACACAAAAAAATTATAAAATAATAATAATAAATATAGCTGCAAGCAGCGATAAAGTGTCCAAAGCCAAAAACACCTCAAATCATGAACACAGCCTGGGATGTGCGTGAAATCTTGCAAGCACATTCCCAATAGGTCAAGGAACAGATACCAACCTTCTCACATTGGCCTGTTATAGCGCCACCAGCGGGTCAACTTTTGCACAACACATTTTTGGAACAAAATGGACCAATCTTTGACGTCAGTAACGTCAAAGAGAGCACTGCATGCGATCTTGACATTTTGTGCTTTTATAGCCATTGTTTTCCGGCTTGAAGCGAGCCCACAATTGTTTCGAAGGAACAATATTTTTCTAGTTGTGGGCTCGCCTATAAGGCGAGCACACTTTAGATATTGTCATTATTTCTATACTAGGCAGTCAGTGCAAGTATCAAAAAACTTCGGTTCCTTTCTACTCCTACATACTTAGTGAGAAAATGAAAATAAAAACATCAATGTGTTCAGTTTACAGTGGCGAAGTGTGCTATTATTTTCTATAGCAATCGGCCAAATGGTGGCGCTGTAGGAAGCCTTCGAAAGTGCAAACTTTGAACAGGTATAGCTCATGCTGTGTTTGAGGTACAGGCATGAAACCTGTATACACGTATGCGTCTCCTCATGCCGAACAACTTTTACCCTCTAACTTTTGACCTCTGACCTTTAGGTCTCCCACAATTCGGAATTATATGAAAAACAGTAAAAATCTATCTCCTCCTGGGTTTTTTTCGATACGCGCACAAAACTTTTTTCACATGAACTTTGGACCAATACGGTCAAACTAATCACGGCGGATTTCTTTTAAAGTGAAATATAATTTTTTAATAATTCTATCAATATTGCGGTTTTATGCAAATTATTCTTCGGCCTCTAAATCATACATGCAAAGTTACACGTTCATGGCATTTGGCAAAGATGTGGAGGGTTAGTCAAAGTATCACTGAAACCAATTTTATTCCAATCGGCCAAAGGGGGGCGCTATACGAAGCGTTTGAAAATTCAAACTTCAAACGGGCATAAGTCATGACTCGTTTCGTTTGAAGACATGCAACTTGTTAAACGCGTGCTTTGACTCAAGCGGAAGACATCTGTGTCGTTGTTAAGTAAGCTCCGCCCTTCAATTTTCCGCCATTTTGAGCAGTTTGTAAAACGCGTAAACCCGCTTTTATTCTGGAATGTTCGCGTGACGTCACGTGCACAAAACTTTTTTTACGTGAACTTTGGACCGATGTCTAAAGATCTGTCAGATCGGATTTCTTTAACATTGAAACATGCTTTTTTAAATAATTCAAACAATATTGCATTTTTATGCAAATTATTCTTCTGCCTCTAAAACATACATGCAAAGTCACATTTTCATGACAAAATAGTGCAGAGGGTTAGTTCAAATATCACTGAAACCAATCTTACCCCAAATGGCCAAAGGGGGGCGCTATATAATTTTGAGCAGTTTGTAAAACGCTTAAACCCGTTTTTATTCTAGGATTTTTTTTGCAATTTGCATGAAACATTCTACACGCAATCTAAGGACCTTTATCTAACATGCCTATGAAGTGCACACAAAAAAAATATAAAATAATAATAATAAATATAGCTGCAAGCAGCGATAAAGTGTCCAAAGCCAAAAACACCTCAAATCATGAACACAGCCTGGGATGTGCGTGAAATCTTGCAAGCACATTCCCAATAGGTCAAGGAACAGATACCAACTTTCTCACATTGGCCTGTTATAGCGCCACCAGCGGGTCAACTTTTGCACAACACATTTTTGGAACAAAATGGACCAATCTTTGACGTCAGTAACGTCAAAGAGAGCACTGCCTGCGATCTTGACATTTTGTGCTTTTATAGCCATTGTTTTCCGGCTTGAAGCGAGCCCACAATTGTTTCGAAGGAACAATATTTTTCTAGTTGTGGGCTCGCCTAAAGGCGAGCACACTTTAGATATTGTCATTATTTATTTATTTATTTATTTATATACTATATCAAGTTTTCCTCAATACTTTGGCACCTTTCTACTCCTACATACTTAGTGAGAAAATGAAAATAAAAACATCAATGTGTTCAGCTTACAGTGGCGACGTGTGCTATTACTTTATACAGCAATCGGCCAAATGGTGGCGCTGTAGGAAGCCTTCGAAAGTGCGATCTTTGAACAGGTATAGCTCATGCTCTGTTATACGTACAGCCATGAAACCTGTATACACTTATGCGTCTCCTCATGCCGAACAACTTTTACCCTCTAACTTTTGACCTCTGACCTTTAGGTCTCCCACAATTCGGAATTATATGAAAAACAGTAAAAATCTATCTCCTCCTGGGTTTTTTTCGATACGCGCACAAAACTTTTTTCACATGAACTTTGGACCAATACGGTCAGATTTATCTCGGCGGATTTCTTTTAAAGTGAAATATCATTTTTTAATAATTCAATAAATATTGCGGTTTTATGCAAATTATTCTTCTGCCTCTAAATCATGCATGCAAAGTTACACGTTCATGGCATTTGGCAAAGATGTGGAGGGTTAGTCAAAGTATCACTGAAACCAATTTTATTCCAATCGGCCAAAGGGGGGCGCTATACGAAGCGTTTGAAAATTCAAACTTCAAACGGGCATAAGTCATGACTCGTTTCGTTTGAAGACATGCAACTTGTTACACGCGTGCTTTGACTCAAGCGGAAGACATCTGTGTCGTTGTTAAGTAAGCTCCGCCCTTCGATTTTCCGCCACTTTGAGCAGTTTGTAAAACGCGTAAACCCGCTTTTATTCTGGAATTTTCGCGTCACGTGCACAAAACATTTTTTTACATGAACTTTGGACCGATATCTAAAGATCTGTCAGATCGGATTTCTTTAACATTGAAACATGCTTTTTTAAATAATTCAAACAATATTGCATTTTTATGCAAATTATTCTTCTGCCTCTAAAACATACAAGCAAAGTCACATTTTCATGACAAAATAGTGTAGAGGGTTAGTTCAAATATCACTGAAACCAATCTTACCCCAAATGGCCAAAGGGGGGCGCTATATAATTTTGAGCAGTTTGTAAAACGCTTAAACCCGTTTTTATTCTAGGATTTTTTTTGCAATTTGCATGAAACATTCTACACGCAATCTAAGGACCTTCATCTAACATGCCTATGAAGTGCACACAAAAAATTATAAAATAATAATAATAAATATAGCTGCAAGCAGCGATAAAGTGTCCAAAGCCAAAAACACCTCAAATCATGAACACAGCCTGGGATGTGCGTGAAATCTTGCAAGCACATTCCCAATAGGTCAAGGAACAGATACCAACCTTCTCACATTGGCCTGTTATAGCGCCACCAGCGGGTCAACTTTTGCACAACACATTTTTGGAACAAAATGGACCAATCTTTGACGTCAGTAACGTCAAAGAGAGCACTGCCTGCGATCTTGACATTTTGTACTTTTATAGCCATTGTTTTCTGGCTTGAAGCGAGCCCACAATTGTTTCGAAGGAACAATATTTTTCTAGTGACAATATCTAACCGTCATATCAAGTTCTCCTCAAAACTTCGGTTCCTTTCTACTCCTACATACTTAGTGAGAAAATGAAAATAAAAACATCAATGTGTTCAGCTTACTGTGGCGACGTGTGCTATTACTTTTTACAGCAATCGGCCAAATGGTGGCGCTGTAGGAAGCCTTCGAAAGTGCGAACTTTGAACAGGTATAGCTCATGCTCTGTTATACGTACAGCCATGAAACCTGTATACACGTATGCGTCTCCTCATGCCGAACAATTTTTACGCTCTGACTTTTGACCTCTGATCTTTAGATCCCTCAGAATTTGGAATTATATGAAAAACAGTAAAAATCTATCTCCTCCTGGGATCTTTGCGATACGCGCATGAAACTTTTTTCACATGAACTTTGGACCAATACGGTCAAACTAGTCTCGGCGGATTTCTTTTAAAGTGAAATATATTTTATTAATAATTCAATCAATGTTGCGGTTTTATGCAAATTATTCTTTGGCCTCTAAATCATACATGCAAAGTTACACGTTCATGGCATTTGGCAAAGATGTGGAGGGTTAGTCAAAGTATCACTGAAACCAATTTTATTCCAATCGGCCAAAGGGGGGCGCTATACGAAGCGTTTGAAAATTCAAACTTCAAACGGGCATAAGTCATGACTCGTTTCGTTTGAAGACATGCAACTTGTTACACGCGTGCTTTGACTCGAGCGGAAGACATCTGTGTCGTTGTTAAGTAAGCTCCGCCCCCCGATTTTCCGCCATATTGAGCAGTTTGTAAAACGCGTAAACCCGCTTTTATTCTGGAATTTTCACTCCACGTGCACAAAACTTTTTTTACGTGAACTTTGGACCGATATCTAAAGATCTGTCAGATCGGATTTCTTTAAAATTGAAACATGCTTTTTAAAATAAATTCAATGAATATTGCAGTTTTATGCAAATTATTCTTCTGCCTCTAAATCATACATGCAAAGTAACATGTTCATGGCATTTGGCAAAGATGTAGAGTGTTAGTCCAAATATCACTAAAACCAATCTTACCCCAATTGGCCAAAGGGGGGCGCTATATCATTTTGAGCAGTTTGTGAAACGCTTAAACCCGTTAGGATTTATTTTTGCAATTTGCATGAAACATTCTACACACAATCTAAGGACCTTTATCTAATATGCCTATGAAGTGCACACACACAAAAAAAATAATAATAATGAATATAGCTGCAAGCAGCGATAAAGTGGCCAAAGCCAAAAACACCTCAAATCATGAACACAGCCTGCAATGTGCGTGAAATCTTGCAAGCACATTCCCAATAGGTCAAGGAGCAGATACCACCCTTCTTACATTGGCCTGTTATAGCGCCACCAGCGGGTCAACTTTTGCACAACACATTTTTGGAACAAAATGGACCAATCTTTGACATCAGTAACGTCAAAGAGAGCACTGCCTGCGATCTTGACATTTTGTACTTTTATAGCCATTGTTTTCTGGCTTGAAGCGAGCCCACAATTGTTTCGAAGGAACAATATTTTTCTAGTGACAATATCTAACCGTCATATCAAGTTCTCCTCAAAACTTCGGTTCCTTTCTACTCCTACATACTTAGACAGAAAATGAAAATAAAAACATCAATGTGTTCAGCTTACTGTGGCGACGCGTGCTATTACTTTTTACAGCAATCGGCCAAATGGTGGCGCTGTAGGAAGCCTTCGAAAGTGCTAACTTTGAACAGGTATAGCTCATGCTCTGTTATACGTACAGCCATGAAACCTGTATACACGTATGCGTCTCCTCATGCCGAACAACTTTTACCCTCTGACTTTTGACCTCTGACCTTTAGATCCCCCAGAATTTGTAATTATATGAAAAACAGTAAAAATCTATCTCCTCCTGGGATTTTCGCGTCAAGTGCACAAAACTTTTTTCACATGAACTTTGAACCTATATCTACACAGGCTATGTGGTGAGAAGTTTGTACGTTAAATAATGATTTTTTAATAATTCAATCAATATTGCGGTTTTATGCAAATTATTCTTCGGCCTCTAAATCATACATGCAAAGTTACACGTTCATGGCATTTGGCAAAGATGTGGAGGGTTAGTCAAAGTATCACTGAAACCAATTTTATTCCAATCGGCCAAAGGGGGGCGCTATACGAAGCGTCTGAAAATTCAAACTTCAAACGGGCATAAGTCATGACTCGTTTCGTTTGAAGACATGCAACTTGTTACACGCGTGCTTTGACTCAAGCGGAAGACATCTGTGTCGTTGTTAAGTAAGCTCCGCCCTTCGATTTTCCGCCACTTTGAGCAGTTTGTAAAACGTGTAAACCCGCTTTTATTCTGGAATTTTCGCGTCACGTGCACAAAACTTTTTTTTACGTGAACTTTGGACCGATATCTAAAGATCTGTCGGATCGGATTTCTTTAACATTGAAACATGCTTTTTTAAATAATTCAAACAATATTGCATTTTTATGCAAATTATTCTTCTGCCTCTAAAACATACAAGCAAAGTCACATTTTCATGACAAAATAGTGTAGAGGGTTAGTTCAAATATCACTGAAACCAATCTTACCCCAAATGGCCAAAGGGGGGCACTATATAATTTTGAGCAGTTTGTAAAACGCTTTAACCCGTTTTTATTCTAGGATTTTTTTTTGCAATTTGCATGAAACATTCTACACGCAATCTAAGGACCTTTATCTAACATGCCTATGAAGTGCACACAAAAAAATTATAAAATAATAATAATAAATATAGCTGCAAGCAGCGATAAAGTGGCCAAAGCCAAAAACACCTCAAATCATGAACACAGCCTGCAATGTGCGTGAAATCTTGCAAGCACATTTTCAATAGGTCAAGGAACAGATACCACCCTTCTTACATTGGCCTGTTATAGCGCCACCAGCGGGTCAACTTTTGCACAACACATTTTTGGAACAAAATGGACCAATCTTTGACGTCAGTAACGTCAAAGAGAGCACTGCCTGCGATCTTGACATTTTGTACTTTTATAGCCATTGTTTTCCGGCTTGAAGCGAGCCCACAATTGTTTCGAAGGAACAATATTTTTCTAGTTGTGGGCTCGCCAGTACCTGGCGAGCACACTTTAGATATTGTCATTATTTATTTATTTATTTATTTATTTATTTATCTAGTAAGTAGACGGGATTTTCGGTTCCTTTCTACTCCTACATACTTAGTGAGAAAATGAAAATAAAAACATCAATGTGTTCAGCTTACTGTGGCGACGCGTGCTATTACTTTTTACAGCAATCGGCCAAATGGTGGCGCTGTAGGAAGCCTTCGAAAGTGCGATCTTTGAACAGGTATAGCTCATGCTGTGTTATACATACAGCCATGAAACCTGTATACACTTATGCGTCTCCTCATGCCGAACAACTTTTACCCTCTAACTTTTGACCTCTGACCTTTAGGTCTCCCACAATTCGGAATTATATGAAAAACAGTAAAAATCTATCTCCTCCTGGGTTTTTTTTGTTACGCGCACAAAACTTTTTTCACATGAACTTTGGACCAATACGGTCAGATTTATCTCGGTGGATTTCTTTTAAAGTGAAATATCATTTTTTAATAATTCAATCAATATTGCGGTTTTATGCAAATTATTCTTCGGCCTCTAAATCATACATGCAAAGTTACACGTTCATGGCATTTGGCAAAGATGTGGAGGGTTAGTCAAAGTATCACTGAAACCAATTTTATTCCAATCGGCCAAAGGGGGGCGCTATACGAAGCGTTTGAAAATTCAAACTTCAAACGGGCATAAGTCATGACTCGTTTCATTTGAAGACATGCAACTTGTTACACGCGTGCTTTGACTCAAGCGGAAGACATCTGTGTCGTTGTTAAGTAAGCTCCGCCCTTCGATTTTCCGCCATTTTGAGCAGTTTGTAAAACACGTAAACCCGCTTTTATTCTGGAATTTTCGCTCCACGTGCACAAAACTTTTTTTACGTGAACTTTGGACCGATATCTAAAGATCTGTCAGATCGGATTTCTTTAACATTGAAACATGCTTTTTTAAATAATTGAAACAATATTGCATTTTTATGCAAATTATTCTTCTGCCTCTAAAACATACAAGCAAAGTCACATTTTCATGACAAAATAGTGTAGAGGGTTAGTTCAAATATCACTGAAACCAATCTTACCCCAAATGGCCAAAGGGGGGCGCTATATAATTTTGAGCAGTTTGTAAAACGCTTAAACCCGTTTTTATTCTAGGATTTTTTTTGCAATTTGCATGAAACATTCTACACGCAATCTAAGGACCTTTATCTAACATGCCTATGAAGTGCACACAAAAAAATTATAAAATAATAATAATAAATATAGCTGCAAGCAGCGATAAAGTGTCCAAAGCCAAAAACACCTCAAATCATGAACACAGCCTGGGATGTGCGTGAAATCTTGCAAGCACATTCCCAATAGGTCAAGGAACAGATACCAACCTTCTCACATTGGCCTGTTATAGCGCCACCAGCGGGTCAACTTTTGCACAACACATTTTTGGAACAAAATGGACCAATCTTTGACGTCAGTAACGTCAAAGAGAGCACTGCCTGCGATCTTGACATGTTGTGCTTTTATAGCCATTGTTTTCTGGCTTGAAGCGAGCCCACAATTGTTTCGAAGGAACAATATTTTTCTAGTGACAATATCTAACCGTCATATCAAGTTCTCCTCAAAACTTCGGTTCCTTTCTACTCCTACATACTTAGTGAGAAAATGAAAATAAAAACATCAATGTGTTCAGCTTACTGTGGCGACGTGTGCTATTACTTTTTACAGCAATCGGCCAAATGGTGGCGCTGTAGGAAGCCTTCGAAAGTGCGAACTTTGAACAGGTATAGCTCATGCTCTGTTATACGTACAGCCATGAAACCTGTATACACGTATGCGTCTCCTCATGCCGAACAACTTTTAGCCTCTGACTTTTGACCTCTGACCTTTAGATCCCTCAGAATTTGGAATTATATGAAAAACAGTAAAAATCTATCTCCTCCTGGGATCTTTGCGATACGCGCATGAAACTTTTTTCACATGAACTTTGGACCAATACGGTCAAACTAGTCTCGGCGGATTTCTTTTAAAGTGAAATATATTTTATTAATAATTCAATCAATGTTGCGGTTTTATGCAAATTATTCTTCGGCCTCTAAATCATACATGCAAAGTTACACGTTCATGGCATTTGGCAAAGATGTGGAGGGTTAGTCAAAGTATCACTGAAACCAATTTTATTCCAATCGGCCAAAGGGGGGCGCTATACGAAGCGTTTGAAAATTCAAACTTCAAACGGGCATAAGTCATGACTCGTTTTGTTTGAAGACATGCAACTTGTTACACGCGTGCTTTGACTCGAGCGGAAGACATCTGTGTCGTTGTTAACTAAGCTCCGCCCCCCGATTTTCCGCCATATTGAGCAGTTTGTAAAACGCGTAAACCCGCTTTTATTCTGGAATTTTCGCTCCACGTGCACAAAACTTTTTTTACGTGAACTTTGGACCGATATCTAAAGATCTGTCAGATCGGATTTCTTTAAAATTGAAACATGCTTTTTAAAATAAATTCAATGAATATTGCAGTTTTATGCAAATTATTCTTCTGCCTCTAAATCATACATGCAAAGTAACATGTTCATGGCATTTGGCAAAGATGTAGAGTGTTAGTCCAAATATCACTAAAACCAATCTTACCCCAATTGGCCAAAGGGGGGCGCTATATCATTTTGAGCAGTTTGTGAAACGCTTAAACCCGTTAGGATTTTTTTTTTGCAATTTGCATGAAACATTCTACACACAATCTAAGGACCTTTATCTAATATGCCTATGAAGTGCACACACACAAAAAAAATAATAATAATGAATATAGCTGCAAGCAGCGATAAAGTGGCCAAAGCCAAAAACACCTCAAATCATGAACACAGCCTGCAATGTGAGTGAAATCTTGCAAGCACATTCCCAATAGGTCAAGGAGCAGATACCACCCTTCTTACATTGGCCTGTTATAGCGCCACCAGCGGGTCAACTTTTGCACAACACATTTTTGGAACAAAATGGACCAATCTTTGACGTCAGTAACGTCAAAGAGAGCACTGCCTGCGATCTTGACATTTTGTACTTTTATAGCCATTGTTTTCTGGCTTGAAGCGAGCCCACAATTGTTTCGAAGGAACAATATTTTTCTAGTGACAATATCTAACCGTCATATCAAGTTCTCCTCAAAACTTCGGTTCCTTTCTACTCCTACATACTTAGTGAGAAAATGAAAATAAAAACATCAATGTGTTCAGCTTACTGTGGCGACGTGTGCTATTACTTTTTACAGCAATCGGCCAAATGGTGGCGCTGTAGGAAGCCTTCGAAAGTGCGAACTTTGAACAGGTATAGCTCATGCTCTGTTATACGTACAGCCATGAAACCTGTATACACGTATGCGTCTCCTCATGCCGAACAATTTTTACGCTCTGACTTTTGACCTCTGATCTTTAGATCCCTCAGAATTTGGAATTATATGAAAAACAGTAAAAATCTATCTCCTCCTGGGATCTTTGCGATACGCGCATGAAACTTTTTTCACATGAACTTTGGACCAATACGGTCAAACTAGTCTCGGCGGATTTCTTTTAAAGTGAAATATATTTTATTAATAATTCAATCAATGTTGCGGTTTTATGCAAATTATTCTTCGGCCTCTAAATCATACATGCAAAGTTACACGTTCATGGCATTTGGCAAAGATGTGGAGGGTTAGTCAAAGTATCACTGAAACCAATTTTATTCCAATCGGCCAAAGGGGGGCGCTATACGAAGCGTTTGAAAATTCAAACTTCAAACGGGCATAAGTCATGACTCGTTTCGTTTGAAGACATGCAACTTGTTACACGCGTGCTTTGACTCGAGCGGAAGACATCTGTGTCGTTGTTAAGTAAGCTCCGCCCCCCGATTTTCCGCTATATTGAGCAGTTTGTAAAACGCGTAAACCCGCTTTTATTCTGGAATTTTCACTCCACGTGCACAAAACTTTTTTTACGTGAACTTTGGACCGATATCTAAAGATCTGTCAGATCGGATTTCTTTAAAATTGAAACATGCTTTTTAAAATAAATTCAATGAATATTGCAGTTTTATGCAAATTATTCTTCTGCCTCTAAATCATACATGCAAAGTAACATGTTCATGGCATTTGGCAAAGATGTAGAGTGTTAGTCCAAATATCACTAAAACCAATCTTACCCCAATTGGCCAAAGGGGGGCGCTATATCATTTTGAGCAGTTTGTGAAACGCTTAAACCCGTTAGGATTTATTTTTGCAATTTGCATGAAACATTCTACACACAATCTAAGGACCTTTATCTAAAGTGCACACACAAAAAAATAATAATAATAATGAATATAGCTGCAAGCAGCGATAAAGTGGCCAAAGCCAAAAACACCTCAAATCATGAACACAGCCTGCAATGTGCGTGAAATCTTGCAAGCACATTCCCAATAGGTCAAGGAGCAGATACCACCCTTCTTACATTGGCCTGTTATAGCGCCACCAGCGGGTCAACTTTTGCACAACACATTTTTGGAACAAAATGGACCAATCTTTGACGTCAGTAACGTCAAAGAGAGCACTGCCTGCGATCTTGACATTTTGTACTTTTATAGCCATTGTTTTCCGGCTTGAAGCGAGCCCACAATTGTTTCGAAGGAACAATATTTTTCTAGTGACAATATCTAACCGTCATATCAAGTTCTCCTCAAAACTTCGGTTCCTTTCTACTCCTACATACTTAGACAGAAAATGAAAATAAAAACATCAATGTGTTCAGCTTACAGTGGCGAAGTGTGCTATTATTTTTTACAGCAATCGGCCAAATGGTGGCGCTGTAGGAAGCCTTCGAAAGTGCGAACTTTGAACAGATAGAGCTCATGCTCTGTTATACGTACAGTCATGAAACCTGTATACACGTATGCGTCTCCTCATGCCGAACAACTTTTACGCTCTGACTTTTGACCTCTGACCTTTAGATACCCCAGAATTTTGAATTATAAAAAAAACAGTAAAAATCTATCTCCTCCTGGGATTTTTGCGTTACGCGCACAAAACTTTTTTCACATGAACTTTGGACCAATACGGTCAAACTAGTCTGGTCGGATTTATTTTAAAGTGAAATATAATTTTTTAATAATTCAATCAATATTGCGGTTTTATGCAAATTATTCTTCGGCCTCTAAATCATACATGCAAAGTTACACGTTCATGGCATTCAGCAAAGATGTAGAGGGTTAGTCAAAGTATCACTGAAACCAATTTTATTCCAATCGGCCAAAGGGGGGCGCTATACGAGGCGTTTGAAAATTCAAACTTTAAACGGGCATAAGTCATGCCTCGTTTCGTTTGAAGACATGCAACTTGCTTACACGCGTGCTTTGACTCAAGCGGAAGACATCTGTGTCTTTGTTGAGTAAGCTCCGCCCTTAGATTTTCTGCCATTTTGAGCAGTTTGTAAAACGCTTAAACCCGCTTTTATTCTGGAATTTTCGCATTACGTGCACAAAACTTTTTTTACATGAACTTTGGACCAATATCTAAAGATCTGTCAGATCGGATTTCTTTAACATTGAAACATGCTTTTTTAAATAATTCAAACAATATTGCATTTTTATGCAAATTATTCTTCTGCCTCTAAAACATACATGCAAAGTCACATATTCATGGCATTGGGCAAAGATCTAGAGTGTTATTCCAAATATCACTAAAACCAATCTTACCCCAATTGGCCAAAGGGGGGCGCTATATCATTTTGAGCAGTTTGTGAAACGCTTAAACCTGTTTTTATTCTAGGGTTCTTTTTTGCAATTTGCATGAAACATTCTACACACAATCGAAGGAACTTTATCTAACATGCCTATGAAGTGCACAATTTGTTTTAAATAATATTAATAATAATAAATATAGCTGCAAGCAGCGATAAAGTGGCCAAAAACACCTCAAATCATGAACACAGCCTGCAATGTGCGTGAAATCTTGCAAGCACATTCCCAATAGGTCAAGGAACAGATACCACCCTTCTTACATTGGCCTGTTATAGCGCCACCAGCGGGTCAACTTTTGCACAACACATTTTTGGAACAAAATGGACCAATCTTTGACGTCAGTAACGTCAAAGAGAGCACTGCCTGCGATCTTGACATTTTGTACTTTTATAGCCATTGTTTTCCGGCTTGAAGCGAGCCCACAATTGTTTCGAAGGAACAATATTTTTCTAGTGACAATATCTAACCGTCATATCAAGTTCTCCTCAAAACTTCGGTTCCTTTCTACTCCTACATACTTAGTGAGAAAATGAAAATAAAAACATCAATGTGTTCAGCTTACTGTGGCGACGTGTGCTATTACTTTTTACAGCAATCGGCCAAATGGTGGCGCTGTAGGAAGCCTTCGAAAGTGCGAACTTTGAACAGGTATAGCTCATGCTCTGTTATACGTACAGCCATGAAACCTGTATACACGTATGCGTCTCCTCATGCCGAACAATTTTTACGCTCTGACTTTTGACCTCTGATCTTTAGATCCCTCAGAATTTGGAATTATATGAAAAACAGTAAAAATCTATCTCCTCCTGGGATCTTTGCGATACGCGCATGAAACTTTTTTCACATGAACTTTGGACCAATACGGTCAAACTAGTCTCGGCGGATTTCTTTTAAAGTGAAATATATTTTATTAACAATTCAATCAATGTTGCGGTTTTATGCAAATTATTCTTCGGCCTCTAAATCATACATGCAAAGTTACACGTTCATGGCATTTGGCAAAGATGTGGAGGGTTAGTCAAAGTATCACTGAAACCAATTTTATTCCAATCGGCCAAAGGGGGGCGCTATACGAAGCGTTTGAAAATTCAAACTTCAAACGGGCATAAGTCATGACTCGTTTCGTTTGAAGACATGCAACTTGTTACACGCGTGCTTTGACTCGAGCGGAAGACATCTGTGTCGTTGTTAAGTAAGCTCCGCCCCCCGATTTTCCGCCATATTGAGCAGTTTGTAAAACGCGTAAACCCGCTTTTATTCTGGAATTTTCACTCCACGTGCACAAAACTTTTTTTACGTGAACTTTGGACCGATATCTAAAGATCTGTCAGATCGGATTTCTTTAAAATTGAAACATGCTTTTTAAAATAAATTCAATGAATATTGCAGTTTTATGCAAATTATTCTTCTGCCTCTAAATCATACATGCAAAGTAACATGTTCATGGCATTTGGCAAAGATGTAGAGTGTTAGTCCAAATATCACTAAAACCAATCTTACCCCAATTGGCCAAAGGGGGGCGCTATATCATTTTGAGCAGTTTGTGAAACGCTTAAACCCGTTAGGATTTATTTTTGCAATTTGCATGAAACATTCTACACACAATCTAAGGACCTTTATCTAATATGCCTATGAAGTGCACACACACAAAAAAAATAATAATAATGAATATAGCTGCAAGCAGCGATAAAGTGGCCAAAGCCAAAAACACCTCAAATCATGAACACAGCCTGCAATGTGCGTGAAATCTTGCAAGCACATTCCCAATAGGTCAAGGAGCAGATACCACCCTTCTTACATTGGCCTGTTATAGCGCCACCAGCGGGTCAACTTTTGCACAACACATTTTTGGAACAAAATGGACCAATCTTTGACGTCAGTAACGTCAAAGAGAGCACTGCCTGCGATCTTGACATTTTGTACTTTTATAGCCATTGTTTTCCGGCTTGAAGCGAGCCCACAATTGTTTCGAAGGAACAATATTTTTCTAGTTGTGGGCTCGCCTATAAGGCGAGCACACTTTAGATATTGTCATTATTTCTATACTAGGCAGGCAGTCAGTGCAAGTATCAAAAAACTTCGGTTCCTTTCTACTCCTACATACTTAGTGAGAAAATGAAAATAAAAACATCAATGTGTTCAGCCTACAGTGGCGACGTGTGCTATTATTTTATACAGCGATCGGCCAAATGGTGGCGCTGTAGGAAGCCTTCGAAAGTGCGAACTTTGAACAGGTATAGCTCATGCTGTGTTTGAGGTAAAGCCATGAAACCTGTATACACGTATGCGTCTCCTCATGCCGAACAACTTTTACGCTCTGACTTTTGACCTTTGACCTTTAGATCTCCCAGAATTTTGAATTATATGAAAAACAGTAAAAATCTATCTCCTCCTGGGTTTTTTTCGTTACGCGCACGAAACTTTTTTCACATGAACTTTGGACCAATACGGTCAGATTGATCAACCAGATTTTTTTTAAAGTGAAATATAACTTTTTAATAATTCAATCAATATTGCGGTTTTATGCAAATTATTCTTCGGCCTCTAAATCATACATGCAAAGTTACACGTTCATGGCATTTGGCAAAGATGTAGAGGGTTAGTCAAAGTATCACTGAAACCAATTTTATTCCAATCGGCCAAAGGGGGGCGCTATACGAAGCGTTTGAAAATTCAAACTTCAAACGGGCATAAGTCATGACTCGTTTCGTTTTAAGACATGCAACTTGCTTACACGCGTGCTTTGACTCGAGCGGAAGACATCTGTGTCTTTGTTAAGTAAGCTCCGCCCTTAGATTTTCCGCCATTTTGAGCAGTTTGTAAAACGCTTAAACCCGCTTTTATTCTGGAATTTTCGCGTCACGTCCACAAAACATTTTTTTACATGAACTTTAGACCAATATCTAAAGATCTGTCAGATCGGATAAAAAAAATTGAAATATGCTTTTTTTAATAATTCAATGAATATTGCAGTTTTATGCAAATTATTCTTCTGCCTCTAAATCATACATGCAAAGTAACATGTTCATGGCATTTGGCAAAGATGTAGAGTGTTAGTCCAAATATCACTAAAACCAATCTTACTCCAATTGGCCAAAGGCGCCATATCATTTTGAGCAGTTTGTGAAACGCTTAAACCCGTTAGGATTTTTTTTAGCAATTTGCATGAAACATTCTACACACAATTTAAGGACCTTTATGTAATATGCCTATGAAGTGCACACACACAAACAAATAAAAATAATAAATATAGCTGCAAGCAGCGATAAAGTGGCCAAAGCCAAAAACACCTCAAATCATGAACACAGCCTGCAATGTGCGTGAAATCTTGCAAGCAAATTCCCAATAGGTCAAGGAGCAGATACCACCCTTCTTACATTGGCCTGTTATAGCGCCACCAGTGGGTCAACTTTTGCACAACACATTTTTGGAACAAAATGGACCAATCTTTGACGTCAGTAACGTCAAAGAGAGCACTGCCTGCGATCTTGACATTTTGTACATTTATAGCCATTGTTTTCTGGCTTGAAGCGAGCCCACAATTGTTTCGAAGGAACAATATTTTCTAGTTGTGGGCTCGCCTATAAGGCGAGCACACTTTAGATATTGTCATTATTTATCTATCAGTCAGTCAGACAGTAGACGGGAACTTCGGTTCCTTTCTACTCCTACATACTTAGTGAGAAAATGAAAATAAAAACATCAATGTGTTCAGTTTACAGTGGCGAAGTGCGCTATTATTTTTTATAGCAATCGGCCAAATGGTGGCGCTGCACGAAGCCTTCGAAAGTGCGAACTTTGAACAGGTATAGCTCATGCTGTGTTTGAGGTACAGGCATGAAACCTGTATACACGTATGCGTCTCCTCATGCCGAACAACTTTTACCCTCTAACTTTTGACCTCTGACCTTTAGGTCTCCCACAATTTGGAATTATATGAAAAACAGTAAAAATCTATCTCCTCCTGGGATTTTCGCGTCAAGTGCACAAAACTTTTTTCACATGAACTTTGGACCAATACGGTCAGATTGATCAACCAGATTTTTTTTAAAGTGAAATATAATTTTTTAATAATTCAATTAATATTGCGGTTTTATGCTAATTATTCTTCGGCCTCTAAATCATACATGCAAAGTTACACGTTCATGGCATTTGGCAAAGATGTAGAGGGTTAGTCAAAGTATCACTGAAACCAATTTTATTCCAATCGCCCAAAGGGGGGCGCTATACGAAGCTTTTGAAAATTCAAACTTCAAACGGGCATAAGTCATGACTCGTTTCGTTTGAAGACATGCAACTTGTTACACGCGTGCTTTGACTCAAGCGGAAGACATCTGTGTCGTTGTTAAGTAAGCTCCGCCCTTTGATTTTCCGCCATTTTGAGCAGTTTGTAAAACGCGTAAACCCGCTTTTATTCTGGAATTTTCGCTCCACGTGCACAAAACTTTTTTTACGTGAACTTTGGACCGATATCTAAAGATCTGTCAGATCGGATTTCTTTAAAATTGAAACATGCTTTTTTAAATAAATTCAATGAATATTGCAGTTTTATGCAAATTATTCTTCTGCCTCTAAATCATACATGCAAAGTAACATGTTCATGGCATTTGGCAAAGATGTAGAGTGTTAGTCCAAATATCACTAAAACCAATCTTACCCCAATTGGCCAAAGGGGGGCGCTATATCATTTTGAGCAGTTTGTGAAACGCTTAAACCCGTTAGGATTTTTTTTGCAATTTGCATGAAACATTCTACACACAATCTAAGGACCTTTATCTAATATGCCTATGAAGTGCACACACACAAAAAAAAAAAAAATAATGAATATAGCTGCAAGCAGCGATAAAGTGGCCAAAGCCAAAAACACCTCAAATCATGAACACAGCCTGCAATGTGCGTGAAATCTTGCAAGCACATTCCCAATAGGTCAAGGAACAGATACCAACCTTCTTACATTGGCCTGTTATAGCGCCACCAGCGGGTCAACTTTTGCACAACACATTTTTGGAACAAAATGGACCAATCTTTGACGTCAGTAACGTCAAAGAGAGCACTGCCTGCGATCTTGACATTTTGTACTTTTATAGCCATTGTTTTCTGGCTTGAAGCGAGCCCACAATTGTTTCGAAGGAACAATATTTTTCTAGTGACAATATCTAACCGTCATATCAAGTTCTCCTCAAAACTTCGGTTCCTTTCTACTCCTACATACTTAGACAGAAAATGAAAATAAAAACATCAATGTGTTCAGCTTACAGTGGCGAAGTGTGCTATTATTTTTTACAGCAATCGGCCAAATGGTGGCGCTGTAGGAAGCCTTCGAAAGTGCGAACTTTGAACAGATAGAGCTCATGCTCTGTTTGAGGTACAGCCATGAAACCTGTATACACGTATGTGTCTCTTCATGCCGAACAACTTTTACGCTCTGACTTTTGAACTCTGACCTTTAGATCCCCCAGAATTTTGAATTATATGAAAAACAGTAAAAATCTATCTCCTCCTGGGATTTTTGCGATACGCGCACGAAGCTTTTTTCACATGAACTTTGGACCAATACGGTCAGATTGATCAACCAGATTTTTTTTAAAGTGAAATATAATTTTTTAATAATTCAATCAATATTGCGGTTTTATGCAAATTATTCTTCGGCCTCTAAATCATACATGCAAAGTTACACGTTCATGGCATTTGGCAAAGATGTAGAGGGTTAGTCAAAGTATCACTGAAACCAATTTTATTCCAATCGGCCAAAGGGGGGCGCTATACGAAGCGTTTGAAAATTCAAACTTCAAACGGGCATAAGTCATGACTCGTTTCGTTTTAAGACATGCAACTTGCTTACACGCGTGCTTTGACTCGAGCGGAAGACATCTGTGTCTTTGTTAAGTAAGCTCCGCCCTTAGATTTTCCGCCATTTTGAGCAGTTTGTAAAACGCTTAAACCCGCTTTTATTCTGGAATTTTCGCGTCACGTCCACAAAACATTTTTTTACATGAACTTTGGACCAATATCTAAAGATCTGTGAGATCGGATTTTTTTTTTTAATTGAAACATGCTTTTTTAATAATTCAATGAATATTGCAGTTTTATGCAAATTATTCTTCTGCCTCTAAATCATACATGCAAAGTAACATGTTCATGGCATTTGGCAAAGATGTAGAGTGTTAGTCCAAATATCACTAAAACCAATCTTACTCCAATTGGCCAAAGGGGGGCGCTATATCATTTTGAGCAGTTTGTGAAACGCTTAAACCCGTTAGGATTCTTTTTTTTGCAATTTGCATGAAACATTCTACACACAATCTAAGGACCTTTATCTAATATGCCTATGAAGTGCACACACACAAAAAAATTATAATAATGAATATAGCTGCAAGCAGCGATAAAGTGGCCAAAGCCAAAAACACCTCAAATCATGAACACAGCCTGCAATGTGCGTGAAATCTTGCAAGCACATTCCCAATAGGTCAAGGAACAGATACCACCCTTCTTACATTGGCCTGTTATAGCGCCACCAGCGGGTCAACTTTTGCACAACACATTTTTGGAACAAAATGGACCAATCATTGACGTCAGTAACGTCAAAGAGAGCACTGCCTGCGATCTTGACATTTTGTACTTTTATAGCCATTGTTTTCCGGCTTGAAGCGAGCCCACAATTGTTTCGAAGGAACAATATTTTTCTAGTGACAATATCTAACCGTCATATCAAGTTCTCCTCAAAACTTCGGTTCCTTTCTACTCCTACATACTTAGTGAGAAAATGAAAATAAAAACATCAATGTGTTCAGTTTACAGTGGCAAAGTGTGCTATTATTTTTTATAGCAATCGGCCAAATGGTGGCGCTGTAGGAAGCCTTCGAAAGTGCGATCTTTGAACAGGTATAGCTCATGCTGTGTTATACATACAGCCATGAAACCTGTATACACTTATGCGTCTCCTCATGCCGAACAACTTTTACCCTCTAACTTTTGACCTCTGACCTTTAGGTCTCCCACAATTCGGAATTATATGAAAAACAGTAAAAATCTATCTCCTCCTGGGATTTTCGCGTCAAGTGAACACAACTTTTTTCACATGAACTTTGGACCAATACAGTCAGATTGATCAACCACATTTTTTTTAAAGTGAAATATAATTTTGTAATAATTCAATCAATATTGCGGTTTTATGCAAATTATTCTTCGGCCTCTAAATCATACATGCAAAGTTACACGTTCATGGCATTTGGCAAAGATGTGGAGGGTTAGTCAAAGTATCACTGAAACCAATTTTATTCCAATCGGCCAAAGGGGGGCGCTATACGAAGCGTCTGAAAATTCAAACTTCAAATGGGCATAAGTCATGACTCGTTTCGTTTGAAGACATGCAACTTGTTACACGCGTGCTTTGACTCAAGCGGAAGACATCTGTGTCGTTGTTAAGTAAGCTCCGCCCTTCAATTATCCGCCATTTTGAGCAGTTTGTAAAACGCGTAAACCCGCTTTTATTCTGGAATTTTCGCATCACGTGCACAAAACTTTTTTTACGTGAACTTTGGACCGATATCTAAAGATCTGTCAGATCGGATTTCTTTAACATTGAAACATGCTTTTTTAAATAATTCAAACAATATTGCATTTTTATGCAAATTATTCTTCTGCCTCTAAAACATACATGCAAAGTCACATTTTCATGACAAAATAGTGTAGAGGGTTAGTTCAAATATCACTGAAACCAATCTTACCCCAAATGGCCAAAGGGGGGCACTATATAATTTTGAGCAGTTTGTAAACGCTTAAACCCGTTTTTATTCTAGGATTTTTTTTTTACAATTTGCATGAAACATTCTACACGCAATCTAAGGACCTTTATCTAACATGCCTATGAAGTGCACACAAAAAAATATAAAATAATAATAATAAATATAGCTGCAAGCAGCGATAAAGTGGCCAAAGCCAAAAACACCTCAAATCATGAACACCGCCTGGGATGTGCGTGAAATCTTGCAAGCACATTCCCAATAGGTCAAGGAACAGATACCAACCTTCTCACATTGGCCTGTTATAGCGCCACCAGCGGGTCAACTTTTGCACAACACATTTTTGGAACAAAATGGACCAATCTTTGACGTCAGTAACGTCAAAGAGAGCACTGCCTGCGATCTTGACATTTTGTGCTTTTATAGCCATTGTTTTCCGGCTTGAAGCGAGCCCACAATTGTTTCGAAGGAACAATATTTTTCTAGTTGTGGGCTCGCCTAAAGGCGAGCACACTTTAGATATTGTCATTATTTATCTATCAGTCAGTCAGACAGTAGACGGGAACTTCGGTTCCTTTCTACTCCTACATACTTAGTGAGAAAATGAAAATAAAAACATCAATGTGTTCAGTTTACAGTGGCGAAGTGGGCTATTATTTTTTATAGCAATCGGCCAAATGGTGGCGCTGCACGAAGCCTTCGAAAGTGCGAACTTTGAACAGGTATAGCTCATGCTCTGTTATACGTACAGCCATGAAACCTGTATACACTTATGCGTCTCCTCATGCCGAACAACTTTTACCCTCTAACTTTTGACCTCTGACCTTTAGGTCTCCCACAATTCGGAATTATATGAAAAACAGTAAAAATCTATCTCCTCCTGGGTTTTTTTCGATACGCGCACAAAACTTTTTTCACATGAACTTTGGACCAATATGGTCAAACTAATCTCGGCGGATTTCTTTTAAAGTGAAATATAATTTTTTAATAATTCTATCAATATTGCGGTTTTATGCAAATTATTCTTCGGCCTCTAAATCATACATGCAAAGTTACACGTTCATGGCATTTGGCAAAGATGTGGAGGGTTAGTCAAAGTATCACTGAAACCAATTTTATTCCAATCGGCCAAAGGGGGGCGCTATACGAAGCGTCTGAAAATTCAAACTTCAAACGGGCATAAGTCATGACTCGTTTCGTTTGAAGACATGCAACTTGTTACACGCGTGCTTTGACTCAAGCGGAAGACATCTGTGTCGTTGTTAAGTAAGCTCCGCCCTAAGATTCTCCGCCATTTTGAGCAGTTTGTAAAACGCGTAAACCCGCTTTTATTCTGGAATTTTCGCGTCACGTGCACAAAACTTTTTTTACATGAACTTTGGACCGATATCTAAAGATCTGTCAGATCGGATTTCTTTAACATTGAAACATGCTTTTTTAAATAATTCAAACAATATTGCATTTTTATGCAAATTATTCTTCTGCCTCTAAAACATACATGCAAAGTCACATTTTCATGACAAAATAGTGTAGAGGGTTAGTTCAAATATCACTGAAACCAATCTTACCCCAAATGGCCAAAGGGGGGCGCTATATAATTTTGAGCAGTTTGTAAAACGCTTAAACCCGTTTTTATTCTAGGATTTTTTTTTGCAATTTGCATGAAACATTCTACACGCAATCTAAGGACCTTTATCTAACATGCCTATGAAGTGCACACAAAAAAATTATAAAATAATAATAATAAATATAGCTGCAAGCAGCGATAAAGTGTCCAAAGCCAAAAACACCTCAAATCATGAACACAGCCTGGGATGTGCGTGAAATCTTGCAAGCACATTCCCAATAGGTCAAGGAACAGATACCAACCTTCTCACATTGGCCTGTTATAGCGCCACCAGCGGGTCAACTTTTGCACAACACATTTTTGGAACAAAATGGACCAATCTTTGACGTCAGTAACGTCAAAGAGAGCACTGCCTGCGATCTTGACATTTTGTGCTTTTATAGCCATTGCTTTCTGCCTTGAAGCGAGCCCACAATTGTTTCGAAGGAACAATATTTTTCTAGTTGTGGGCTCGCCTATAAGGCGAGCACACTTTAGATATTGTCATTATTTATCTATCAGTCAGTCAGTCAGTCAGACAGTAGACGGGAACTTCGGTTCCTTTCTACTCCTACATACTTAGTGAGAAAATGAAAATAAAAACATCAATGTGTTCAGTTTACAGTGGCGAAGTGCGCTATTATTTTTTATAGCAATCAGCCAAATGGTGGCGCTGTAGGAAGCCTTCGAAAGTGCGAACTTTGAACAGGTATAGCTCATGCTGTGTTTTAGTTACAGCCATGAAACCTGTATACACGTATGCGTCTCCTCATGCCGAACAACTTTTACCCTCTAACTTTTGACCTCTGACCTTTAGGTCTCCCACAATTCGGAATTATATGAAAAACAGTAAAAATCTATCTCCTCCTGGGATTTTCGCATCAAGTGCACAAAACTTTTTTCACATGAACTTTGGACCAATACGGTCAGATTGATCAACCAGATTTTTTTTAAAGTGAAATATAATTTTTTAATAATTCAATCAATATTGCGGTTTTATGCAAATTATTCTTCGGCCTCTAAATCATACATGCAAAGTTACACGTTCATGGCATTTGGCAAAGATGTGGAGGGTTAGTCAAAGTATCACTGAAACCAATTTTATTCCAATCGGCCAAAGGGGGGCGCTATACGAAGCGTTTGAAAATTCAAACTTCAAACGGGCATAAGTCATGACTCGTTTTGTTTGAAGACATGCAACTTGTTACACGCGTGCTTTGACTCGAGCGGAAGACATCTGTGTCGTTGTTAAGTAAGCTCCGCCCTTCGATTTTCCGCCATATTGAGCAGTTTGTAAAACGCGTAAACCCGCTTTTATTCTGGAATTTTCGCTCCACGTGCACAAAACTTTTTTTACGTGAACTTTGGACCGATATCTAAAGATCTGTCAGATCGGATTTCTTTAAAATTGAAACATGCTTTTTTAAATAAATTCAATGAATATTGCAGTTTTATGCAAATTATTCTTCTGCCTCTAAATCATACATGCAAAGTAACATGTTCATGGCATTTGGCAAAGATGTAGAGTGTTAGTCCAAATATCACTAAAACCAATCTTACCCCAATTGAACAAAGGGGGGCGCTATATCATTTTGAGCAGTTTGTGAAACGCTTAAACCCGTTAGGATTTTTTTTTTTGCAATTTGCATGAAACATTCTACACACAATCTAAGGACCTTTATCTAATATGCCTATGAAGTGCACACACACAAAAAAATTATAATAATGAATATAGCTGCAAGCAGCGATAAAGTGGCCAAAGCCAAAAACACCTCAAATCATGAACACAGCCTGCAATGTGCGTGAAATCTTGCAAGCACATTCCCAATAGGTCAAGGAACAGATACCACCCTTCTTACATTGGCCTGTTATAGCGCCACCAGCGGGTCAACTTTTGCACAACACATTTTTGGAACAAAATGGACCAATCGTTGACGTCAGTAACGTCAAAGAGAGCACTGCCTGCGATCTTGACATTTTGTACTTTTATAGCCATTGTTTTCTGGCTTGAAGCGAGCCCACAATTGTTTCGAAGGAACAATATTTTTCTAGTGAGAACTTGATATTGTCATATCAAGTTCTCCTCAAAACTTCGGTTCCTTTCTACTCCTACATACTTAGTGAGAAAATGAAAATAAAAACATCAATGTGTTCAGCTTACAGTGGCGACGTGTGCTATTACTTTATACAGCAATCGGCCAAATGGTGGCGCTGTAGGAAGCCTTCGAAAGTGCGAACTTTGAACAGGTAGAGCTCATGCTGTGTTATACATACAGCCATGAAACCTGTATACACTTATGCGTCTCCTCATGCCGAACAACTTTTACCCTCTAACTTTTGACCTCTGACCTTTAGGTCTCCCACAATTCGGAATTATATGAAAAACAGTAAAAATCTATCTCCTCCTGGGATTTTCACGTCAAGTGCACAAAACTTTTTTCACATGAACTTTGGACCAATACGGTCAGATTGATCAACCAGATTTTTTTTAAAGTGAAATATAATTTTTTAATAATTCCATCAATATTGCGGTTTTATGCAAATTATTCTTCGGCCTCTAAATCATACATGCAAAGTTACACGTTCATGGCATTTGGCAAAGATGTGGAGGGTTAGTCAAAGTATCACTGAAACCAATTTTATTCCAATCGGCCAAAGGGGGGCGCTATACGAAGCGTTTGAAAATTCAAACTTCAAACGGGCATAAGTCATGACTCGTTTTGTTTGAAGACATGCAACTTGTTACATGCGTGCTTTGACTCGAGCGGAAGACATCTGTGTCGTTGTTAAGTAAGCTCCGCCCTTCGATTTTCCGCCATATTGAGCAGTTTGTAAAACGCGTAAACCTGCTTTTATTCTGGAATTCTCGCTCCACGTGCACAAAACTTTTTTTACGTGAACTTTGGACCGATATCTAAAGATCTGTCAGATCGGATTTCTTTAAAATTGAAACATGCTTTTTTAAATAAATTCAATGAATATTGCAGTTTTATGCAAATTATTCTTCTGCCTCTAAATCATACATGCAAAGTAACATGTTCATGGCATTTGGCAAAGATGTAGAGTGTTAGTCCAAATATCACTAAAACCAATCTTACCCCAATTGGCCAAAGGGGGGCGCTATATCATTTTGAGCAGTTTGTGAAACGCTTAAACCCGTTAGGATTTTTTTTTTGCAATTTGCATGAAACATTCTACACACAATCTAAGGACCTTTATCTAATATGCCTATGAAGTGCACACACACAAAAACATTATAATAATGAATATAGCTGCAAGCAGCGATAAAGTGTCCAAAGCCAAAAACACCTCAAATCATGAACACAGCCTGCAATGTGCGTGAAATCTTGCAAGCACATTCCCAATAGGTCAAGGAACAGATACCACCCTTCTTACATTGGCCTGTTATAGCGCCACCAGCGGGTCAACTTTTGCACAACACATTTTTGGAACAAAATGGACCAATCGTTGACGTCAGTAACGTCAAAGAGAGCACTGCCTGCGATCTTGACATTTTGTGCTTTTATAGCCATTGTTTTCCGGCTTGAAGCGAGCCCACAATTGTTTCGAAGGAACAATATTTTTCTAGTTGTGGGCTCGCCTATAAGGCGAGCACACTTTAGATATTGTCATTATTTATTTGTTTATTTATCTATCAGTAGACGGGATCTTCGGTTCCTTTCTACTCCTACATACTTAGTGAGAAAATGAAAATAAAAACATCAATGTGTTCAGCTTACAGTGGCGAAGTGTGCTATTATTTATTATAGCAATCGGCCAAATGGTGGCGCTGTAGGAAGCCTTCGAAAGTGTGAACTTTGAACAGGTATAGCTCATGCTGTGTTTTAGGTACAGCCATGAAACCTGTATACACTTATGCGTCTCCTCATGCCGAACAACTTTTACCCTCTAACTTTTGACCTCTGACCTTTAGGTCTCCCACAATTTGGAATTATATGAAAAACAGTAAAAATCTATCTCCTCCTGGGATTTTCGCGTCAAGTGCACAAAACTTTTTTCACATGAACTTTGGACCAATACCTATACAGTCTATGTGGTGAGAAGTTTGTACGTTAAACCATTAATTTTTAATAATTCAATTCATATTGCGGTTTTATGCAAATTATTATTCTGCCTCTAAATCAAACATGCAAAGTGTTACTTTCATGGCATTTGGCAAACATGTAGAGGGTTAGTCCAAATATCACTGAAACCAATCTTATTCCAATTGGCCAAAGGGGGGCGCTATACAAAGCGTTTGAAAATTCAAACTTCAAACGGGCATAAGTCTTGACTCATTTCGTTTGAAGACATGCAACTTGTTACACGCATGCTTTGACTCGAGCGGAAGACATTTGTGTCGTTGTTAAGTAAGCTCCGCCCTTAGATTTTCCGCCAATTTGAGCAGTTTGTAAAACGCGTAAACCCACTTTTATTCTGAAATTTTCGCGTCACGTGCACAATTTTTTTTTTTACGTGAACTTTGGACCGATATCTAAAGATCTGTCAGATCGGATTTCTTTAAAATTGAAACATGCTTTTTTAAATAATTCAAAGAATATTGCATTTTTATGCAAATTATTCTTCTGCCTCTAAATCATACATACAAAGTAGCATGTTCATGGCATTTGGCAAAGATGTAGAGTGTTATTCCAAATATCACTAAAACCAATCATACCCCAATTGGCCAAAGGGGGGCGCTATATCATTTTGAGCAGTTTGTGAAACGCTTAAAACCGTTTTTATTCTAGGATTTCTTTTTAGCAATTTGCATGAAACATTCTACACGCAATCTAAGGACCTTTATCTAACATGCCTATGAAGTGCATACAATAAAATAATAAAATAATAATAATAAATATAGCTGCAAGCAGCGATAAAGTGGCCAAAGCCAAAAACACCTCAAATCATGAACACAGCCTGGGATGTGCGTGAAATCTTGCAAGCACATTCCCAATAGGTCAAGGAACAGATACCACCCTTCTATCATTGGCCTGTTATAGCGCCACCAGCGGGTCAACTTTTGCATAACATTTTTGGAAAAAATGGACCAATCTTTGACGTCAGTAACGTCAAAGAGAGCACTGCCTGCGATCTTGACATTTTGTACTTTTATAGCCATTGTTTTCTGGCTAGAAGCGAGCCCACAATTGTTTCGAAGGAACAATATTTTTCTAGTTGTGGGCTCGCCAGTACCTGGCGAGCACACTTTAGATATTGTCATTATTTATTTATTTATTTATCTAGTAAGTAGACGGGATTTTCGGTTCCTTTCTACTCCTACATACTTAGTGAGAAAATGAAAATAAAAACATCAATGTGTTCAGCTTACTGTGGCGACGCGTGCTATTACTTTTTACAGCAATCGGCCAAATGGTGGCGCTGTAGGAAGCCTTCGAAAGTGCGATCTTTGAACAGGTATAGCTCATGCTGTGTTATACATACAGCCATGAAACCTGTATACACTTATGCGTCTCCTCATGCCGAACAACTTTTACCCTCTAACTTTTGACCTCTGACCTTTAGGTCTCCCACAATTCGGAATTATATGAAAAACAGTAAAAATCTATCTCCTCCTGGGATTTTCGCGTCAAGTGCACAAAACTTTTTTCACATGAACTTTGGACCAATACGGTCAGATTGATCAACCAGATTTTTTTTAAAGTGAAATATAATTTTTTAATGATTCAATCAATATTGCGGTTTTATGCAAATTATTCTTCGGCCTCTAAATCATACATGCAAAGTTACACGTTCATGGCATTTGGCAAAGATGTGGAGGGTTAGTCAAAGTATCACTGAAACCAATTTTATTCCAATCGGCCAAAGGGGGGCGCTATACGAAGCGTCTGAAAATTCAAACTTCAAACGGGCATAAGTCATGACTCGTTTCGTTTGAAGACATGCAACTTGTTACACGCGTGCTTTGACTCAAGCGGAAGACATCTGTGTCGTTGTTAAGTAAGCTCCGCCCTTCGATTTTCCGCCATTTTGAGCAGTTTGTAAAACGCGTAAACCCGCTTTTATTCTGGAATTTTCGCGTCACGTGCACAAAACTTTTTTTACGTGAACTTTGGACCGATATCTAAAGATCTGTCAGATCGGATTTCTTTAACATTGAAACATGCTTTTTTAAATAATTCAAACAATATTGCATTTTTATGCAAATTATTCTTCTGCCTCTAAAACATACATGCAAAGTCACATTTTCATGACAAAATAGTGTAGAGGGTTAGTTCAAATATCACTGAAACCAATCTTACCCCAAATGGCCAAAGGGGGGCGCTATATAATTTTGAGCAGTTTGTAAAACGCTTAAACCCGTTTTTATTCTAGGATTTTTTTTGCAATTTGCATGAAACATTCTACATGCAATCTAAGGACCTTTATCTAACATGCCTATGAAGTGCACACAAAAAAAATATAAAATAATAATAATAAATATAGCTGCAAGCAGCGATAAAGTGTCCAAAGCCAAAAACACCTCAACACAGCCTGGGATGTGCGTGAAATCTTGCAAGCACATTCCCAATAGGTCAAGGAACAGATACCAACCTTCTCACATTGGCCTGTTATAGCGCCACCAGCGGGTCAACTTTTGCACAACACATTTTTGGAACAAAATGGACCAATCTTTGACGTCAGTAACGTCAAAGAGAGCACTGCCTGCGATCTTGACATTTTGTGCTTTTATAGCCATTGTTTTCTGGCTTGAAGCGAGCCCACAATTGTTTCGAAGGAACAATATTTTCTAGTTTATTTATTTATTTATCTAGTAAGTAGACGGGATCTTCGGTTCCTTTCTACTCCTACATACTTAGTGAGAAAATGAAAATAAAAACATCAATGTGTTCAGCTTACAGTGGCGACGTGTGCTATTACTTTATACAGCAATCGGCCAAATGGTGGCGCTGTAGGAAGCCTTCGAAAGTGCGATCTTTGAACAGGTATAGCTCATGCTCTGTTATACGTACAGCCATGAAACCTGTATACACTTATGCGTCTCCTCATGCCGAACAACTTTTACCCTCTAACTTTTGACCTCTGACCTTTAGGTCTCCCACAATTCGGAATTATATGAAAAACAGTAAAAATCTATCTCCTCCTGGGATTTTCGCGTCAAGTGCACGAAACTTTTTTCACATGAACTTTGGACCAATACGGTCAGATTGATCAACCAGATTTTTTTTAAAGTGAAATATAATTTTTTAATGATTCAATCAATATTGCGGTTTTATGCAAATTATTCTTCGGCCTCTAAATCATACATGCAAAGCTACACTTTCATGGCATTTGGCAAAGATGTGGAGGGTTAGTCAAAGTATCACTGAAACCAATTTTATTCCAATCGGCCAAAGGGGGGCGCTATACGAAGCGTCTGAAAATTCAAACTTCAAACGGCCATAAGTCATGACTCGTTTCGTTTGAAGACATGCAACTTGTTACACGCGTGCTTTGACTCAAGCGGAAGACATCTGTGTCGTTGTTAAGTAAGCTCCGCCCTTCAATTTTCCGCCATTTTGAGCAGTTTGTAAAACGCGTAAACCCGCTTTTATTCTGGAATTTTCGCGTCACGTGCACAAAACTTTTTTTGCGTGAACTTTGGACCGATATCTAAAGATCTGTCAGATCGGATTTCTTTAACATTGAAACATGCTTTTTTAAATAATTCAAACAATATTGCATTTTTATGCAAATTATTCTTCTGCCTCTAAAACATACATGCAAAGTCACATTTTCATGACAAAATAGTGTAGAGGGTTAGTTCAAATATCACTGAAACCAATCTTACCCCAAATGGCCAAAGGGGGGCGCTATATAATTTTGAGCAGTTTGTAAAACGCTTAAACCCGTTTTTATTCTAGGATTTTTTTTTTGCAATTTGCATGAAACATTCTACACGCAATCTAAGGACCTTTATCTAACATGCCTATGAAGTGCACACAAACAAATTATAAAATAATAATAATAAATATAGCTGCAAGCAGCGATAAAGTGTCCAAAGCCAAAAACACCTCAAATCATGAACACAGCCTGGGATGTGCGTGAAATCTTGCAAGCACATTCCCAATAGGTCAAGGAACAGATACCAACCTTCTCACATTGGCCTGTTATAGCGCCACCAGCGGGTCAACTTTTGCATAACACATTTTTGGAACAAAATGGACCAATCTTTGATGTCAGTAACGTCAAAGAGAGCACGCCTGCGATCTTGACATTTTGTGCTTTTATAGCCATTGTTTTCTGGCTTGAAGCGAGCCCACAATTGTTTCGAAGGAACAATATTTTTCTAGTTAGCATTTGTTTTTAGGTTTTTTAGAACTTTGATTATATTGTGTTTTTTCTAGATAGATATCCATTTGCACTTGTTATATTGCTGTTGATGTACTGACATATTATCTTGTGATGTTTTGTATCTGCTTATTGTAAGTCGCTTTGGATTAAAAGCATCTGCCAAATGCCTAAACTGTAAACTGTAAACTTGCTGTTAGGTTTGTTTTCATTGCTATCCATTTCATGAATTCATTTTCTGTAAATATTATCTATTTTTCAGTTAATAAATTCACATATTTTTATAAGAGCAATTGTAATTTTCCATTTTATGTTATTTCCCTAACCCTAGAATGGGGGGCGTAACAATTGTATGAATGGTATGTATGTATGTATTTATGTATGTGAAATAAGCTGTTGACGATATGTTTTAACTGACCCCAGGGAGAGTAGCTGTACAGTAAAGTGAGTAAACGAATGGGGTTACTGTTTACCTGCTGTGTCTCACATCCCTGTGATTATTCATTATCTCCAACTGTGTCCTGTTAGTCCCTTTGCCAATCGTTTCCTAATTGTCTGTTGAATTCACCAGTGTGCTAATAATACCTACGTCTATAAGCCCTGTTTGAGTGCGTTTGAGTCTGTTGACCTTTAGAGGAGAGTCTGTTATTTTTGGCAGTTAGCCATCTGAAGTCATAAATTCACCTACCTACCTGTGTACCTGTTCAGTTTGTTTAATAAATACTTTAAGTTGATCCTGCCTGCATGCCTTGAGTCATGCGTTTTGGTCCCCAGAGGTTAAACTAGCACATGACCCACCACTGGGGTTGAGTTTTTACCTCTCCCTTTACTTTTCCTGCATGCTCAGAGGAGGTCGATCTCTTTGTCTCCAGACATGTGCAAATATGTTTTCAAACTAAATATTCCATGCAAAATGTCTTTGCCCATCACTTGCTTCTAATACTTGTTCAACCTTGCAAGAAATCACAACTACAAATATAATGTTCATATGGCACGTGGATTTGGGACATTCATTCAATTCCATTTTATTAAAGTGTTGTCTCAAGACACTTTACATGTAGAGAGACCCTGAGCAAGCAATTCTTTGTAACATTGGCAACAAAAAACATCAGGCAGACCCAGCTCTATAGGGGGGAGCGTGTTGATATTGCGACATAGCATCTGTTTGACGGTTCATTCTTTCGACATGGGTGAATGTTAACCTGGTGAAAAGCTAACCTGACGACATGGGTGAGTAGGCTAGCTAAGCTGCCGACGTGGGTGAATGTTAACCTCTATGCCTAAACCTAACCCTAACCCTAACCCTAAGCTTAAACTCAGTAACCGTGACGCGGGTGAGTAGCTAACCTGCAGACTCCCTTAGTCGATCACGTCATACTCTGACGTCATACTCTTAAGTACTGACATCACAGACTGGACTGGACACAGATCACCATGTATGGGCATAAAGATCTGCCCAACGGGCACTCCAACATCATTTCTGAGACTCCTACATTCAATCCCTCAGATACTGTGCACACCCCTGTGCAACCCCCCCGGGCACAGGACTAGTGTTAGATTAACTAGCCCTTACCCGTTCAAAGATATGAGCTCCAAAATGATGTGCAGTGTGTGGGTTATGGGATGTGCACTGTGCATACAGTATATGAGGGATGGAAAGTAACTTTAACTGGTGCTTGCATGATGTAGGAGCATCAATGTAAGAAACCCGTTTCGTTTAATGGCTACAGAGATACTGTCCCCCCCCCCCCCCCCCCCCCGTGTGTGTGTGTGTGTGTGTGTGTGTGTGTGGGTTTGTGTGTGATTGTGCATGGCCTGAACAACAGCGCCCCTCCCTTAACATGTGTGGTCACAAAAGGTACTGTAGGCTAAATAGATATAGATACACCATAAAAATGCTATTATACAGCATACGATTTGTGAAAGTGACAAACGGGCTTCACAGTTATGTCAGGTGTGTTGATATGCTGATGGTGATGCGATTTCAGATAAATTGCTCCAGCCACTGAGGAGAAACGCTGTTACAGACAGACAGACAGACACTCACTCAGACAGACAGACAGACACTCACTCAGACATTCGCAAAATTATAGTATAGACTAGCCCTTACCCGTTCAAAGATATGAGCTCCGAAATGATGTGCAGTGTGTGGATTATGGGATGTGCACTGTGCACACAGTATATGAGGGATGGAAAGTAACTTTAACTGGTGCTTGCATGCTAATATGTAGGAGCATCAATGTAAGAAATACCCGTTCCATTTAACGGCTACAGAGATACTGTGTACCGATCTGCATGATTTTGGACGACATCTGTAACAGGGCCAGAACCCCCCCCCCGCCCGCCCGCCCGCCTGCCCGCCTGCACGCACACACATTCCACCCCCCCCCCCCCCCCCCCCCGTGTGTGTGTGTGTGTGTGTGTGTGTGTGTGTGTGTGTTTGTGTGTGATTGTGCATGGCCTGAACAACAGCGCCCCTCCCTTAACATGTGTGGTCACAAAAGGTACTGTAGGCTAAATAGATATAGATACACCATAAAAATGCTATTATACAGCACACGATTTGTGAAAGTGACAAACGGGCTTCAGAGTTATGTCAGGTGTGTTCATATGCTGATGGTGATGCGATTTCAGATCAATTGCTCCAGCCACCGAGGAGAAACGCTGTTTCATACAGACAGACAGACACTCACTCACTCACTCACTCAGACAGACATTCGCAAAATTATAGTATAGATGGACAGACATGTTAGATTAGGAATCAGAGTTTTTAGCTACTTGTTTGCACACACCTCCCTTGCTTGCCACTACACAATAAAGAGTTATTTGATTATAGATATACTCTAATGTCACTAATCTAATAGTATATTGCTCTCTTGCAGCAATGTCTTTTGTGGTCATGTTCAAAACAGATTCTATTGGATTTAATTGGCAAGCATGTTTATGGCTTGTACATTAGCCACATCTCAGAGAAACTGAAAATTCAACATTGAGCTGAAAGATCCAAGTTGGAGTAATGCCAGACTACTGGTCCGCATTGCGTCGGCACACATAGAGGACTGGACAGGGGCCTTCCAAGTAATTTGACCCTGACCCAAGCTACTGTAGACTGGGATGGCAGAGAGGGGTGGTGGTGGTAACAGAATCCAACGTCCTCATGTCTGTCCGTCTGTCCGTCCGTCCGTCAGTTGCTCTAATATATACATTTTGTTATTGACTTCAGTTCCTTCCTCCTATAGTTCCTCCCTCCTGTTCCATCCATGAACGCAGGTCACAAAAAGTAGTAAGTAACACATTTGGCGTAACACTGACTCACATGGGTCTGTGCCGCGTCGCTGATTGGCTGTTTCACAGACAGCTCAGATTGTTGTTTAACACGCTGTTTAACCAAACGCTGCTCAGTCAGCTGTGTCTCTCCTGTCACTGTTCTAAATGTGCCGTATTTAGAAGTTCTGTCGTTTCAGCTTAGCAATCTTAGCAAAACAACACATTTTGCCCCTCACTCACACCAACCCCAGAGTGACCACGGTGAAGTCACTGCCCTCCTTGTATAAAGGGTTCTTACAGTCTGTTCTCAAATGTAGATTTTACCCACTTTATGTATTTCCATGATGGACAATGGACATATTGTGTTCACTTGGTTGTGGTGTGTGATAGTTGTATTTGTCTCTTTGTATTGTACAGTATTGTTTGTTTATTGTTATCACAATGTTCATGCTGCTCTCTTGGTCCAGTCACTCTTGTGACTTTAATCTCTTTGAGACTGGTTAAGAAAAGGATATGATGATGAACTCATCAACTTTATTGTCACATCACTGGTTTACAGATAGATGTAAAGAAGTGGGTGAAATTTGTTTTTGCGTAAACTCCATCAGAAAGGGAGAAGACGAAAAATTATGTGGGGGGAGTGGGGAAGAGAACATAAAAAGAAAATGTTATTTACATATACAATACAATATACACATAAGACCAGCAGAAACAGTGTACTTTAAGCATAAGGTGTGAAAATGGGTAACACATTGGTAGGTTCAAATAGCGGCAGGTATGTGCTTGATTAGACATAAGGTGCAAAAAAACACATAAAACCATCTTTACAGGTTAAAAAGGAAGGAATGTTAAAAATAAAAAGTGTGCAACTATGCATACCAATCAAACAACCCCAAATCCTGCTTGTAGTTTGGGTGCACACAATTTGATTCAGATATGGCCATTTGACCAGCTTCTACTGTAGCTCATGGTGTATGGTGAACCAGTAATGTATAGAGAACAATGTACTCTTGTAGGCTATTGCCTGATAACACTTTTCAGATTCACATTCTGGCAAAAACAACTAGAGGTTCTCATTGCTCCTTACGATGGGTTTAAGACAGAGGACAATTTTCCCTAAGGGAACAATAAAGTAAAATCTAAATCAAATCAAAGTCAAGTGAAATAAACAGGATGGCCTCCCTTAAAAAAACATGACTTAGTAATTCACATTTCCTTATTGTTTAAAACATTGTCAATGATTATAAACGACAACTAAGTAAAAGGACTAATCTGTTTACTGATGGTGAAATCAATTGTGTATCAGACATGCCTAGCAGGCTAGCAAGACCTCGAAAGATACAGAAACCAAATAAACACAACAATCAACAGACATGTCAATACATTTAGTTATCTAAAAACAGGGTTGGTGAATACTCAAACTGGGTGTCATCAGCAAGTATCCCCTTCAGAAAAGGTACAACTCTGAAAAGATTGATGTGGAAATCTCTGGAGGTTTTGTTTGACCTAGGCAGAGTCTCTCCAGTTGTACACATGTCATGTACTCCCCAGCTGACCGTTGCAACCTGTCAAGAAAACTTTATTATGAGTTCAATACTTTATTTGGCCCAATAAGGGACACCAACAGCTCACAGAACACAAAACATACAACAGAAATGTATATGGACAGTTATAAGACTATAGTCTCTTTCACAGGAACCTTGCACCCTTTCGCGAACAGATAGACGTTGGTGATGCGATAATGGAATGGAAAGGAATATAGGAAAAATAAATATAGAAATGAAAATGTATCAGTTCTGGATCACAAGCTGAAATCTTGCAGTGTGTGATCCCTTGTCAGCGATCAATCGTGTTGTGTGAAAACCACAACGATATTATTACTGCCGATTTCAAGAAGGAAACCTGTAATGAAACCATGTAATGTGAAATGCATAACAATCTCATGACTCCCAGATGACTTTAAAAGTGGTACAGTGTGTAGCTGCCTTTAGAGTGCAGGGCCTGTCTGTTGAGGTTTTAGTTATGTGAGTATCTACACAGCCAGCACTTTAAAAGGGATCACTTAAATTCTTGAACAAATACTTTTTTTTGTGCATCAGATAGACATTTTTAGTACTCAACTATGACACATCAGCTTGCACTCAGAGTCTTTGTCTTTAATTGTCTTTAATTACTCTGCTATGTATTGACTAGGCCAGTTGTGACAAATGTTTTCCTAACTTTCTGTCTCCCTTCAAGTGTGCAGGTCAGTTTAAGCAACAATCAAACATTACAAACTTTTCTTTTCTTTTCTTTCTTAACATCAGAGCATATATCGTGTTAGATAAAAGTGGGATGTTTCTCAGATGTTTGCCAGATTTTACATTGACTGTATGATCCCTGACTGTATGAACAGATTACTTAAAAGTTGTTTCACCAAAGTCCTGCAGTATATACAGTACTTAATCGTAGAACAAATTAGCCTGCTTCCAGACCAGAGACCCCGCCCACTCTCAGAGTGGACTCTTTCTCTGGTCTGGAGCTTAGTACATGAATCGGTTTTTATTTTCGGCTGTCCAATGAGCGCGCGGGGTGGGGGTGGGGGTGGGGTGGGTCTAACGAATATCCAATCCGTGCAGCAGTTGAAACGATTCAAACGAAGTTCACACACACACACGCACGAGCGCACTGATTTCACCAAGCTGTTTAATGTTGATTACAAGTTTCTGGTCGCAGTTCTGTGTGGAAGCAGTCACTGGCACAGACAGAGACACACACACACACTCCCCGACGGTGCGTCGCGTCCACCGTGCGTCTCGATCACCGTGCGTCGCGATCACTAAGAACAAATAGTGAACATAACTGATTTGCAAGCTCAAGGGAGCTTGCGGATCAGCTATTTTCACCACATGCCCAAAATGTTGACGTCAGAGTTAATTAATGTGGTTAAACGTTTAAAGAAAAACTAAAACTGATACATGGTCCAATGAATCCCACTTTGCCCCCACCACCACCCCACCATTTTCTGATATGAATCTAATACACATCAATGAACAGTTGCTTACCTGTATTGTGCGGTGCTCATACTCCTTGAACACAGCTCCACCAGAGTCCCCTGTGGCAACAGACGCATAGATACATACAGTACATTCATTTTCTGTTTTCTTTATGACTCAGTGTTTATTAGTTTTTTTTTTAAATGTTCACACAGAAGTAGGATGTCAACAAAAAATATTAAATACAAGAAGCAGACAACCAAATGGCATTTTCTGTTTTCTTGATTCAGAAATAATAAATATGAGGAATCTTGAGCTATACGTATAAGTGAACAATACACACAATATGCTGTCACGTTTGCACGTGATCTGGAGATAATAGTGGATCATACCTGGGCATGATATGTGATCTATTCTTGGGTCCTTGCCACCAGTGCAGATGAAGTTATCAGTCACTGCCACGGTCTCATCATTTGTAGTTATTCCATAAGCATGCTTTGCATTTTTAATACAATCAGGTCTCTGCATCAGAGAACAGGACAACAACAGAGGTACAGTTAGCAGTGTTCATTTTGTCGACAAAAACTATGACGAAAACCCCTTTTTTCACTGACGAATAGGGGTGTAACGATATAGTAACTGAATTGAAAAATGTATTTTAATTTGCAATGATCTACTATATCGATATGCAAAAGCATATATCGTACTGTTTTGGCTTTTTTTTTTTTTAAGATTTGTTTTGGGGCTTTTTGCCTTTATTGGATAGGATAGTAGACTGACAGTAAATGGGGGAGAGACAGGGAGTGACATGCGGCAAAGGTCGCTCGGATCGGGAATCGAACCAGCGACGCCAACAGGCATTGATGCCGAAATGGCAATGCCTATATGGTATGCGCCTGGTCCACTAGGCCACCAGGCGCCCCTCGTTTTGGCTTTGTATCGTATCTGGTATCGCTTTACAATGCAGAGAATCGGTATCGAAAAGTTTATTTAAAAGACTATGACTAAAACTAAATCAAAATTTAGCATATGAGCAAATGTGCACATATGCACATGTATGAGTACAATATACAGTATTTATAAGGAATATGAGGCTATATGAAAGCGTATACACAGTAAAAATCTTAATTTAACTATGCAGATTTACAAATGGAACAAAATGCATGAGTCCAGTGGTATTTTACTGTGTACTATAATGTGTACAATGCACAAAGTATAGGCAAAAAAAACTTACATTATCGCCAAGCTTGGCGTGGACATCTTTTTCCTCTATATTTTTATTCTTGACGGTCAGGAAGGTAAGTTGTTCAAGTTCTTTGTTCAACAATCGCTCCTCTGTATTAAGAGAATACATAGTGTTCATGGGATAGCATGCAAATGATTTGATCAATGGTGTATAGGTGTATAAGGTGTATATAATTGTAATAATATTTTATTGTAGTTTAACTTTTATTGTACTATCAAAAGTATAACTATTAAAACATATATATTATTATTTTTAACTATAGAGTAGTTATCAGTTTAATGTAATTTAGTTGTCGGGTTTCTTCTCTGATTTATCTACAGCTGTTTTGTTGTGAAGCTCAGCCTTTTTGTGCTTGATAAACGACGTTGTTATTGTAACACTGTAATAGTCATTGTAACATTAAGGCGTTATGATGTCTTGGTGGGTTACAGTACGTCACCTTGTTGCCTGCAGGTGGAAACACCAACCAGCTTCAGAGCATCGCTGGTTGCCTGAGTGCAAGGTATGCAAATGGGCCTGGGAAAAAGGTCATGACATATTGAGAGAATGATACAAACATTAGGGAAGTATAATGACAGTTTATCCGTAATATTCCATAGGTTGTTCAGCAGGGATATATGCATGTCCCTGGACATGCATGTTCAGGTTCAGGTGAAACAGGCTCTCTCTCCCTCCTCCTCCCTCTCTATCTCCCTTCACCTCAGTCCTGTGATGTGCCAATTTGAGCTGGCGTCATGTATGTCCATATTTGCCCTCATCCTCCTGAGTCCTGCCTGTCATTTCCTTTGTGTGTGTGTGTGTGTGTGTGTGTGTGTGTGTGTGTGTGTGTGTGTGCGCGCGCGCGCGCGCGCGCGTGTGTGTGTGTGTGTGTGTGTGTGTGTGTGTGTGTGTGTGTGTGTGTGTGTGTGTGTGTGTGTGTGTGTGTGTGTGTGTGTGTGTGTGTGTGTGTATTGTACTGTTTGTATACAATAGATGATCAGGCCTAGATTTCACTCTCTTGTAAGAAAATCACACCTGTGTGAAGTGAGCGGTGCTGATGATGATAGACCCACATGACATCACATGATAGACCCACCCACATAACTTCTCATCATTAGATTGTCCAATCAGAAAAGGGACATACGGATACGTAATAAGTATTTGATGGCCTGTCCATTTTGCATGGACAAACACACATAACAATCTCACGATTTGGGACAAAGAACAACTCAGAACTGCTGGTAATTCAAAGAAGTAAATGTAAATACACTTTTGCAAATGCTTACCTGATATGAGAAGAAAAGATGACTTTTTTTGTCAGTTTAAGGAGAGCCACATCATAGTCATAGAATTCTAACACTCCTTGATTCACTCTTTTTTTAATGTTGTAGTCCGGATGAGGGTAGATTCTGTCTACTAGTCTAGCTGTGAGGGGACAAGATCAAGAGAAAATGTGCATGTTACAGCTAACAGAAATGTTTAGGTTATGCTAATCCTGAGTCTGACTATGAAATGAATTAGCTACCAGCAGTGAGGGTTAAAGGAGCTATAGTCAACTTTTTCTTGAAAAACGGATGCTAAAATAAAAATAATGTTTCGAAAATATTTTATTTTTGAATAGAAACACATATATGAAGCTTATTGTTTTTTATAAAATATTTTTTAAACATTATTTTTATTTTAGCATCCATTTTTCAAGAAAAAGTTGACAATAGCTCCTTTAATATAAAAAATAATCCACAGTATGAATGCTGTAAATATTAAAGGGATAATCGATTACTCACCCCATGGAGATTTGAATTCATGGATATTATTTAGTCTTTGTCGCATTCTTAAGCCAATAATTTGAGGAGACTCTTTGTGTCTCCATAGGGGACGAAGAAGGCACTTTGTGTCTCCATAGAGAACCACTGCTGGTCATCAAATTATTGGCTTAGGAATGAGACAAAAACTATAAAATATCCATGAATTCAAGTCTCCATGGGGTGAGTAATCAATAGAAGAAAGGTTGAACTATCCCTTTAAGCATAAAGGCAAATAAATGTTACACATTACCCTGGTCATCACTGGTGTACACTTTGATATCTGCAGCTGTATCGTCAAATTTGATGCAGTGTGCAGCAGTCAAGACAAATCTGCTGCTCACCAGAGAACCAAGGCAGTTTCTTGTCTAAATTGAACATATAGGATGTATGTAAATTTAACATGCACTCTGCATACTATTAATATACTGTGTAGAATAGTTTATGTAGACATGTCTCTTATATTAACCATTTTATTATAGTATTAGTTTATTATGTAATAATATTTGCATTTTACTGAAATGAGTCAGATGTCACTGATGTCACCCTTACACTCTCAGAGTTAAGGGGGAAGTGTGAGAAGTGCACTTTTGAATTATTCAATCATTCAAAATACAAAAAGAAAATATTGATCACTGTAAATGATATATCATACATTATGTGGTATTGTAATGATACTATTTTAGGCAGTATCGGTAGCTTTTCCGATACTGGTAGGCCTACTGTATCTGTATCAGAACAACTCTTACTTAACTAAAACAATACAAATATAACTAGAAAAAGTGCTCCTCGGAGCAGAGGTCTCAACTAGGTCAGGTAGGTTATTGTGGGCCAGCAAATGTTCGGAAATTCAAGGATGGAATATGAATAAATCGGACGGATCCGTATTGATCACTTGACTGTAGCGATAATGTGTACCGAGGTCGTGATGTTTGGACAAAATGTGTCGGCGTAAAAACAATTGTTTTGCAAACGTCGGCCTACAGGTGCGCGCGCAGGAGCGAACAGAAAGACAGGGTGCAAAACATACAACAAACAACTATAAAATGTAAAATACCTTAATACTAATTTCAGCTTTCCATGGATACTTGTACGCTGCCCAATCCCTTTGATAAACATTTTTATCTTTGTCAATGTGAAGACCGCATAAACCAACAACCTCTCCTTCATCTGCATGAGGAAGAAAGAAATCAAACACAAAAAAGACATCAGGTTTAACTAAAAAATGTTGATTAACATGAATCACGTTAAAATAAATGTGATCTGCTCTCTAGGCTTCATCTATAGAAAATAGATTTAAAGGAAACTTTTGGTTACTGGGGCCATGCAGCCAAAATGTATTTGAAGTATATTGGAGATACAATACACAGTATAAAGTATACATTATTGTGTGTGTGTGTGTGTGTGTGTGTGTGTGTGTGTGTGTGTGTGTGTGTGTGTGTGTGTGTGTGTGTGTGTGTGTGTGTGTGTGCGCGTGTGCGCGTGCGTGCGTGCGTGCATGTGTGCGTGTGTGATAGATAGTATTAACCATGATTCATTCATTCATTTATTTTTTTCAGATTTAATAAGAGTATGTTCTAAATGTAGGCTATCCTTATAGATACATAGGCTATAGATAGATAGATAGATAGATAGATAGATAGATAGATAGATAGATAGATAGATAGATAGATAGTATAGCAGAGCACTCACCAATAATGTCGTCAAAGGCCTCGTCTAAGTTTTCCATTTCCGCTAGTTTGAAGAAATGTTTTTCAGTGCTGTCCTGAGGTGCTGTAAGAGGCTTTAGTTCCTCCTCAAAGATATCAGTTCCAATGCCGAAAACATAAATGTCTGCAAGGAATTGTTGCCAAAATTAAACATGACATTAGGTTGTGTATTCACAACATGAATGCAAGGCTTTACAGAGCATGGTTAAAACAGTGCAGCACATGATCATCAGGTCTGATCTACCAGCCATCCAGTACCTCTATATCACAAGGAGAACTCCCCCCCTAGTGTGGGGATTTAAGGGGAGCAAATACTAATTTCGTGCAATTTTGACTTAAAGCGCGAAATTTTGCACAGATGTAGCCCAGGGCTTGCTCTAATGATTTAGCTAGGGCGCCCGAGTCTGCGACCTTCGGGGTCGCCACAGCGGCCAAATCAAGTTGGGCTCCCATTGACTTTCTATACAGGAGGAAAATACCCAGAAAAAGATTTTTTTTCTGGGTATTTAAGGAGGATCTGAGGGGTCTAACTAGGGGTTTGTCATGATGCTGAATCCATTGCAGGCATTTGTTTTGCACAAAAAACATTCCGTGGGCTAGAAATGGCCTCAGAAAACAATACACGTATGGGTGAGTATTCATGTTAGTCGGAGGCCTTAGGGTTTTTTTTCTCGTGCTAATCAGTCTAAAAGTGCAAAATTTTGCACAGATGTAGCTCAGGGCATGCTCTAATGATTTAGCTAGGGCGCCCGAGTCGGTGACCTTCGGGGTCACCACAGCACCCACAAAACCCTGAAAAGTGATGACTCATCACTTTTCATCAGTAAAGTCGATGGGAGCCCAACTTGATTTGGCCGCTGTGGCGACCCCGAATGTCGCAGACTCGGGCGCCCTAGCTAAATCATTAGAGCATGCCCTGAGCTACATCTGTGCAAAATGTTGCACTTTTAGACTGATTAGCACGAGAAAAAAAAACCCTAAGGCCTCCGACTAACATGAATACTCACCCATACGTGTATTGTTTTCTGAGGCCATTTCTAGCCCACTGAATGTTTTTTGTGCAAAACAAATGCCTGCAATGGATTCAGCATCATGACAAACCCCTAGTTAGACCCCTCAGATCCTCCTTAAATACCCAGAAAAGAAAAAAAAATCTGGGTATTTTCCTCCTGTATAGAAAGTCAATGGGAACCCAACTTGATTTGTCCGCTGTGGCGACCCCGAAGGTCGCAGACTCGGGCGCCCTAGCTAAATCATTAGAGCAAGCCCTGGGCTACATCTGTGCAAAAGTTTGCGCTTTAAGTCAAAATTGCACAAAATTAGCATTTGCTCCCCTTAAATCCCCACACTTGAATCCCCAGAAGATCATTAAAGATCTTTGTCACCCCACTCTGTAATCATCTGGTAAGCGGTACCGGAGGATTGGGTCCACACCCAGCAGACTCAGGAACAGTTTCTTTCCAAGCCATAAGATATTCTGAACTAGAAATGTTCTTACCACTTTTATACTGCACTTTACAATGTTCACTTTACTGCCACCACTGCAGCCAGTGTGTGGGTACGTTCATGGGTGCGTTCATGGGTGTTTGTGTGTGTGTGTGTGTGTGTGTGTGTGTGTGTGTGTGTGTGTGTGTGTGTGTGTGTGTGTGTGTGTGTGTGTCTGTGTGTGTGTGTGTGTGTGTGCGTGCGTGCGTGCGTGCGTGCGTGCGTGCGTGCGTGCGTGCGTGCGTGCGTGTGTGTGGACCGACAGTATACACAGTATATGGGTCAGTGACGTGACGCCCCAAAAAACATGTTTTTTAAAAAACTTTAAATAGCAGGCATAAAAATTATTTACTTTTGTTCTACTCACTCTCAACTTTATGGAAACACATTTTGTTTTTAGATATTTTATTGGAATCAGACTTTATTGAGCAGTTTGTTGTACTTGTGCCTAAAACCGTCATCTGGTGTGACATGACAATAATTGTTCATAAAATGAAAATGGAGTACACCTTTCTTAAGTTACTCACTTTATCAAAGTCCTTTATCATAACTAACCTGTGATCCACTATAGTTTTGTGAAAATTAATTGAATCTGTATATTTTTTTCATAATCAACACTCTGTGTGAGGCCCATGTTGTCGATCTTTCAACATATTTTAATTTTATTCTGACAAAAACTTTCTTTAAAATTACACAAATATTTGTGACTCTTCCTGATACTATTTTCTATGTAAACCATACACATTTTTTCGGTTTCATCATTAATAAAGGTATGATTTCTCACTATTTGGAATGTCACACCAGATGACTTAGTGTCACACCAGATGACCATATCTTCATGTGTCAAAGCAAACTGTGTTTTAACCTACCTATTAGTGAGTACTGAACTTTACTGATTGATTAAACAATTACCCAGGAAAAACAGCAACAGTAAAATTGCTTTAACATTAAATAACATGGCCTTAATATTTCTGAACAGGATAGTATTGTTGGGCCTTAACATAGGATAACAAAGAATTGTAGTAGTAGATGGATGATGAGGATGTGCACAGGAATGCTACGCACACCTAAGTCTTCTGCCGGCCCACGGCAGAAGGATCTTAAAGAGACAATAAGGTGCATAGCCACACTGGGAGCCAAGGCAACATTTTATTAACACCAATTATTGGAAACAACTCAGCATTCAGGTGTATTACTTTTTTCCGAAGTCTCCTGAACTTGAACACAGCATTTTGAGTTGAACAAATTTATTTACGAATCATGTCGTTACACCACATCTCCACTAGCTAAAGAGTGCTGGGTTGTGCAACTCCGAAAATAGCTGATCTACAAGCTCTCGCAGCACAATGCGTTGAGAGCTTGTAGATCAGCTATTTTCGCTATGTTTGTCTCGGGTCCTACCTTACCTCATTGTCCAGTCCAGTGAGTGAAAGTACAAAAGTATTAGATTAGATTAGAATAGACATTTAGACTGCATTGTACATCAGCCAGTCACATTTGGTGAGGGTATCTAGACATTTAGACTGTATTGTACATCAGCCAGTCACATTTGGTGAGGGTAGCAAACCGTTTGCCCTGTTGCGGTTCTGCTATGCCACAGACAACTTCCTGCTCTTTGTAGAAAATGCAGTCTCGCCCCTTTGGCCAGACAAAACCATTTTTCATTTTTCCAAGTTGATTCATGCAGTTTATCTCTAGCCCCTCCTTATTAATGGTAACAATCTGCCCCACATATGGCTTTCCCTCATATTTGATTATGACAAACTGTCCTTGTGTGTATTCATCTGAGGAGGTGTCTGAATCCTCAGCTTGGGCCTCTCCAATAGATGCATGCACTTGTGTCCAGCACCTGAGTAGAAGACCTTCAGGAGGAGACATTTAAATGTAATTTATTTGTCAGGTAGATTGTTTTTAGTAGTAAAATGTAATTACTAGCAAGTCCTCAAGTTTGCCAAGTATGTTATACTCACTGAGCTCCGGAAGCTGTTTTGGGCCTGCAGCTGACCTGGGAAGGGGGCAGTTCCGCAGATGGGCCACCACTTAGTTAAGGAAGAAAAGGAATGAATGGATGACATAAGTTACTTTATTGTCATTAAACAGGTACAATTACAGGTATCATAAAATTGGCAAAGTGAATGATTTAGTTATACTTACTCATCACTTGTCTTGTCACCTGGCACCTCAGCCCTGGAGACTTGGTCGAACTGTAATTTCCGTGGGTTGTGACAGGTGCAGATCTGAGGAAACTGGCAGAAACAACTCAGGTCTCTGTAAACTATCTTTCCCGGGAAGATAGAAAGAACCTGGTGCGTAGTGCTGATGCCAGTCACTGGACGCACTGATGGAGGGACCATTTCATCCATGTTGGATATCTTCTCTTCTTCGATCCACATGACAGTGACTTTTTCAGAGGACTTCTGTAAATACTCACACAGATCCCTCGGTGTTTGTAGGTCACTGCCTCCGAGGACATACATGTCTGCCTTACGCTTCAGTACCCCTCCCACACCATCAGGTGCGCCCTTTCCATGGGAACGCTCTGAAAAGTTCCAGGTGACCCTCTTGAATCCCCATGTATAAGGAATGCTGCTCATGAGGAAGCAGTTTGTGCGATTCCGGTACTGGGTTGCTGGCCCATCACTGAGGACATGCAGGGTGTCAATTGCATTGTCTTGTTTTCCTCGGAAATCATCAATAACTGGCTTGATGTGTGCCCACACAGCACGCTCATCATGGCGTAAGGACTGTGAAATGGTGGCATAGCACTGGGAGCCACTGACTGAGTAGGCAACTCCGGTATGCACTGTTGCCTGCTGCCTATTGCCACCAAAATGAAACGCCTGAATCTCTGTGTTTAGTTTACATGCATAGTTCTCATTGATTCATTCGCCCTTCCTCCATATCCATTCATTCATCACTATACAGTATGTTTGTGTATTTTGGAAATAATAAAATCACATTTTCTGTACCACCCATTTTCTGTTGTCAAGTGTCTTATATTAACTGCTTATAACGGATAGTTATTATAAAGTGTTACCACAATATAAGGTTTAGGTTTCTGTGAAGGGGTTTCTGCTCTGTCTGATGAATTTGCTGTACCACCGAATGAAGCTAAATTAAATTATGTAAAAATGTTTAAAACGTTGTTTTAAACATGTTAAAATGTTTTAAATGGACAAAAGAAACATGGGACTTCTTATTTATTGTTATGTCTGTAGGAAAATACAGTATATATCATCTGGTGTGACAATCAAGTCATCTGGCGTGACAAGCAGATATGTCACACCAGATGACGAAGTGTCACACCAGATGACGTTTTCTGCATTTAGGACTACCTTGAGGCTACCAGGTACACATTAGCATGCTAACAACATGCTAGCTATAACAAAACAACCTAGATTTACATGTAATTATGACCAAAGTTTCAAATAACTTTTGCTTTATTAATGAAAAAGGTGTCACACCAGATGACATCCAGAAGTGCCACACTTGTCAAAGTTTCAACAAGATGGCATTTCATGAAAATGTTAAAATCATAACTCACCTCAGACACCTGTCTTGCAGTTGTGCTGGGAGTGCTGAATAGCCTTACAGAAGAAGGACCTCTCTAGCCCAGTAGGTGTCCAAATTATTGCCTGTTTAATTTTTCCAAACTAGTGTCACACCAGATGATTTTGGTTTGGGGGACAAAATCTTTTTGATCAGAAATGACTGAAAACATTATGCTTGGACTTTGAAAAGATATAGGCTCACAAATAGACATTTTTTTTGCCTAAATTCATTTTTAAATGAATTTTAGCAATTCTTTTTCTTAGTTTTATTCAAGTTCCCACTTTGAGAAACAAGGTCGGGACAGTCACACCAGATGACATTTACCATGTTTGGTTGAAGATTCTGAAGAAATGAGGAATGAAATGTTTTAATCTTGAGTAAGTTCACATAAAGCTTAATGTCCTGCACAATATTCAGAAGGTTTTTGACAAATATATTTTTTATTTATACATGTTTGACACCGAGGACAGTGAAAACGCTACGTCACGTCACCCACCCATATACACTATATGGACATGTCTAGGGTTTGATTTGTTGTTTTCTAAACCACAAAAAACTAAATATGAAAATAGGCGATCTACAAGCTCACAACATGTTGCATCACAACAAAGCATATTTTTTGACATGCCCCAAATACATCAGGGTTATTATTACACACACCTATGTCGCACTGCAGATCCGACTGATATGCCCATGGGACACATGCGTGAATCGGTGTTGTTCATCATCATCATCGTCATCATTTTTGGGGGATGAATCAAAAACGACACGTCTACTGTAATAATACATGGTTCTACCTCCATAGCCGATAATATGCATTTATGACACGGTTTATGTTGTGTCTGACATCAGTGTATGTTGAAAATCGAAGCTCCATTTATATACTGTAAGTGCATTTGGTTTATGTTGTGTATGTATGACATCAGTGCAGGCATGTTGATCTCCATATTATGTGTATTTAACGGGGATATATTTGCATTTGAGTCCATATACTGTACAGGTATGTGCATTTGACGTTCGACAGGATTCCCTGGGATCACCACCCATTAGGCAAATTGTCTACTGTACCTTTATGTTAAGCGTAACATGAGAAACAAAACAAAATATTGAACCTCACCAAGATATTCCTTTCTCTTTTCCTCGTCAGGTTGTTCAGCTCTGTTGTGGTAGACCATGTTTTTTATTTTATCCACAGTGGCTTTAGGTGAACCTCCCACATTATATCCACCTGCAATGAACAGTAACCAAGCTGTCAGAGATAATAACAGATGTGCTGAATAATAAGTATTGTAAACCAATGTATGGCACTACACCCCTGGGCAGGCACGTGCACAGATATACATCAAAGGGGGCTTGAGCCCCTGCCCTTTTATCCATCTGTAAAAAGTGCCCTCTCCAGACCATGAATGTAGTTTTTACTATGGTAAAAGAAATGCAAATGCTCTCTTTCCATGCCATACCTGAAGGCAGCATTCAAGAGAATTGCCTTGTCCAAACTCTCCTGAACTTGAATGCAGCATCTTATGTTGAAAGAATTGCCCTCTCTGTGTAGAAATCCATGCCGTTACGCCACATCTCCAGCATTGACTTGATTATGCTTAGTTCAATGTGGTATCAAGTATCGAAAATAGCTGACCTATTTTCGATATTTTCACCAAAGGGCCCTTTTAGAACTTTCAGCCCCTGCCTCTCTAACATTCTCTGCACGTCCCTGCCCATGGGTTAGCCTAGTAAACGACCAACTTCCGTAATCCAGAAGGATTACGGAAGTTGGTCGAAGAGGGCTGTTCACGAGGCTACCCCTGTACATTTTTGTGAATCTTTGCTGCCATGGCAAAACAACTGTAGCTTGTTGCTTGTATAAAGTTATATGCAGGCAAAGCGCTAACCGCTAACCATGGTCATCCATGTTTCCCCCCAAGCATTTTGTCAAACTGTAGCTCCAACTAAGCTCAAAGGGTCTTTTGCACACCAGGTCATATAACATAAATAATCCAATTTCCCTGTACATATAACTGCATTTTTGCTAAATGTCTGTTAAAAGCATCTGTGGCATTCAAAATGAAAATGACCAACAGGGAGAGCTAGCTGTCTCTCAATAACAGCTTACAATTACCCATGTTATCAGAAGGGGTGGATATTATGATTAAATATAGTAAGTCAGAAAGTCTTGAGTTACCATCGGAAAAGAGGATGATGACATGATGATGCTCCCAAAAGCCTTCGTTGGTGGTCACCTTTATCCATGCCATCTTATCCCTGATCGTTGTAAATGCCAGATTCAGGTCTGTCCCAAGATCATCTAACCCTGAGATACACACACACACACACACACACACACACACACACACACACACACACACACACACACACACACACACACACACACACACACACACACACACACACAAATATATGACACAAGGGTTATGACAAAGTTATATTAAACATTATTAAAAACATTAGATACAGGCAGTTTTGTGAAAAAAAATAAACATTCTGAACCTTTGGTTAAATCTGCACTTTACTCACCCTCTTCTATGTCAAATTTTTTCAATTCCTCCCGGACAACGTCAAGTGTTGGTTTGTTCTCACCAAAAAAATCAATTATGTTGACAACCTCTTTAATGTTAGAGGAGAAGAAGAGGATTTCATAATTGGGAGTGACGGAGAAAGAGGAAATCTGCATAGACATGAAAGATATTTCTTTAGTTAAACAGAATACTGTAGATAGATAGATCTGTGCTAGACAACATTGAATAAATCAGAACATGTGAATTGGCATCTGTAATTATCCCAGAGTTTCATGCAAAATCATCAAAATGAAAGTCAATGGGGCGATGTATCTTTAAACTTCTCTGGGACATTTAACCATAAATGTATCCCAGGAACATGAATAGACCCCTGCCAGCAGGTGATTGGTGGGGGGGAGGTTGTGTTTCGGGGCATCAGACATCGCATTTACTCAAAATGATTCAGCTTTAAAAGAAATGCTCAATCCCAATACATTCATGACTGTATATACAAATGTGATTGTGAATATGTTGGGAAATTAATGTTTGTGATTGCTGGATGGGGACATGACAGTGATAAATCTTCATGTTTGTTGTTGTTTTGCAGAAAAGGTTAAAAATCATTCTAACAAATCCTGATGCTTTAACTTGGCAAAAGATTATTTGATTCTGTTTCTTTGATTCACCTTGGTAATAAGTTTGGTAATTGCATCTTTTGCTTCTTTAAACTGTTCTTTTGTAATGCTTGCTGAAACGTCGATGGCGATGTAGATGTTGAGTGTCCCATTTTTTGGTATCCTGATTTTTCTCCCCTCTTGCGTGTCCTCTGAAAAACATAGATATGATTTATTTGGGATTTTTAAGTAAATACGTTTTCTGCCATCAAACCACTAGTTGTGTTCATTTTGAAGATTCAAGTGCAAGTTATTTTATTCTTTTTTTGATGTATGACATTTTAATTATAATTATTCAATGCAATTAACAGAGCTTGATGCACTTCCCCCAATCGTAAACAAATATAAAGACGAAGAAAAAAGCTTACACCCTATTTCAAATTAGGTGAAAATAGGAGATCTTCGTGCTCACAGCACATTGTGATGTGATATGCTTTGACCCTGCCCCTGATTATTGTTCTATTTCTGTGTAATTAAAACTGCCCATCCTCATCCATTCCAATCAATTTTCCTCTTTAGTGAGTTGACCCAGACCCGTAGTCTACAGAATGCAAGTGACGTAACTCTCTCTAGTGGAAAAGGGGCTATATGGGTCTCGGTTGACCAATTAATCTGACATTGCACATGGGCACTGACCACTGGAACTTAGGCAGCCAGTCTTCCCAGGAAAGTGATGAAGAGTCTTTTGTTTATTTTTGTTATTTGGCCAAAATTTACGAAAACATTTGTCAACTCCTTTTTCTCCTCAGTGGGTTGGCCAACTGAATACAGAAATGTTCAGTACAACAACCTCATTGGACTTGATCAAATCCGACAACCTCGGAATGGTTGGGTCCAGCTCAGTAGAATCCAGCAACTTCTGAACTGTTGGCTAAGTCAAATCTGGTGACCTCTGAAGGGTCAGACCCATAAGGTATTTCTGGCCACCAGAAGTTGCCTACTCTGACACGTTTGACATCTCGGCAGTACCGAGACTACGGGGCTGCTTGTATCGAGCGTTCCATAGGGGGAAAACTAAGGTCAGACTAAGTTGCTGCACCGAGCACTGATCTGAAATTGTACATCTGTACTGACCACTGGCATTGACAATTAAACATTGGCTATTAACGTACTTGGGGCAAGCATGTCTGGTTATAGACTAGTATTAGTTTTCATTACATTAAATATTAGAAATTCCTGGGCCCTCTGTGAGATGTTTCATCTCAATCCAATCATACATCTAGGAGCTCTGGCTGCTACGAACACACTGTGTAGACACACACGAGGACAAGAGTGATTGCAATATCACCATTGCTGTGCTATATACACAAAAATGTAAAGACCATACCACACTTACCAGGTTGTAGTTCTGTGAGGCTTTCTTTGATTGAAGAACCAAAAGCCTCAGAGACTTCCTCTGCAGTATCATATGTATGTTTGTCTGCATGTAACGGGAGCAAAGTTCACAAACGGAATAGAATTAACAATGATATATATGAAATTATGAATATAATACCAGAGTATTTTAACAGCAATGTGCTTTTCACCTCTTGTAGGCAACTCAATTAGAATGATTGCATACATGTAGTAATCACTGACCATAGTCAGATGTCAGTAAGATAAAATCTTAATCTTTGCAGATACGTGTATATTTGTCCTATTTGCATAATAATTTTTCAGCAAAGCTCATAAATGTGTTGAAGGTTAAAAAGGGGACTTCCCCTTAAACTAGATCCTGTGATATCTTACAATAACAAGCAGGTTCCATCCCAGTCCATTGGCCATTTTCTTGACACACACGTTCACGTGAGCCCACAAGGATTAAGTTGTTATTGCAGCTGTATGTCACCTTCTCATCAATGTCATATATGTTGCCAACCTTCACGGCTCCAGCTGGAACACCAGGATCAGCACATCTACTGTCAGCTGTGGGAAAATACAGCGTATTTTAACTGTACATCTGTTATAATGTATTGTTGTTGTGGCTTTCTCTGTATCTTTTCATCTTCATAACGCATATTATAATAATAATTGTGGGCTCGCTGAAAGCGAGCACACGTATGTCATCTTCATTATTGTGGGCTCACTGAAAGCGTATGTTATCTTCAATATTTATCTATCAAGTTATCCTCAAACATGACGTAATGTATTAGTCACATTCTCCTCAAAAATGACGTAATCTATCAGTTAAGTTCTCCTCGACAGTACAAAGGCAGTGTATCAGTCAAGTTCTCCTCGACAGTACAAAGGCAGGAACCTTAAGGGGACCACACACTGGAAGCGGGCGGCTGCGCAGCCCCACATCGCGGTATCGATGCATGTGAAGTGCCGCGCGGTACACAGCACATCAATTTCCCCCGGTGGGGAGAACCATGGGAGAACATTTTCACCGCGCGGCAACGCTGGAAAAATAGAACAGCGGCGTATCTGCGCGGCAGGCGAGGCGGCAGACCCGTGGCTGCGTGCGTCTGACGTCTGGCCGTATGTTTTGGCGCGCCGCTTCCGCACCGCCTCAGCGTCCAGTGTGTGTTCCCCTTAAGCCAATGAGGTGCAGCCAAAGGGTAGATCTTTGTGCTCATACATGGTGTTACATGCGAACCCACGCTGTTTCGTAGGAACAGTATTTCTAGTTATAATAATTATAACAATGACTCTGGTACAAATAACCAATATTAAGCAATAATTCATAAGCAATTTTCCATGAAACATGATAAGGAAAAGGTTCCAGCTATATGCTGTGCAACCATGTACATTTCATTTTCCTTCTTTTTTTTATCATTATGATAAAATAATTGTTATAAACACAGATACAGAGAGAGGGAGGAAGAGAGAGAAAGAAAGAGACAGACACTGTATGAAAATATACAAAATATTAGTCTACAAATATTTGAGGGACATATTTCTTTTTCAACTTGTACTGATAACTATGTTGATAACTATGTACTTACTATATATATTTGCCTTGGATAAAGGCGCTATATAAATGCACCAATTACTATTTATTTGTATTCACTAAGTATTCACAGACTGTTTTAGGACTTACTATCACGGCCGCATATAGGAGTTTTTCCACTCCACTTGCCGTTCGATTGGCAAACTCGAGAGACAGAGCCGCGGAGTGTGTACCCAGACCAGCATTCATATGTTGTCTCATTGCTTACATAGTACTTCTCCTCAGCAGGGTAGACACTCCCTTGCTCCAGAACAGTTGGGTCAGGACATTCGACCACTGAAAAACGAAACAAAAAGTGTTTTTATCACAATAAAACTTTGGTAGAGGCTTGCCATGATGTAGAACTCCAAATATTGACAAGATATCTTCAATAGTTGCTCCACCCTCTGTATTATTAATAATTGTAAATCCAAAATAGTCTCCCCATTGGCTTCCATTGTATTGTGATTGGTGAAACAAGTCTCAGAGTTATACTTTGAGTACATAAATGTACAGATTCTGACAAATGGTAAAGGTGCTATTGTCGTTTCATCTTCAAATAATTAGTCCGACTCCTCACTACGAAGATGGCTGTGGACAGTTCAGGTAATACATGTTTTTTCTTTTCATGGCTTCTATTTTACCCTGCTTACAGGTACTTTCCAGGATGAGCAAGGCTGTAGTTTCTATTAGCTTGGATTGGAATCCACATCAATGATGTGTATGACGTGTTGAGTATTTTACTAATGAAAATAGCAAAATCAACATTGTTTTTTTTTTCTTTTCCCTTTTTCCATATATTGTCAGAATCAGCTTTGTTTGTGTTTGTTTACATGCTAAAAGAGTGACTTTGAGAGCTGTTTCACCATTCAATGTAAGTCAATGAGGAGCATATTTTTATCATCAATGGAGCGACTATTTTTTCTATATTTCACCCACGCACCCAGGCACCCACCTAGGGTGACTGACTGTGTTGCTTGCCTAAAAGAACAGATCTTCAAGCTAATAACGCATTGCATCACATTGTTAGATTGAAAATCAGTTAAGCAATGGAGTATTTACTGACATGATCCTTGATAGAATAAAATGGTCAAATAAAAGATTTCTAGAAAGACTTACATCTACATGCCTGACGATTACGTGATCTCGGTTTAGGTATCCAGGTACCAGTGGTCTGACACAGGCGAGACAAAGCAGGGTATGGATAGTAATGTGGGGGGCAGTGATAGATCAATCTGCTGTGAGTTCTCAGTCCATTGGTCAGGGTGTAATGACCTCCTTGAATCTGTATATGTTCCTCAGTGCAGTTCTGGTCTGCTCCGCCACCTTAAAAACAAATTCATTGAGATGAATCTGATTATGTTTAATTCTTACTTAATCCTTGGTGCTGTTTTCATTTAGATCAATAATGGTTTATCTTATTCTACAATAGGAAATGAACAACACAAACAAGACAATACAAATAAACAAGAAGTCACCATAGAAAGATAGGACAACATAAAATAAAACACTCCACCACACACATGCTGCTGCAAACTCATAAAGGACTTTCATTTACAGCTTGTATCCATCCACACATTGTTTTATGATCAGTCGGGAGGGCGCTTTTGATACCATATAGAACTATCATCACCTAGATTCACACGTGCAATGTTTGAATCCAGAAATGAAAGGTTTGCCTATAGCATTCTGGGAAGGGCCAAAATCTGTAGCTTTATAGTAGTTAAAGATGGGGTGGCATGATTTTTCCCACCCTAAAACATGATGATCCGGTATTATGATTATACTAGGAGGAAGATTTTTTCCAAAAATATGTGTAAAGAGTTAAAAGGATGTTTTTATGTGGCCACACCCACCTGTTCATTAAGCATGCCTGGTTGTCAGGTGGGTGTTAACCCAGCTGAAGTTAGCCACACCCACAGTGTTGGGTGTATGGTAAAAGGGGAGGGGATGAGTTTATGATGTCATTAACTCAGTGTTTTTCGATCAGGCTTTTTGACTTTCAGCTTTCAGGAAGAAACCAAAAATACACAGGGAAGGCAAATTTGCACATTATAACCACACGCATGTGGTCTATAACTCAGTAGACACATACAAAACAGAAAAAGTACAAAACTATGCCACCACCTCTTTAAGATTATGGACATTAATGTCTTGATACCAGTTCTGATGCAATTGGAGCAGCAGCCTATATTGATATAACAAAAATAAAATGTAAAATGTAAAAAATGTGCGAAGTCAGCGGCTACACACAAAGCCAGACGTAGGAGCGGTTAGCACTACTCAAAAACAGGCATGGACTCGTATATGTTTTGGTTTATAAGAAAATACAATGTCGAGGTGCAGATCACCAAAGGTGAGGGAATGTGTGTGGCCATTCTAGTGGATTATCTGAATATTGAAATAGACTGGTGCCTTTTGAGCACCGGCTTACTCAGAGACCACACAAGTTCGGAATGATGCAAGTTGGGAATGCACACCTCACCTGGTTATGCAATAGGCTACTTGTGCCCGACTGTTTGTCTGTGTCCCATTTATGTCCATATATGGAGTTCCCGGTGAGGCATGCTCAAATAAGGAGTGCAGGCCAGTGTATGACATCATTACTATGACATCATATTCATCAGGGTATTCCATAACATATAGTATCAGGATTTTTGGATTTATCGATTGTCATTTTCACTAGCACACTTTATAAAACTGTCTCCACGCTGTTCATCGTTGAAGGGAGTACACTCCATTACGGGTTCATGCCTATCCTATATTACATTTGCCTTGGGGATGGATGGTGAATGGTAGTCGTCACAAATGTAGCATGGTCCATGTTAGATGGAGACTATTCTGGCAACAATAGTAGAGTGCAGTCTACTGTAGTTATTATGTTCAGTAATCATTCTTCAGACTGACGCCAATGCAGTAGCCAGGGCTCTAGACCATGGCTCTTCAATGTTTTTCAGGCCACGGACGCCTTAGCTGAGAAAGAGACGAAGCAGGGACTCCCACTACATATGCCTATGAAATAGATTTTTTTTTTAGACTTCCATAAAAGGAGGCTTTCAAATAAACTCACCATATCAGATTGTTTCGTCGATGTCTTTTTCCACTGTTGAGGGATTTTACACTAGCATGGAAGTAAATAGTTTAACACATCGGCCTAATCTTTGCTTATATCTTTGATAATATATATGATGGATAACAACAACAGTTCCCATCACTCCAAAATGTGGTGACCCCCCTGTAGGTAGCAGCTAACTCTGAGGACCACCTATAGGGCTCCCACCGGACCCCCTGTTGAAGAAACCTGCTCTAGGCCAAGTCATTTTATGCTAAATAAGGCTATCCATAGTTGAAGAGACATTGCTTTTAAAAACTTTACAGGCTCTTAATAATGATTTATTTTTACCCTGCCATATATAGCCTAATGAAAGTTCAATTCATGAGACTGACAGGGATGGGCATTGTTTTTCAAACTGTTTCAAAGGGGCTCCTCATGTTCAAACATTATTTGAAATAGCTCAATGCTGCCATCTATGGGTGAAGCATAGTAGTAGTAGTAGTAGTAATAATAATAATTAATATCCCTCTTAATCTAGATATTCCCATAAACATTTTCCTCAAAAGATTCTTGCAAAGGAATTTGCCCTCTGTGTAAAGGCAATACCAGAATGTAGAATAGCCTAATCTGTTACAAGTAAAAACGTTTTGTATTAATAATCTAAATCGGCAAAGTAGACTAACTCATAATTAAAGCTGACAAAATAATTGTATTGGGGTAAAAAGTAATATTTGCCTCTGAGGTGTTGTGGTGGAGTAAAAAAAAACCCATAAAATATCAAACACATTTAGTAAAAAAAAAAGGAAAGTAAAAATACCAGTACTCATACAGCACTCAGTTATTTTCCATGACCTGACTCACTGTTAACAAAATGTATGGTACATAAATTGGTTCTACAGGAATTTATAAGCCCAAGAACAAAATGCTTATCAAGCTTCAAGGCCCTTTGTAAAACTAGCAAGAAGTAAATGTTCAAACTGTTATATGTTTGCAAATATTACAACTATTACAACCAATGTAAACCCTAGCCTACATTTTCCTTTCAAGTTATATAAACATCATAATCATCATGATTCGTCTTGGAAAATATGAATTATTCTAAACAAATGATACTATCAAAACAAGACAAGCAGTCAAATACTGACATAGACCTAATCTGATAAGTTTAACAAGGTCTACCTTGCATATGTAGTGCAAATGAGCTTACCCATAAACTGAAGACATAATAACAGTGCAGTACACCAACACCAGTCAACGGAACAGGCCATGTTGAAAATGAATGTTTGAAAATGGGATGATTCAACAAATTACAACAATTTATTATAAAGAGGGAGGCAGTGCGAGTGAGCGTCAATACAATGCCTACCTCTTTGTAACTCATTAACTATGAGTAAACTAAAAGGTGATCAATATCCTGACAGAAAACAATTACATCATGAACACTCTTCACTCTTCAGCAAATTGTGTCACCATTGCAGTACAAAGTGATTCTCCTTCATCGTGTTAACTGAACAGCCTACTTTTTTTGTCATTTCTAAAGGTACAGGGCAGACACTACATAAATATTTTGTCTCCCTGCTATTCTATTGAGACATTTGGGTTGTGTCAAAGGTCAAATCTCACCTTCACCTAGACACAGGATCTAACACGAATTTGACCTGATGGTCAAGATTCATTAATTATCCCCCAAGCAAAAAAATGTATATGGGTGAATAACCAAATTATCAAATTCCAAATGAGACCAATTCAAGTCAATGTGTTAGTTGTCCTTTTAGCTCGAGAACCATTTTATCTGAAATGTGGAAAGCCCAAAGAACTTTCCACATTAATCAATGAATCATGGGGTTTTCTCGTTTTATCTGTTTTTGTGAGTGAACTTAAGGTCATATGTCTGATAATAAACGAAACTATTGAGAAACCAAGACAAAGTACAAACAACCTCGTCATTTCCCAAACCAAAGCTTAGTTTTGTTAGTTTTCCAGTAATGATTAATTGACCTGCTTCCTTTTAAATTGATGCTGTCAGTAGTTTGTGCACTGTAGCATAGGGGAAAATATAAATACATGATTTCCTCGTCCTCGTGTTCGGCAAGAAAAAGGTCACAGCTCACAACACGTCATGGATACGACATGTTGTGAGCTTGTAGATATATATAGGGGTCTATATATTAGGCTAGCGACACAGTTGTGTGCCAAATGCGAGGAGCTCATTCGGCTCGATGATTCTTGCAGGTGGGATTTATGGCTCTTTGAAGTGAGCCGAATCTCTGCGATCCGTTCCTTTTCAAAGAGCCGTTCAAAATACTGTCTCATTTTTGTTACTTTTAGTTATTTTGTTACTTTCTAGATTTTGATTATAATTGCAAATCACTTCAACCCTATATAGGCCTACATTCTGGCCATATACATTTCCGCCATTTGAAAATATTAGCCGATACAAGCTCACAATGTATCACCTTGCGACACATTGTGAGCTTGTAGATCTGCTAATTTCAAATGATTTTTCCAAATGTTATTAATTGGAAAACCTGTGAAATGTGACGTTCTGCATATTGAGTAGGCCTATGGGGCTAAATGTACTATAATCATATTTTTGTCTTAGGATTAGGAATGCGACAAATACAACACATTATTGAACTCAAGTCTCCATGGCATGAGTAATCAATAGAAAAAAAGTAATTTTGAGGGGTGAACTACTCAGTGCATTTTGATACCACTTGATACTTTTGTGCTTTTACTCAAGTAGGCTACATTTTAATTACACTTCTACTTGTGTATTTTGTTCATTGTAGTAAAGAATGTTTGTACTTTTTACATGTAGTATTTTGAACGGCTCTTTGAAAAGGAACGGATCGCAGAGATCCAGCTCACTTCAAAGAGCCATAAATCCCACCTGCAAGAATCATCAGCCGAATGAGCTCCTCGCGTGCCAAATATGAGTCAGGTCCACGATTCAACTGGTGGTACATATTGCTGTGATGTAAACCATCTCCTACACAGAGAAATATAAGTGTAAATTTGATTTCAAATGGACTGACTTGTTTTTATTTTTTTAATGTAGGCCTATGTGGTTTGTAGAAAAGTAGAACTGCTGAATGTTAAGACAGTTGATAATGGTCTTTAAACTGGGATCAATAAGGGATCAATTCGCTTTGCAGGTTTCTGATCCGGTCATGGGTGGTGAGTGCATACGGAAACGTTACTAGCATTTATGTGGTCGTGCAGATTACCGGATACAGTAGGCTGTCTTTAGACCGGATCTGCGAAAGGAGCAGTAAATATAAACAAGTACCGGGGTTTTCTGGCGACGGACGGACGGGGCTGGGATTGGCTAGTTCGTTGTTACGTAACCGCTGACGCAAGTAAAAGTGGACGTTACATCATTCGACGTAGGACCCCTCAGCCTCAGCACCTATGCTCAGCACATTATCTTGGTTGAATGTCGTGATATAAGTCTGTGAACTGTGATCAGCAATATTGTTGGCATTGAAATCTTTTAAGGAACTAACCAGAACCCAGGATTGGAGAAGACATCAAAGATAGTCAGAATGTCACTGCCAAAGCTGCTAATTCTCTACGGGAGCCAGACGGGTACAGCCGAGGACACTGCACAACGCATTGGGAGACAGGCACAGAGGAAGCGCCTGCACGTCCGAATTTCACCGCTGGATAGCTACAACGTAGCTGATCTAATCTCCGAGCCTCTGGTTGTTTTTGTGTGCGCCACCACTGGCCAAGGAGACCCTCCTGACAATATGAACAGTTTCTGGAGGTTCCTCTTCAGGAAGTCTTTGCCCGCTGGCTCTCTGTGTCAGCTAGACTGTGCAGTACTGGGCCTAGGAGACTCTTCCTATCCAAAGTTCAATTTTGTAGCTAAGAAGCTTCATAAGCGCCTTGTTCAGTTGGGTGCCAGCCTGCTGCTGCCAGCTGGACTGGCCGATGATCAGCACGACCTGGGGCCAGATGCTGTGATTGACCCATGGCTCAGATCATTTTGGGAGAGACTGTTAGTTCTGTACCCATCTCTTGGACATGTGACTCCACTCAGAGAAGATGAACCACTCCCTCCAAGGTACATTTTCCACTTTGAAGATGATGTAAAAGAAAATCCAGATCTCATGTCGCCAAAGCGACAAATGGTGCCTTCACAAGTCCACCCCTTCCCAGCTAAGATGGTGTCCAGTCGGAGAGTAACAGATGCCTCCCATTTCCAAGACGTGCGGCACATTGAGTTTGACATCACTGGCTCCAACATTGAGTTTTCTGCTGGTGATGTGGTGATGATGCGTCCATGTAACACACAGGAAGATGTACAACAATTTTGTCAGTTGCTAAGATTAGATCCAAACGCCCAGTTTACTCTGACGGCAACCGACAGTAACACTACAGTTCCAGCTAGGTTGCCCCAGCCCTGTACAGTTGAACACCTGGTGAAACATTACTTGGACGTTGCTGCTGTGCCGCGCCGCTCCTACTTTGAGCTGCTGTCCACTTTTGCCACCAACGACCTGGAAAAGGAGAAGCTGGTTGAGTTCAGCTCTGCCCAGGGCCAAGATGACCTGCATGACTACTGCACACGGCCTCGGCGCACTGCCCTAGAAGTGTTGGCGGACTTCCCTCACACAGTGGCAGAACTGAAGGTGGACTACATCCTGGATCTGTTACCTGAGATCCAGCCACGCTCCTTCTCCATCGCCTCCTCCCTCCTGGCACACCCCAACCGCATCCAGATCTTAGTAGCTTTGGTACGCTACAAAACCAAGATGAAGAAACCTCGTCAAGGCCTCTGCTCCACGTGGTTAGCTTCCCTGGACCCCACACATGGGGAAGTATATGTGCCTTTGTGGGTTAAGAAGGGAACTTTAAGGTTCCCAAGCAAACAGGAGACGCCTGTGATCATGGTTGGGCCTGGAACAGGAGTGGCACCCTTTAGATCAGCCATTCAAGAGAGAGTAGCTCAGGACAAAACTTCTAATGTGTTGTTCTTTGGCTCTCGCTCCGAGTCCAAGGACTATTTCTTCCACTCAGACTGGCAGGACATGACCATGGCTGGAAATCTGACCTGCTTCACTGCCTTCTCGCGAGACCAGGAGGACAAGATCTATGTGCAGCACCGTGTGAAAGAGCAGGCTGAACTCTTGTGGGACTTGATTGCAAATAGGGGTGGCTGTTTTTACATAGCAGGCCGTGCCAAAGAGATGCCGGCCAGTGTGCGTGAAGCACTGCAAGAGGTGTTTAAGCAAGGAGGAGGTCTCTCCTTGGAAGAGGCAGACCAGATGCTGACCACAATGGAGCAGACGGGTCGACTCCAGAGTGAGACCTGGTCCTAATCACTGGGGAATCACTATGGAATAGAACTTTGGAACATTAATAAAATGCATGTTCGACTTTTAGGCTTTGTAAACAAATTCCAAAAACAAAGGGTGGACATGACAAATAAAAACTGAAATGTACAAAGACATTTCTGATAATGATGTAAATCATTCATCTGTTGTAAATCAACAGATGAATTTATATAGAAGATGAGTGGAAATGATTCTCACAATTATGCACAACAATTAATGCGATTATCTCAAATAATTGGGTGATTGGGTGATTATGTCATAATTGTGACATTGACTTTTTACTGACTTCTCTTGCTCTGTAAAGCCAGACAAAATCAAATATCACAATACTTTTGACCAAATACAGTACCTCTTATCAATATTGGTTGTGATAATGATTGAATTGTGTTTTTAGCATTGAGCATTTAGGTTTCGTAATCAAAAGTTGCACAGGGCAGATATGACAATTAACTGAAATATACAGAAAAACAACAAAATTACTGTCATATTTAATCATTTTATGCTTCATTATTTACTTGGCTGATCTACAAGCTTACAACGCGTTGTAATCTTGAAAATGTTTGAGAATGAACATTTTTCATCATGGAAACTATTATGAGGATTATGCATAATTGTGATTAGGCTATTATTATGTATTATTGTGACAGGCCTACTCATGTACTGTAGCCTATCTGGTGATGTGTTTTTAAAAGGCAATTGAAGGGATCTCTAAATCACATTTAATGCAATTTACAAATATAATATAGCATACACGCATTCCATCCACTCCTACAACCTGTTCTATGCATATGCTTGTGTAATATATATATTACACAAAAATAAAGAGTGCATAAACAAAAATACATGTTTTGTACAGTCAGTGAGTGGGACATGGAGTCTTTTTTAAGGCAATGTCTTTGAGAGCTATTGCATTGCAACATTTATACATTTTAACACAAGAGGATAAATGTATTATATTGATTGATTGAAGAATGTATTAGAAGTTTGCAATAGGAAAAAGTACAGTTTCATGACAGCACAAATCATTGGTATAAGGTCAACTAAAAGGAGATCCTAGTAAGCTTTACTGCTTATTTACACAGGAACCACTTAATGTATCTCATAGAATACCAGTCACTTTGCCAAAAATTCAACTCGCCAAATCAACTTGCTAGGACATCTCGCCAATGAGCAGGGTTGTCAACATTGGACTGTCAGTCCAGGAGAATCCAGGAGATTTATTTTTTAGAGGGTGCGCGGAACTCCCCAACAGGGGTCTGGTGGTCCTCCCCCAAAAAATTCTTAACAGATATATATTTTCCTGTGTTCTGTTGAATTTTGTGCATGTTTGATACTTTTATCAGGCTTGCTTTACTAGCATGGGTACAATTTCAGCTGTAAAATGCCAAATGTAGGTGTACAATTTTGATGACTGAAGCAAAGTAAGACATCCTTAATAATGACTTCTCATCTGGGGGTCCTCCCCCAGAAAATATTGAACATAGTAGATGTAATTGCCAATCATCCTGGCGAATCCAGGAGCATTGACCAATGAGCGTGGACAATTTGGCGAGTTGGATTTTTGGCGAAGTGACCGGTTACCATCTCATATAACATTGAAAGACAGACGGATAGAAGAACATAGTAGCCTACTTTGCATAGGATAACATCAATTTTAAAAGCAGAAAAAATAAGGGCAAAAACAACAGGGCTTAGTCTACTTACAAGTCGCGAGTAGCATCCGTCTGAAGGTGACTTTTCAGACCAATTTTGAAGGAGACTAGGGATTTGCACTCCTTTAAGGCTGGCTGCGGTTATACACATTATCTAAGAGTTTTTAGAAAAGCCTGGCGAAGCGAGCTGACCTCTGGCTGAATGACTATTACGTTAATTAAACAATTGTTTCAATCTAAAATTAGAGTTTCATTATAAACAAACGTAAAGGTTATTTAGCCAGAGGCCACCTTGTTTCACCAAGCTTTTCTTGAGCCTGGTGTCTATTTACTGCTCAGTGCTCAGATCCGCTCTAAAGCCCGCCTACTGCAGAGTACACACTCAGACCGGACAGTTTCCGTATCCGCTTTAAATATTTCTGCGGACGTGACGATACCGGTTCTACGTATGGCGGAAATAGTCAAAAGCGCGCGCCAACTTTATGATATGACAACAACTCATTTCATAGTTCATACTGTGTCTTCCTTAGCAAATGTCACGGTTTCTATCTGTTGCTGTAAATTAAGAAACGCCGCTGGTTACGAGTGAAATAATAAGTTCAGGTAAACCACCGCTTCCGTGTTCTACGGGGCGATAGTTTGTTTTCTTTAATCTAATCTAGATCGCTCCTCCGCCTCGATACTACTCTGTTTCAAATGCATTTCCATTATTCAACAAAATGATAGGCTATGTGTGAAAACTATTAATAGTAATGTAATGTATTTGTGTGTCGTAGCATGGCGGTGCCTTTCGTACAGGGCTGGGACCTGGTGCAGACATTAGGAGAGGGAGCCTATGGAGAGTAAGTTATAATTATGATTCTTTGTATTATCTTCATTGACTGTGTGTGTGTGTGTGTGTGTGTGTGTTTATCATTCAATCACGTTTCACACTCCATGACACCACAACATCTTTTAAGTAATAATACGGTGGCAAAACCATGTTTATTTTTCGAATGTGTTGTGTACTGTGGGTGTTATTTCTAAGATCAATAATGTGTTGTTTTTTTTTACAGAAAAAAAGCTTGTTTTAATAGTTGATAATGATAACCGTTCTGTGAAAGTGTAATGCAACTTTGATCTGCTGACCATGATGATAATTATGTTTTATGTAGCCTGTACATTGTACAAAGCATCATGCTAAATACATTATAAGCATATAACCCCAAATAATACGTTGTGGGTGGTTTGGAACCAATGTCAGAACATCTTCGGGAGCGTTTTAACTCAGACCTTGATCTTTCTTCCCAAAACCATGGTCCCGACACCAGAGTTATTAGTTGACGTTGACAGATTTAAGGTGGATAATTTCTCACTACCCTCTTCTCATTAGCACCTAACTTATTTGGTACGGTGTTGCCAGGGAAGCGCGACATCTTCATCACCTTCTCACTGCACTGTTGTGATTCTTTCTCATCCCCCTTTATCAGAGTGAGGTTGCTGGTAAACAGACAGACAGAGGAGGCGGTAGCAGTAAAAGTGATAGACACCTCTCAGGCTAAGGAGTGCGCTGACAATGTGAAGAAGGAGGTCTGCATTCATAAGGTTGGTCCATCCCACCCTTGCATGGTTCTAGTCTCAGAAATGCTAATTTAGTTTTGTGTAAATAACTTATGTACGGTAATTAAGTATGTGGGGTTACAAGTACAACATGCCCCATTTTAAGGCAGTGGATTTCATCCCAGATTCTACTGGCCTGTGGTCAATGAGTGTATGCAATCTATTTCAACATCCAATAGGTACTCAACCATGCCAATATTGTGCGCTTCTTTGGACATCGAAAAGAGGGGCAGACCGTTTATCTCTTCTTGGAGTACTGCAGTGGAGGAGAGTTGTTTGACCGGATAGGTGAGTCAAACAGTTTTATTTAACGAAAGTCCCCAGGGTGTCCTTGTAACTGCCGTCTGCCGATAACAATAACGGCAATATAATTCTTTCTCGCTCTCTAAATGTGATGCACTTCACTGTCATTATCACAAATGTTATACAGTACACTATATGCCATTATAGCCTATTATCCTTTGGAATGTACACAACAAATCAGAATCAACTTTGTTATCAGGTCGTTTACTAATTGAGTTTTTTACAACTGCATCATAATTTGCTGTTCTAATGCAAGTAAACCTGATTAGAGCTGTTTGTTACTATTTTTTTCCATGTTAGAACCTGACGTGGGGATGGAAGAGCAAGAAGCGCACAGGCTTTTTCTTCAGCTGATTGCAGCCGTGGTGAGTGTCTGTCTGTTGGTTTCCATGCTACTTCTCCAGATCAGGGTCACTGATGTGCATGCAAAAATAAAATAGGTCATGTTTCACAAACAATAAAAGCCAAGAAAGGAACAAAAAAGTTAAACAAAAGAAAAGGCAATTGAATATGGAAAACGGAGCAGTCCAGAATCCAGATGTCCCCTTCACAGGTAACTTTCATCTGCTATGGGGGAATGTCAGTGCAGATCACCTCCACATTTCATGAAACATGATACACTGATTTGTTTTTCAACTTCTTACAGGAGTACCTACACGGTATTGGGATCACACACAGAGACATAAAGCCTGAGAACATATTACTGGATGACAAAGGTGAGACGATGTGTATGGACAATGCTAGTGGTCCCCTTCTCTGAATATTGAAATAGACTGGTGCCTTTTTATCACTGGCCTACTCGGGGACCACACAAGTCAGGAATGATGCAAGTTGGGAATGCATGCCCCATCTGGTTATGCAGTACCCATTGTGCCTGTGTTCGTCTGTGTCCCTTTTATGCCCATATATGGAGTTTCTGTTGAGACATGCCCAAATAAGTCCAGGCCAAGCTATGACGTCAGTATTATATCATATTCATCAGGGTACTCCATATAAGGGGATTCATTTTTTTATTTATCAATATGTTTTGGAGATCCACTGATCTCACTGATATCACACTGTCACCAGCACACTTTATAAACTCTTTATATATTTCATGGGCATGTTATGTTTGTGACGTCCACCATTCACCGTCCACCCACAAGGTAATATAGGATGGGTGATTCAGCTTTCATGTGATAGTGAGTTGAGTTTGAGTATTCTATATGATGAAAGTCTCGCTGCTGCTTTAATTGATGTTACTGCAATGTTGCCTGTACAACACCAGAAATTCAGAATACATTTTAAGGCTGTCTAAAAGCGTCATTATTTCAAATTCTTTATGTGCTTGCCTATGGCTGTTATTTATCTATGAATCTTCTTTGTGTGTTTGTGCAGTCCTGTTGTTTATTAATGCTTCACTGTGTTGTTTCTTACGTCAAGATAACCTGAAGCTGACAGATTTCGGCTTAGCCACTATGTTTCGTCACAAAGGCCGCGAGCGCCAGCTCACCAGGCTCTGTGGAACACTTCCCTACGTGGCCCCAGAACTTCTCAGCCAAACAGAGTTCAGAGCCCAGCCTGCAGACGTATGGGCCTGTGGGATAGTTCTCACGGCCATGCTTGCCGGAGGTAGGGAATGAAGAGAAAGCCTTGTCACATAGTTTTTTTAAATTATTTGCATTGACTTATTGATCTGAGTTACCTGAAAACTGAACTGAGATTGGTGTCTTATTAATATGTTTTTGACATTACTGCCTGTGCCGGATGAATATTGGGGCTTTTAGTGGTTCATTTTATATGAGATATCATATCAACATAACATACATGGACTATTCTGTACCAGCTCAGAAGTTAGTGCCACTGTCCTCCCTAAGACTGGGAGGTTGGGGTTTAATCTCCAACCCCAACCAATGCCTTCCATTCTCGCGTCATGTCCAGGGGGATGTTCTTGTACATCAAGCTGCCTCACACTACGGAAACAGGAGTGCTCCTAGCTCCAGAACCATTGGTTCCCACGGCTTCTTAAATACTTACATAGGCTAGTCTGTCAATAGAACTGCCACTATTTACACATTTTGAGTAAAAATGATGGATCTATCCCTTTAACCAGAGTGTTCTTATTCTCAGACTCTGCCTCATGTCCTTTGCTTCTTTCAGAGTTGCCATGGGACCAGCCCAGTGAGAGCTGTCAAGAGTATTCAGATTGGCTCCAGAAGAAAACCTACTTGCCACCTTGGAAAAAGATCCCACCAACGCCACTTAGTAAGACCTAAAACAAAGACACATATTTTAATTGTCCCCATATCCCTTATTCCCTTCTTGATGAGGTAAAAAAAAAAATCACACACTTGATGTGTTTTTCATGGCATGTTCAAATGTAATGCTCTGTTGTTTCCCTATAGGTCTGTTGTCTAAATTGTTGTTGGCCAGTCCAGAGGGACGCATCTCAGTCCTGGACATAAAGAAAGACCGTTGGTTCACCCAAACCCATAAAGCAGGTGAGCATAACTTTTAATGTTAACTCTTAAACCTAAAACAAATTTGAAAATTGTAATATTAATAATAAACCCCGCATCTTTGATACAGAAGATTGTGAGTCAGATCTTTTGAATGTACGATACATTTCACTGTTGTGCTCCATTAGGTGGAAACCGACAGTCTCATTCCCACGGACTTGCACACAAATTCCTTCGATCCGATTCAGGACAAATATCCCGAACTGGCAGGTCAGGTTTTTTTGCTTTTTATTTTTTCTCTATAATTGTTATCATAGGATCCCTAAGATACCATTGTTATAATCAGTCAAGACTATGTGCTCTTACACTCTAATTTCTGACCATGTACTGTATACCTATCATTTATGTTTCTCGAAGTGTCAATATGACCTACAGTATGGGTCATGTGGTCACTGACGGACAGAAACCTTGTATGTACAAAACCTGCGTTCCATTGGATCCAGTGTAGTTATTAAGTCACAGGCTCTACTTTTAATTGGTTAAATATTCACATTATTTACTTTTGTGTGACACTGTCATAACAACGCAGTAGTATAAAATAGGGTATTCATTTATGAAAAGAATATGGAATTACAGGTTGTCTGCCCAACAGCGACAGTATTTTCTTTGTATGTAAACATGTACGTGGTCACTTTAGATCAGGGGTCTTCAACGTTTTCAGGCCAAGGACCCCTTAGTTGAAAGAGAGATGAAGCCGGTATCCCCACAACCTTTTCATATAGATTCCATATAGTTTCATCGTTTGACAGCACAATCATCAGTGTATTTTGTGTATTCATGACAATTTGTGTTTTCAGATATTTAACCACTGAACATTGAACCGTCAATACTTCATAAACTTGACCTTTCACTCTGTACTTAGTCTGCTCTTTTTCCCCTCTACACCAAACCTCTTTACAGAAAATAGCTGATCTACAAGCTCACAACGCCTCGCACTGTGACAGCTTGAAGATCTGCTATTTTTGGCTGAAGTTCTCAGAATATGGACACTAGGTTTCAAGTGGTCAATATAAAAAAAGGAGAAAAGGTTTCTATCACACAAAGATTTGGAGGGACCCCCTGTAGTAACTCTGATGAAGACCCTTGGTTTAGATCAGGGGTTTTCAAAGTGGGTGACGGGGCACCCTGGGGTGCCGCGACGGCAGTCCAGGGGGTGCCGCAAGATCATTTGATAATATTTGCAATTTATTTTGGACACTTGAAAAAATATTTAGTATCTTTTTAAACTATAAGTACAAAGTTATTTTCTGTCAGTTTTAATCAAAATGGCTATTATCTCAACGTTTTCCTCACAACCTAATCACTAAAATATCATTACTGTCAGGCAGAGACCTCTGTCGCACAAAACTAGTGAAAACAGCCGATCTACAAGCACACAACGCCTCGCATCGCGAGGCGTTGTGTGCTTGTAGATCTGCTGTTTTCACTAGTTTAGTACATTTTATAGATGATAAATATAAAACGAACGGTTTTGGACATACAAGGTTTCCACCCGACAACGAGGATGATAAATATAAGGTGCTAGGGGTGCCTCGGATTAAAAGAAATATTCATGGGGTGCCCTGAGACAAAAAAGTTTGGGAACCCCTGGTTTAGATGTGGTGGTTGTGTTTTTCCAGTGATGACAAGATGCAGTTCTCCAGCTCCCAGCCTGATCCTCCTCCTGGCAGCTGTACGTGGGAGACCACAGTGTGTCTTAGGGAGGCCGAGGTCTCCTTTTCCCAGCCAGCCAAGCCTGAGCACATGCTGCTGGGCAGCCAGCTGATGGGTACACCCGGAGCCAGCCAGGTAAAAACACTTAGAAGGATGTCTAGGGCTGTCACAATTATTACATAATCGTCTAATCTAATTTTTGACATAATCGTGATTATTTTTCATAATCGTCATAATCGTTTCCATGTTGAAAAATGTTCTTATATTTTTTTTAAAAAAAGTCAAAAATAGTGGAAATAGTACAAGCTCACAACGCGTCGCATCGCGACGCGTTGTGAGCTTGTAGATCGGCTATTTCCACTATCAATGTTCTTTTTTAAGTATAAAGTTGTAAAATATGTCAGTAATTTCTTTGAATTTTTAGGTTATATGTCATATCTACCATGGGCAACTTCAAAGCCTACAAGCCAAACAGAAATGTAATTGTCAACGACAAAAACACAATTAAATCGTCAATCGCAATTATTTGAGTGACAATTAATCGTCATGTAAAATGTCATAATCGTGACAGCCCTAGTTATAAGGATGTCTATATTTGTATTACATACACCGGAAATGTATTAAATAACATTATAGTAATCGGATCATCAGTCTAATAATGTGTCACGTAAATTCTGAATTGTATTATTTCCAACTTAACCAAAATGTGAATGTCTGTCTGATGTTCCATAAGTTAACGTTTTGTTTTAAATGGACAGGTAAACTTCAGGATGTCTGTTTCGGAGTTCAGATAACATAACATATTTTTAAACTTTATTAATTTCTTTCACTGTTATCGTATGGTCTAAATTAACGGAGTATATTAACCTTCGCGTGGGGAAGACCTTTGCAGAAAATTGCAGCTCTACAGATGAGCTTGTAGACTCACTAGGCTATTTCCGTCGATGGGTTAGGATTAGAGTTAGGGTTTGTAGAGTGAAACCATAAACATCACTAGTCATTAGTTTCCTTTTCATTTCATTTTGTTTCGCACATTTAGTGTACAATACAATCCATAACACTATACTTAGTTTAGAAAGTCAATATTTACAGTACAGTATAGAGCCCTGAGGGGAATGGTTAATAAACGATCGCCCGATAAAGTAATTGTTATTTGCAGCCTTATTGTAGAACATACATTGAAATTCCTATGCTTGAAGTCGTACATTACACACACGCACACGTCACATCTCGCTGTAACTATGAAGTCTTTCTGGTCTGTTCTTTGTCCAGACACCCTGGCAGAGGCTGGTGCGGAGGATGACGAGGTTCTTCACCACTCTGGACCCAGAAGGCACTTTCTCTGCCCTGAGAGATGCCTGCCTTGCCCTGGGGCTCGCCTTCAAACACACCTGTGCCAACCAGGTGCGTTTAGACCTGTCTCAATTATTACATAATAATCACCTAATCGCAATTATTTGAGATAATCGTTACTATTTGGAGAATAATAGTCATCATTGTCATGATTAAAAAATAGTGTGACACGTTTTGAGCTTGTAGATCTGCTATTTCCACTGTTTGTTTTTTGGAAAGTATAAAATTAGTTATATGTTTGTTATTTGTCATATCTGCCTTGTGCAAGCCGTGTGCCTTGTTCACGAAGCCTAAAAGCCTAAAATTAGATTTGTATTCATGTTTTCTAATGTTCCAACATCAAACAATTAAATCGTTAATAGCAATTATGTGTATGACAATTAATCGTCAACTTTAATGTTGTAATCGTGACAGCCCTAGTAGGTCATACTCAGTATGAGTTCATCTCATGTTTTCACACAAGTAATATTTACACACATTGCTCACTTTCACATAAGCAACGTGCAGACACGATTTCCTGAACCAGGCGTCTTATGTATAGAAGCTACGCTTTAGGGATGGGCCCGGTGTTTGGGAGTTAACTGTAGTGTAACCTATTTATAAAAAATAGAATTTGCAGTGCAAATGATGAGCCTGCAACTTTATCAACTATGTCACACTGCACAACTGTATTTGATCTACACCAATCATCTCACTATGGACAGAGACACAGCCAACAGTGTCCAAATAACATAAAACGCTCATCTGCCTTCCTGGAAATGTTTACCAGTGATTTCCCAGTTGTCTCATTATCAGCTATATCTACTACACAAGACCATGAGCTTATTCAAAATATATCTTTTAAATGAGGCCCAATATATTTGAATATAGATCTTAATACTGTTTTTGCAATCCCAGTAATTATTGCTATACTGATTGTTATTATTATTCAACTAAATTGTTTAGTCTGATTAACCACTTAACCCTGTATTATACTTCCTTGTTCAATGGTGGCGTACAAAATAGCTAAACTAGCTGATCTACAAGTTCAGTCACTTTGCATCGCTTGTAGATATGCTATTTTCACTAAATGTTTTTTTTGTAATCGTTCATTAATCGTAAGCAAGGCAAAAGTTTTAACTAATCAAGACATTGATTTGAAGTCCTATAATCCCTTGCCCTCTTTTTTCCCCATCCAACAGGTAACAGTGAGCACATATGACAAACGCAACAGCAAGCTAATCTTCAAAGTCCATCTGCTGGAAATGGATCAGAGAGTTCTTCTGGACTTCAGACTATCTAAGGTAGGTGGAAGCAAACAAGATTAGCACTGGAAACCCTTTAAATGCAAGTAAACAAACATGCTATTTTAACTTCAAGTCTAATAATGTGCTTGAGCTCCAACTGGTGTTTGAATCTTCTTCTTCTGAATTTAACTTGGATACAAACCCTGGACTAATAGGTAGGAATCCAACAGACAAACACAAATGAATGGCTAGGCTGGTGTCTTGTATTGGTTTAAACCTATGTACCAAGTTCAAAGCAGGGTGGCAAATGTATTATGCAACATTGCCACCATGTGGCTAGGGCTGGAAGTAACCAGTGTATCAAATCAGGGTCCTGTGGGTCACACAAGTCACCAGTTGTCCTGTTGACAAAAACACAATATTGATTTGATATCTTAAGTAATATCCAATATGTAGACTTAATGGTCAGCCATGATGCTAGTATGGGACTTACTCCCAATTCAACCCTCGATGCTAATTGCAAAGCAGGGACACATCATATCCCATTTTCTATAGTCTTTGGTATGACGCGGCCAGGAATTGAACCTCCCAATTTCAGGGCGGGCAGTTTAACCTGCTGTTTCCCAAAAACATAATTTTTTGTTTCCTACATTTAGTTTTTAATTATTATTTCAAAAAGAGAGACATAACATTTCTCTTGGGTTCTCAAAATCTCATTATGCCTTGGTTTCTCAGTGGTCAACACAAAACTGTATGAAACCCAGAATGTTTCGATGAAAGCGTGCTCTTTAGCTAGACAAAGATGGTCACCAACCGGTTTCTTTCTTGTGTACGGTTTCCAGGGAGATGGTCTTGAGTTTAAGCGTTACTTCCTGAAGATCAAACAGAAGCTTGGTGACATCATCAGCAACCAGAAGGTCCAGCTCTTCCCTGCTTCATAATTGCCCTTTGAATATGCCTCTTTATGTAAAGCCAGGGGAAGGACAGTAGAGAACCATGCATCTGTCTATAACAGGGCGTTGGAGAACATGTACATAGTTAGCTCTTCTTAAAATACCTTTTATCGGTTCGTTTAAATACAGTGGTCTGTTGTAGCATCTTTCTGTTTTTAGGTTTTCAGTGTTTGTTTGAATTTGTGCGTTTGCATAAAACAATGTAATGTATGCATTCATATTAAATATATTTGTGTTGCTTCTTTGAGAAGACCAATGTGCTCTGAATATATTTTTAGTTGGACTAATAAATTACTTTAAGAAGATGCACCTTTTCTCATATTTTTATGTAAAAGAATAACACATACTCAGTTTCATGTAGAAATGCATGGCTCACTTATTTCAGTGTTTTATTCTGAATGACAATTATGACACACATCCAATTTGGACAGGATGAAAATGAAGCTGGACGGTTAGTACAGTAACTTGTGTTCAGAATGACCTAACTAAGTAAAGTTTGAACCACATGAACCCTAGTAGCGTACCTATTCTGGAGTGAACATTCAGCTAAAATAGCAGATAGCTGTTGGATCTGCCATTTTCGACGAGATTTGTAGAGGGGGAAGGGGGGGTGGCTAGTCTAGACTAGGGATGGGAAGATAAGCGATATTATCGTTTATCGTGATAAGTGAAATCCTCCTCCGTCATGCACTGGTATCGATTCACCTTTTATTTGCCGAGCTGCTTATCCAGTACCATTTAAACCCTCTATTGGTAAAACGTACCAATAATATATTATAATATACATTATAATATATGTACTTGATAGTCTTTTTTTCACTCTACCAAATCTCTTTTCCAAAAAATGTTCCGCCCCAGGATAATGGATGTTGGGGATATGTTGATTATCGCGATATTATTGTAGATCGTAATTTATTTGGACACAATCGTGATATGAAATGTTCCCTAGTATAGACCCCTGGGGGACTCCAGCCAATGAAGTACATGGGGTTTAAGTGGTTAATGTGAGTGCATAGTGAGGACGCCGACTCAATAGGGCTGTCACAATTATGACCTTTTACTTGACGATTAATTGTCACTCAAATAATTGTGATTAGCGACTTAATAGTATTTCTGTTGTTGAAATTGGAACATTATGAATAAAAAATACATTTCTCTTGGCATTTAGGCTTCGTAAACAGGTTGCACAGGGCATATTTATAAAATAAAATGTAATTACTTTATACTTTCAAAAACAAATAGCCGATCTAAAAGCTCAAAAATGCATTGCATCGAGATGAGTTTTGAGCTTGTAGATCTTCTATTTCGACTATGAAAATATGACAATTCTTTAACATAGAAATAATTATTCTGGTTATGCGAAACATTGCGTTTAACTCAAATAATTGTGTTTGTGTAATAATTGTAAGAACAGGCCTAAGACTCACTATGCACTCAAATGTTTTAGCTCCAGGGAAGTGAAAACACTGAATTCTAGCTATGTGATTATCATCTTTGCAGACTTTGAATTGGTGCAAAATTACATTGGTACAAAAACTATTATAAAGTAACTCGAGGCTCTCAACTCTGGACCTCGGGTGCTGATAGTTGATAGTTTACCAGGTGGTAAATTGCATTCCACCTGGTCTCAGGATCGGTAGTTGAGAACCATTGCAATACAGAACGTAATACAAGATATTATTGCTGTCGTCAATCCAGGACTCTTTGGACTCTTTGGAGGCCCTGTAGTTGGAATGAGTGGACTTTAAATCCTTTGTCCTCAATGTATGATTGATTAGGACCCCGTTGCCATGACAGAGATTGTGACGTTGACAGGTTCGTTATCGTCTCCGAGGGGAGGGGCTTGGCCAGGGGTGGCCGTGGCACTCATGGGGGTGACGGCTATGGGTGAAGGCGCTGAGGGCGAGGCTGCCCTGGGCAGAGCCATTGTTGGGGGGGCCATTGTTGGGGGACCTGAAAAAGATCAATATTGTCATTTTGTTGCTGTTGAGCAGAAACTTACCGTATATTCTATGTTTTTTTTTTCATAAATGAATGCCCTATTTTATAAGTCGTCTTATGGCGGTGTCTGCAACGATTTCTTGAGTCCACTCGTTTTCTATTCAAATAGCAGCAAAATAAATGTTGAGTGGCTATATTAGGGGTGGGCGAGATGGTGATAATTATCGGTGAGACGATACAATGTCTCCACGATATGCCTTTTCAGAAGTATCGTATATATCGTGATACAATTGAGGGAGCCTTGTAAAAAATCCTGTTTAATCGTTAATGCAGAGATTCATTGCTGAATTCAATTTAAACCTGCATTTTGGTCTAAATCAGTAGTTCTCAAACTTTAAAATGTCAAGGTCTCCACTTAACTCTGACAGCATACAAATGTAACCAAATTGACCCGTAAGGGTCCATTTGGTTACATTTGTATACTGTCTGAGTTACATACTCGTAAAGTTCAATTTAGACCTCCCAAAAGGAACCTAGAGAGTCTAGTTTTTGTCAAGTAACTTGAAAATTAACCATAAAAACCAACGTGAAAAATAATCGTGATAAAATCGTGTAGCCTGGGAAAATATCGTGATATTGTATTTTTCCATATCGCCCACCCCTAGGCTATATCCGTGTTCAGTACATTTGTGAAAATATATTGAAAATGCATTTTTAAATTGAACAGAATAATACCTGCGGTAGCTGAGCGGCCAAGGTCTTCTATTCCTCCTTCTAACCCTTCCACCCCCTCATCCTCTGGATAGCTAATGTTCTCCCTCGACTGGCTGAGCGACCTGGATAGATGGACAGAAAAAAACTCATCTATCGAGTCTGCTTGAACACTAATTAAACTAAGTGTAGTTTAATAATTATGCACACTGGAAAAGTGAAAAGTCACTAATATAGTATGTGTCTGCCTCAGCATGTCTTATTCTAAAGTCATAATCAACCTTTTCAATTAATTATGAGGTATTATTCACTTCAACTAGTATACTTTTCACAACCATTTCTATGGTTTTTGTCAACTTCTCTTAACACACACTTGAGGTACATGTACCAGAAGTGTATTTATGTATTTTAAAGCTAATCAATGAATTCTGTGAATTGCATTGAATTGCAATTGAATCAAACATCATACTAAAAAGATATTACACAGTTTAATTACACTTTAAATCTATTTTATGTATGTATTTTTGAAAAGCTGCTTTGAGCCAATGTCCAGTTTACTATGTTGCATTGCACTATAGAAATAAAAGTTGAAATAATTAGTGTTTTAATGTCTATTTTAGTTTTGAACCAGATATACTCACCTGCCAAACAGCAGATCATGCAGTCCTGTGGGGAACAGCACAGAATGATGTGCATTAGCATTTAGTTTTTTTAACACTGTTAACCCATTTAGAACGGGTACACATTATTGTGTATCATCAATTTATGCTTTAACTATTGAAAAAATCTTGAAAATTTGAATTTTGACCCAATTCTATAAGAGTCTTTCGAATCCTTCTAAGATTTTTTGAAAAACCTACGTTTCTATGTCAGCAATCTGGCTAGCCATCGTCAAAGAATAGGTCATTTTCACTTAAATGGAGCTCAGTTAGTCTGTTCATGAGAGACTACTATGTCAGTGGTTCTCAAACCTTTTCATGTGAAGGACCCCAAAAATGATATTTATTTGGCCACGGACCCCCATCTCAAAATATTTGGTTCCAGGGACCACCCAGAAGCAAAATTTGAGTCACACACGTTCGCTTTGAAAATGCATTATATTCAAAGATTTGCACACATTTTCACAACTTTTTCAAAAATAGCAGATCTACAAGCTTGCACTCGGTGCTGCACTGTGAGCTTGTATATCTGCTATTTTTCACTGGTTAAAGCATTCAATAATTCTAGGCATATGATATGATATGATACTATATCATATCATATATCATTGGGATGGTGACAGGATGCAATGTTAGCTATGTATGCGAGACTCACGTGGGTTGTTGTGGCGACGGCGTATTATAAGTAGGAGCAGCAGAAGTGTCAAGAAGGCGGCGAAGATCATTCCTCCGATGGCTGCCCCAATGACAGCTGGGTACTGATTGAATGGCGGGTCCGCTGAAACACAGCACAGTTAACAACATTGCAATGCAGTACACTTCCACCAGTGAAGAAAATATAAGTAACTACTGTATGTTCTGGTAGCGTGCTGTAGTTTCAGGCAGGTATCATCTAACAGTGGCCCTCAACTTTTTACAGCACTTGAACAGCACATAAGCCGGGTTTTTGTCGGTTATTTTCAAAATAAAGGGTCTTTTTTAGAATTGTTTCAACCAAGGGAAACCACCACAATTGCAGGTGGAATAAAACAAAATTGAACTTGACTTTCCATTCGACCAAAGAATTCCAAGTGATTGATCTTAGTCCACACACGAATGTGCCACAGTGCTTGGGTTGAGAACCACTAACCTACCCTTGTACCCTGTCTTAAACTGATCCTCTATAGCCTCAACAACAGAGTGACCTGGGTATGTTGGCACTGCAGCAGTGAGAATCTACCTTATTCTGTACAATTATACACCAAGACTGGGACAGAACAGACATCACACAGACAGGTAGAGGAACAATGAAGAGCAGGGATACAGAGGGAACGAGGAAGGAATTGAGGGTGCCAGGGGGAAAGTTTAAAGAAGTGTGTGTCATGTGGTGGAAAGGAGTTAAGTAAATGTGCTGATCTATAGGTGTATGAGTGTGTGTCTTTCACCTAAGTGGATAACAAAACAGAAAAAACAAAAATGTTAGACTCTCATTAATAGTTCATCATTAACATTAATCATGGAATTAGTGCACACTCAACAACAATTTCACATAACATGTCTAAGCTTTCTTGGTCATATTTAAATTTGACCCTCCACAGGCCCACTGAACACACTGCATAAACCTGAGCGTTGTTACTTGACCACTTTCAACCTGGTGTCCTTATTATGACATTATAGGCATACCCTTTTATATAATGCATAGAAGTTTACTTGTTTTTCAAGCTTTTTTCTTTCATCTTTTCACAAATCTACAAGCTTGATGCATTAAGAGTTTGTAGATTGTCTATTTTCGCTATGCCGTACGACTAAATCTATTGAACTTGAGTTATTAACTCTGAGAAAGGACCGCAGCGTCATCTTTTATCTGTTATCCCTCACTAAGGCTCCACTTTCTCTCTCACTTTCTTTTTGTCTCTGCCACATACTGTATGTAATACACACCTCAACACAACGCTTCACTTACCTGGGGTCTTTGCCACAGACGGGTGTCCGATGGTGCGGTGGTTCACTGCCCTGATGCGGAACTGGTACTTGGTGGTGGGGGCCAGGCTGCCCAGGATGTGTGCTCTCGTCTCCGGGTCGGGCATCTCAAATCGGAGCCACGCCGAGGAGCCCTTCCTGCTCTCCGCACTCTCCTCCATCTTCCCTCTTTCTGTGGAATCGTTGTTGGCCTGCCTCAGAGGCCGCTCTGCCACCCATCTCTGCTCCAGAATGAAGCCTGTGAACCCCCAGCGTTGCTGTTGACTGCCGTCTTCGTTTTCACCTTCAATCAGCCACTCCATCTCCACCTCTTTGCGCTGACCACTGCTGTACATGACTTTGACCAGGGTTACGTTAGGTGGCATGGGATATCCTGAGACACAGAACGAAGCAGCCAAACAGTGTTCACTCTTGTTATTGTTGTCACTTAGAAAGCCATGTGTAATAACTGGAGATATGCAAATAGTCTATGGCAGGGGTCTTCAACATGGGTTACGGGACCCCTAGGGGGTCCTCAGAGTTACTACAGGGGGTCCTCCAAATCTTCCAATCCTTTTTATATTTACAACTTGAACCCTAGTGTCCATATTCTGAGAACTAGCCAAAAATAGCAGATCTCGCGAAGCGGTGTGAGCTGCGAGGCGTTGTGAGCTTGTAGATCGGCTATTTTCGGCAAAGAGGTTTGGTGTAGAGGGGAAAAATAGCAGACTTAGTACAGAGTAAAAGGTCAAGTTTATTAGGTAATGACGGTTCAAGTGGTTAAATATCTGAAAACACAAATTGACATGAATCCAAAACACACTGATGATTGTTGCTGTCAAACCATGAAACTATATGGAATCTATGAACAGGTTGTGGGGGTCCCTGATTCATCTCTCTCTCAACTAAGGGGTCCCTGGCCTGACATTGAAGAGCCCTGGTCTATGGTTATTAACTGTGGAAGCTAAAATTGCAGTATGGGTTAAGCGAATCTTACTCATGACCCTTAGAGTGACAGGAATCTCAGCTCCTCCCACTGCGTTTGAGGCAGAGCACCAGTACTGGCCGCTGTCCTGCATCTCATCGGCCTCTCGCACGGTCAGGTTGGCCCATGCCGCGGCCCTCTGCAGCAGGTACTTCTTAGAGGTGTCCCACACTTCCTGTCTGTGGTTGTTGAACCAGATGATGTCATTAGATGGAAGGTAGTTGTCTCTCAGGATGCAGGTGAGCTTGACATCGCTGCCCTCATACACGGACACAACGCTTCGCTGCGTCGTCAACACAGGAGCCTCTGCAACCCAAACACCCAATGAATGAATGAACATACAGTACATACTCTGTACATGCTTTATTCTCTATGGGCTATTTCCCAGTGGTTTTCAATTGCAGGCCTCTGGAGGAATACAAGAACGGTCACCCCCAAACCTACTAGCTCCGGGCCAATCTGGCGACCTCAGAACGGTCAAACCCACATATTTCTGGCCACCAGAAGCTCGGCCCCGGGAATACAACGCATTCTCACTCCCAAGATGGCAAACGATGCCTAACTACTTCCTAACTTAATATTAAGGGCTGTAGCGAGTAGGTTTTGGTGCAACAGTTCCGGTTACCCCCTGGAAAGCCAGACTACCAGTCTGATGTACACAGTAAAATCCCCAAATGCAAATTGAGAACCACTGCTTTAAGTGTACTGACCAAGTGTGAGTTTGCAGGTCTTGACTTGGGCCAGAAGAGGGTGTTTAGCGTGGCAAGCATAGGGCAGGCCGCTGTGGGCAGTGCCGTAGCGAAGGACCAGGATGTTTGAGTTCTCCACCCCTGGTTGGCCCTGGCCGCCCGGGCCCTCCCACCACAGCAGGGCCCTTGGGACCCCACCGTACCAGGTGCAGGAGAGCATCAGTAACTTGTTGTTACGAGTTGCATAGGCAAAGCAAACAGGTTCCCCTGGGGGAGAATCTGGTGTACAACAGAAGAAAGATAAAGCGCCATTATTTCTTACACAAGTAGTCAACAGTGTTTCACAATTAGAAGCTAAACGTATACAAAAAGAAACAAGACTGGGTCCAATAATGGCATTGCTTCACGTGTTTATTAGTCTTCATGTGGCCAGTATGTTACTATGTATGACTGGTCAGTTTGGAGATTACAGACACACAGACAGACAGACCCTTAGCCTCTTTCAGAGCCACGCCATAAAATGATTTAATGAAAGTGTTGTGAGCAGATTACTGAGTACTAAAATAAGTAAAACACACAATCACATACCCAGTTTTTTTCACCCGGGTAAGAAGGGTGATTAAATAAAAGGGTGATATGCTTGTGCTGATTAGTCAGTTTCCATATAACCAGTAGGGTACTGTAATAAGTTGTTCAAATGCAAATTTCTCTTTTGTAGATAAACAAATTATGCGCATGGACCAGGCACACAAAAACTCAAATATGGAAATTGCCTTGACGTCACAGATGGAGGGAAGAGCTATTACAACCGTGCAATTATCGGGCCAGTGCTGGGTACCGAAACATGAACACACCAATCTACATCCCAGGCATGCAAGCTGATAAGTCTGCTTGTATGCATAATTAATGTTTTCTTTCTTTGCACTCACATGTGCGTGCGCTGCAAGTGGTGGTATGGTTGAGGGCGCGATGGGAGCCCAGGCATGTGAACAAGGTATTGTTGCTGATCTGGGCTCCTGACAGCAGCAAGGAGGCGTTGCTGGTTAGTTTGTTGGTCATTTCCAGTTGGGCCTCATTCTGCCCCAGGCCCAGCAGGCCTCCAGTCCACTGGAGAGAGGCAGAGGGCAGTCCACCTGGCCAGGAACACGGCATGCTCACGGAGGTGTAGTTCTGAGCTGGCTCCACACTGCATGTAGGCATGCCATCGGGTGCATCTGCGGGGATAAGATACAACCATAACAAGGGAGGGATGACTAGTACTTGAGTTTCCCATGATGGAAGTCCATGGTTTGATAGAAAAACAAACCATAGGTGTGTTTTGCCATGTTTATGGCAAACAAACAAGAAATCATGTCCTTGAGCAAAGTACTGAACCCCTACGTGCTTTAACTGTATGATGCATTACATTAAAGGGATAGTTCACCCCAAAATGACCTTTTTCTCTATCGATTACTCATCCCATGGAGTACTTTGTTTTTGTCGCATTCCTTCCTAAGCCAATAATTTAAGAAGACTCTTTGTGTCTCCATAGTGAACAAAGCAGGCTCTTTGTGAACCACTGCTGGTCATCAAATTATTGGCTTATAGGAATGCGACAAAAACAAAAGAAATTCCATGAATTCAAGTCTTTATGGGGTGAGTAATCGAACTATCCCTTTAAACATTAGATTAAAGGACAACAGTGGCAAATTATACTATATAGTAAATGATATAGGCTAGCTTTTAAAGGAGTAGTTAGGCCAAAATATGACTTATTTTCGATCAATTACACACCCCACGAAGCCTTGAATTAATGGAGATTTTACATATTTTCTGGCATTCTGAAGACAATAATTTGTTGACCGGGTCATCAGTCAATAGGAGACACTGTCGGTCATCAAATTATTTATATAATTTGTAACGACCCTGCAAGAGAGGGCCGTAACTCGCTATGCCAAGCCAGCTAGCTCTCTTGGCATTGCGGGTTGCTTGCCTTGTCTGGTGAGTGGGGGGCTGGGGTTCGCCAGCCTCCCGGTTGGAGGCGGACTGCCCCACTCAGTCTGCTAAATGTTTGAGTGAGGCAGTCCGCCTCCCGATTGGAGGCAGACTGCCTCAACGCAAAAACGTTACAATGTTATTTTATGAACTACTCCTTTAATATCCTGTGTCATCTGTCAGTGTTAGTAATAACTAAAATATATCTGGCTTGAAATCATACATAACTTGGGGCCAACAACACAACAACACATGAGAGTGATATGATGACAAGAAGTGGCCCTCTGGCCAGCCAGTGCTTGCCATGGCTGTGACATCACAGCAGAGTACCTGTCCTGTCAGAACCTTGTTAGAGTTCCTGCACCTTCCCCGCTGGTCCAAACTGGAGGCTAGGACTGTCGCACTCCCAAACTCTGCTGTGTGTGTCTGTCCCTGCATGTGTTTGTCTATGTTTTGTGTGTATGTATGGGTGGGATGCGTGTGTGTGGCGTGCACATGTGAGATAGATGGCAGACTTGGATGTCTTTGAGTCTTTGAGAAAAGTGAATGAGGATGTACTGAATGGGGTCAGAATGTCGAAAGGAAAACATGAGACAGGGCAGCGACAGAAAAGTGGTTTACGTTTGACACTGTCAACAGGAGAGTGTGGTTGATTGAAGAAGTTAAGAAGATGGAGTGATGTAGAATGAAGATCCAAGTATTTATAAGGCCACGGCTGTGTTCTTCAGTCCTGTAAGCGGTTTGAATAATTAGATTTGTTTTTAAAAAGGGGTGAAAAAGAATTCAGATTTCATGCCGGCGCATACCGGTCGCAACAAGAAGGAAGAACACGCGATTAGAACAGACCTCACACAGTTGAGGTGTGTAGAAGACGAGGCCGGTATCATTGATTGACAGTTAATATTGAGGGTCAAAGGGTCAAACTCACAGTAGACAGTCAGGCTGATGGTTTTCTTCGAGCTGTGCATTCTGCTGAGGTAGATGTTCTTTGCCAGACAGGCGTAGTTTCCCGTGTGCATGCGGAGGATCTTGGTGATGGTGTACTGGGGTCCAGTGTACACCTGAGAGGAGTTGTAGAACCATACGTACTCACTGGGAGGATTGGACCGGGTTTGACAGAGCAGAGAAACTGTCTGTCGCTCCAATGCGGAGAAACCCCGCTCCGTTACACTGTACGGAGTCACGTCTATTTGGGGGACGTCCGGCCCAACTGTGGAGAAGAGGGCATTAGTTTTGTGGGACAAGTTTTGGGTTAGTTGTTAATTGCATCTAACATGAAAGAATCATCTACAGTTTTAATACTTTTACAATGGCTACTAATGTACAACATACAATTAGCAAAACTATAATTCTCCAACCTGCAAACCAACAACCTCAATTCAAGCCTCGCAAATTAGACATTGTGACAATGAAGTCTGTCACTTGAATCCTTTATACAAACACCATACTGACATACGGTATAGTGATCATACATAGCATTATACCGTTATACATAATCAACTCACAGAAGATGTTCAGCCAAATGGGCTCGGAGAGCAGTGAGTTCACAGGGTTTCTGGCCCTACAGCGGAACGAGCCTGAGTGGTTCCGGTTAACCGCTGTCATGTTGAGCATACTGCTGTTGCTCCAAGTAAAGTCTGTGACGCCACCGTTGGGGGTTTCGTGCTGCCACATGTAGTTGATGGGTCCAGTCCCATTGTCATGGCCACAGCGCAGCCACATTGACAATCCCTCCACCGGAATACCACCGGACTGCACAACATAAGGCTTGCTGATCGGAACTAAACTCAAGTGAGAAAGAAAATCAGAATCTCAATTAGAACCTCAATCAAAATTGAGAAATACAGTTCACAATCAGGTGATGTACAAATTATAGTACATCACCAGCAAACATATGTAACAAGGTACAGTGATGGTTAATGGTATCCTAGTAGCCTAGTAATATTCAAAATATTGTGTAACAAATATGAATCATCTTTACTATTTAATTTGTTATAATTAATAATCAATTACAGGCTACAAAATATGTCAAACCTTAAAAAGGTTAAGTTTCTGAATAATAGAAAAGGGTTTTCACACGCTGTGTGTACATCAACTAATCTAGATGACTGCAGGTGACACGAGTGGCATCTAAATGATCTTACCGCGTACAGTTAGCTGGATAAAGTAGTAGTATGCCCTGATTCCCTCAGGTCTATCAAAGAAAGCCTGACATGTGTAGAGTCCCTGTGCGACAAGTGGCAACCTCCCGATGCCGATGGCGGCGCTGTGGGAGATGACACTCAGGTCCCCGAGTGTATGTGCAAATTTCTGGATCCTCGGCCCCTTCTTTATGTCATAAACGATGGCCCGGATGTTTTGTGTGCCGGGTTTAGTGAAACTCCAGATGTATAGGTCAGGTAATTCGTTGCCACACTCCAGAATCACTCCTCTGTCCAGCACCCCGTAGACATGGCGGTCACTGTACGTCACCTCACCGGTGTATTTGATATTCACTGCAGGGGAATAGAGAAGGAAAGGTTGACTCTAGACCTACAGTCTATGGTCTACTCTTAAAGAGGTGGTGCCATAGTTTTGTTCTTTTTCTGGTTTTCATGTGTCTATGATGTTGACAGTACTTCATTAGACCCCCTGGTGTGGTTGTTATGAGCAATTATGTATTCCCTTTGTATTTTGGATTTCTTCCTGGAGGCTGACACCTTATGGGTCAAAAGTGTCGATCCAAAAACAGTGATTAAATGACATAATATTATCATCCCCTCCCCTTTTACCATTCATCCACCACTGTGGGTGTGGCTAACTTCAGCTGGGTCACCACCCACCTGAACAACTACTTAATGAACTGGTGGGTGTGGCCACATACAAAACTAATTTTAACTCTTTCTGTACACTTTTTTTTTTTGGAAAAAGTCCTCCTAGTATAATCATAATACCTGATAATCATGTTTTAAGGGGGAAATACATCATGGCACTGCATCTTTAACGAGATATTTCATTTTCGTTGGAGCCTCCCTTCAGGTTGAGGCCAGGTGGAAATGTGTTGCAATTTTTGGGGGGCGAGCCTTCCAGTGTTAGGCTATAACTGAAAGCAGGGGTTGACTCGTAACTGATAAGTAACTATTCAATCACACTCTGACTGACACGCAAAAAACTAATGCGCGTGTGCGCACTACGCAGGTAAAGGAGATGGTGGTGTAGGTTGGCCCCTTACAGTGTTGAATTACAGCTTGGGTTACACTGAATGTTGCAGGCCAAGAGCTTTCAGATGAACGTTAATGGGATAACTGCAATGGATATGGGATTACATTAGCCTACTGCCATACATAGGCCTACACACTGAGTGAGTGAGTGCGTGCGTGCGTGCGTGCGTGCGTGCGTGCATGCGTGTGTGTGTGTGTGCACGCGTGCGTGTGTGTGTGCTCCAGAGAGAAAAGATAGGATAAAGGATAGATAGATAGACTAGACTACTGCAATGCTCTTTACTCAGGTTTACCCCAATAAACACTCTCCCGCTTACAATTGGTTCCAAAATGCAGCCGCCCGGCTTTTAACAAACACCAGAAAGCATGACCATATCACCCCTGTCTTGATGTCACTTCAATGGCTCCCGGTTGTTTTTAGAATAGATTTTAAATTTATTTTAATTTCATTTAATGCCCAAAGAGGTCTTGCCCCTGGCTACATCACTGAGCTCTTGCCCCCGTATGACCCTCCTTGTGACCTTAGGTCCGCAGGCAAGGGGCTCCTAAAAGTTCGTACAGCGAATCTTGTTACAAAGTGTGATCGGGCCTTTTGCTGTCCGAGCTCCGAAACTGTGGAATGCTTTAGCCGAGAACATTCACCTTGTTGATTCCCTTGGGCTTTTCAAATCACTTTTAAAAACCTATTTGTTCCAGAAAGCATTCCTGTAAACAACCTTTTGTTCTTTTTTTTAGCTTTTCGCTCATGTTTATTTTATTTTATTAGCTTGTATACATGATTAATTTACTTCTTGTTGTATTTATGTTAGATCATCTTATGTCTTTTAGCTTCTCTTTTGAATTTGTTTTTATTACCTCGTCTCATGTTTGTGCATCACTTTGTGGCTCATGTCTAGAAAGGTGCTATATAAATAAAGTTATTATTATTATTAAAAGTATCAATTAAGTTAAAAGAATAATAAGATTGCTTTGATAGATCAAACTGATTGTATGCAATAACAAATATGTTCAAAGAGATAGGTAGGTAGGTAGGTAGGTAGGTAGGTAGGTAGGTAGGTAGGTAGGTACAGTAGGTACAGTAGGTACAGTAGTTAGATAGATAGATAGATAGATAGATAGATAGATAGATAGATAGATAGATAGATAGATAGATAGATAGAGGCATAGAAAGAGCAAGAGAGAACTAGTGATCGTCCTGTGTGTGCATTAGTTAAAGTTTGAGTTAAACTTTGACATTAAGTCCCCAGGGCTTTTTGCCTTCTTTTTAGTTTTATGTTTTTGATGTAGAAAAAAAGTAATTACTTCCAATTAAAACAGGAAAAAGAAAGGCTTAGGTTTTAATGACTTACGGTCTGTTGCTGCATCTGTTGGAGAGGCGAGTAGACTGATAAGTAGACACAGAGACAGCAGCCCTAGCAGTTGGGCCACCATGGTACCATGATGATCTTCAGTCTCACAACCACTCCATCAAAAAACTAAACAGTCAGAAAAATGTCATATCAAAATGTTGCTTATGGATAAGAATAAAAACCTCTTTCAAGTTCATTTTGTGTTTTCCCCCATAGCTGCTACGGGTCCCTTAATATATATTTCTATCCTTTAGTGAACGACGGTTCGATGAGGAGGGAATCTGACTGGATGCACTTCTAGCCGCAGTCTTCATTAGACTGAGAGTAGGAAGGAATGAGGGTCACCCCACTGATTTGAACTGAATTATTAACGCGCTTACCTCTCTTTTGTTCTCTCTCTCTCTCTCTCTCTCTCTCTCTCTCTGTCTGTCCCTCTCTCTCCCTGGCTCCCTCTTTGTTCCTGATTATCTCTCTTTTTCCGTCTTTCTCCCTCCCTCCATCTCTTTCATTAACACACACACACACACACACACACACACACACACACACACACACACACACACACACACACACACACACACACTCCCCAGCAGGGCTAGAATGACATTGTGGTCCTGTGCTCATGTATTATAGAAGATGAACGGATGGATGGACAGTCTAGCATTCCAACACACGCACGCACGCACGCACGCACGCACACACACACACACACACACACACACACACACACACACACACACACACACACACACACACTGTGAGACAGTGTCTAATAAAGACCTGGATTCCCTGTGCAACCTGTAGCTATGGATAACAAGTAACTAGGTGTGCAGTTTCTTAACAGACTGATGTCACCAGAATTGCCTGGAATTGAGGCCTTACACATAATCTTGGGGGCATACATACAGTACAGTACATAGGCTATAGAGGACATCTATATTCTGGCACGATGTTAGGAAAACATGCAATATCGCTTGACTATTGCGATGACCATATGACTTGTGATAACTAAACAATATTGAAGTTTGAATGTCTTTCTGCCTTTGGTTTGCTCTTGCTGCTAACAAAGAACCCAGAATATGAAATATCTATACTGAATGCACACAGCACAAGCTGAAAGAAACTATTAGGCCTACTGTACATTTCCATTCCAACAGCATAGGCCTACTTAACTTAATTGACTTTACTTCACTTTATTTGTCTATTTGGACGGGACGATAATGTTAATGAACATTCAATAGGCCTATACGTAATGTGAACAGTCAGTTGAACATGATCTCATGCAAACATACCGGAATTAGCTTGGAGCTATGTCATAGTTTTACTGAAAACATTGCACCTGGAAGTAACCGGAAGGCTCACCCCAAAATACGCTCGCCCCCATTTTCCCCCCCGGAAAAACAGGTTTAGGGTTAGGCATAGTTATACTGAGGTTAAGTTTAGGAATAAGGTTTGGCACAGTTTTTACATTTAGGAATACCAGGTGAATAACACCGGATTTGCCCCAGGTGTTTTAAGGCAAGCGTTTTGGTATTCGGCTACAGCTGCAATTGATAAAGAATATACAGTATACCACCAATTTAGCAATAGTAACAATAAACATCGATATATTGTTCAGCCCCGATGTAAGGTTTCTTTCAACTGTGAGATCAAAACTATTAAATTAAATATTAAATCGGAGTTGAGAGAAAAGAAACTCACAATTCAGGCCTTTTTGTTTTTTTAACAGGTTTTAATGCGAAACAGAAGTGAGCACCAATCTCTAGCAGTCATTTGTGCTTAAGGGGTATACCCCCTTACCAGAGGTGAGGTCATAAATGCCACTGATGGGATTAGGATTAAATTAGATTTAGAAATCTAGCATTATGGTGCAATACCCCTTTGTTTCCTCTCAGGATGCAGCGGCCCCTCCATGCATGTGTATTGTGTATGCTGTAGGCCCCACAGGAATACCAAAACGGTCACCCCAAAACACAGTCGCCCTGGGGCAAATTCAGCAGTATTCGCCTGGTATTCCTAAATGTAATCTCAACAATGCGTAAACCAAACATTATTCCTGAACGTAACCTCAGTAAAACGGTGCCTAACCCTAAACTTATTTCTAACCTTATTCTCAGTAAAACAAATACAAGAATATAAAGAAATGGGGGTGAGAGTATCTTGGGTCGAGCCTTCCGGTTACCCCCCTGAGCTATCCATCTAAAGTTTCTAAACCTAACCCAATCCATTCCCATCAAACGTAATTTCGAATCTCACGTGCTGTAATTGTAGGGCTGTAGTATATCCTCCTTCAAGAGAGGTAAAGAGAGGGAGAGCAGAGTGAGGACTGCTGGTAAATGTCATGCATCATGTCATGTCATCATGCCTGTGTAATGTGAGATGGTCATGAATGAATGCAAGACTGTGATCAGTTTTCTGGACTTGGCAGAATCCAATGGTGAACTTAAGTGAAGTCACCAAGGGCCACAATGTGAGGTGGATGTTTTGTAATGTAAAATAACAGTATCTTATTGCTTGTGGAACTGTATAATAAAGTGTGGAGTAGGGATCTCGGTAGCGGGACTTATAAGTAATAAGGCAAAGTATGAGGCTGGAAATAGCTGACAGATTATACAGATGACAGCTTTGTATCGATTGTAAAAAATAATAACACATCAATTATATATTGATGTGATCTTATATGGTCTATGAGCAATAAAGCTCTATACGTATAAGATCTAAATGTAATGCAAGTTATTATTCCAGGGTTGTGAGCAGAAATTGATGTTGCAACACTATGATCACAAAGTCACCTTCATTCTCTTTGAAATACTCTATTGTGTCTGGCAACCAATCATATAGCATCAAACCATTAGCCATGTGAAATGCTAAGGTATATTTTGTAACTGTTATACTAGTTTGATTGAAAATGAAGCTCTGAGGCCTCTCTTGAGAAGAGCCATGGCACTACTTGAATAAAGACAAGTGGTTTTCATTGAGCTTTAGTCATTGACCAACAGGGGGAAGTCAACAGAAAGGCTTTATTTTTTTTGATGTACTGTATTTAAAATGTCATGACTTTCTTCAAAAGTTAGCAGCCAATTTACTAGACTGGTCCACCAGGTTGTAAATATAGAGAATGTTACAGGATAATGATACTGTTTTTTTTACCCAGGCTTTTTCAGCTGAGAATAAAAGAGTGCCTTTACAATGATTATTATAAAATTATTTTATTCACAATATGATTTGTATAGACAGAATTCCAGAATAAATGCCTGCTAGTTTGTGAATCAAAATAATGTACAAAAACTTATGATACATTAAAAAAAATCAACACATACCTTTTCAATCAACAATCACACAACACTAAACTCACTTTGTGATTTGACACCTAAACAGGATTGGGGTAGTGTGGATTAAAAATTAAACTGATTTAAACAACTATAATCAGTTGCTGCTTCTGGCAAAAGGTTCAGGTTACAGATCAAGAAACTAGATTGTATTGTTTCAAACATTAGGTCCTTACTTAAATGTCTTTTCCAGTCTGCAAAAATAACAATTCTGATCCCGTCAGAATATTTTGCATTCCATTGTTGGGTCTGGACTCTGGACCCACTTGTTGAAAAAACTCGGTCCATTTTAAAAGAAAGGTAATATGTGTTGAAGTAACATGATTTATATTGAAGGTATATTATGATATGAACAACGCTGACCGAACAGATCAAAATTGTCCACTGGATAAATACAGTTTACTATTACAAACAGATAAACATTGGCCCTTTAATGGGTTAGAAAGAGACCATCCCATTCCCTGATACTAAATGACATCATGAACACATACAGAACAAAACCTTTGAAAATTCGAGTTTGGGTTTGTTTTTTGTTTCAGTACACCGTTGACATATATATACTGTACATGATCTGTTTTATTGATCCGTCAAACCAGTAGACGACAAAAATAAAATTCATTGAGGTTAACCAACAAAAAACACCAGTAAAAATGTTCATAAAACATAAATGGAAAAAACATAAATAATACAAAACAATACAAGACAGTAATATTACAATACAAATATTACGAGACGGGAAGTATTTAAATTGGCATGGTCTTCTTCTCTCCAAAGGAATGACTCACGTCTGGTTACAGGAGTAGGGGGGGTGGGTGTGGGGGGTTGCCATAAAAACAAAAAGGGAGAGAGCGAGAGCGACCTTTAAAAAAAGAAGAAAATCTGTTCAGTTTGAAGTCATTTCCAGCGCATATACAGTATCTCCAGTGATGAGTTACAAAACATTTGTAACTTCAACCCATCAGAAGATAAGAAAGAATCTAAAAAGTGTCCAAAATACACTGATGATCGTGCTGTCAAACAATTAAACTATATGGAATCTATGATAAGGTTGTGGGGGTCCCCGCTTCATCTCTCTCTCTCTCTCAGCTAAGGGGTCCTTGGCCTGAAAACGTTGAAGACCCCTGTTTTACTCAATAAAAAAAAAACAAAAAAAACATAAGCACATTACTGATGTGAATTCACTGTCCCTTTACTTCTGGTGCCAAGGTCAGGGCCATCTCCAATGCCGTGAGCGGCTAGGGAGGATTCCGTCTGTCACCGTTCGGACCACATCCAGGCATTACTTTCTTTCACCAAACTCTGACCTTGTGGTAAAAGTCAAGCATTGAAGTAGAGCAGTGGTTCTCAAAGTTGCATCCAGGGACCCTCAGGGTTCCTTGAGGGGGTTCCAAATGAACCCTTAGAGGCCTGTAACTCTGGAAGGTGTACAAACGGAACCAAATTGACATGTATACGGGTCCATCTGGTTCCATTTGTACACTCTCAGAGTTATGGGGGTCCTTGAAATAAATAAATAAAAGGTTTGAGAACCACTGAAGTAGAGCCAGCTCATCTTGTGATTACTGGTAAGGACTGAGTTTGTAGTGGAAGGCTACTTGAAGGGTTCCGAGGATGGGGAGCATGTCAGACATACTGTTCTTTGGGAAACGTGTACGGGGCTACTCCCGGTGGGGGAGGGGACAAGCCCTGAATGGACGGGTATTTGAAGATGGCAGTGGTGGTGGTGGTGGTGGGGGGCAAGAAGGTGTTATTAGACCTGGGCAGGGTGGAGGAGGTGGCGGTGGGACTGGTGGGGCCGTGCGAGGAGTTATAGGGATGCTGAGGTAGAAATGAGAGAGGGGGGTTGATGGGAGGGGAGAAGGGCTCTGGGTAATCCTCCTTGTTACAGGCCAGTCTGTAGCTGACGTAGTCAGCTGTGTTGGGAAGCTCCTCATAGAACTTTCCAGAATACTGTGGGTGGGTGGAGAAAAAAAAGCTACGTCAGGATGTGGAACACACATGCAAATATACTGGACACACATATTCAACACTCTACATATCGTCGTTATCGGGTGGAAAACTTGTATGTCCAAAACCGTTTGTTTTGCATTTATCATTTTTTAAATTATTTAAACTAGTGAAAACAGCCGATCTACAAGCACACAACGCCTCGCACCGCGAGGCGTTGTGTGCTTGTAGATCAGCTGTTTTCACTACTTTTGTGCGATGGCCGTGTATGATGAAGCAGTGCTTTACTTTGCGAAAAACATTACAAATTTGAAACTTGGAGATACGAGGTTTCAGCCCGACAGTGACGATATACAGTACGTCGTACATGGTTACCTGCATGCAGCGCATGCAGACAGACGGAACAAATTTGTAAATGAGCATGCTCTGTCACCACTTGCCAGTTGCATGCGCCGGCCGCATGCTGTTTGTGGAAGCTACTATAGGCATGCAATAACAAGCTGCCTGCCTGTAAACCACAGTCGGCTCTACAGTGGTAGAAGAGATTTATCCATTTCAGAAAGAAAGAAATCATTACCTGAAATTCGTGCTTGAATAATTAAATATAGGAGGTCCTGTCTGCAAAGGTGTTGTCAATGGTGTTGTCAATCAGTTGTATAGTCAATCATTTTAGCAATTGTTTATTTTTATTTCAACCACGGCCTTAAATTACAGACAGCTTTAAGAACAAGCACGAATACATTGAAGCTCATGGCACAGTAGTGTGGCCATTCAAGCCTTATGGCACATGCTTAACAACACTGATAGATTTAGGGGCCGAACAGGCACGGCTGCAGTTGAATATTAGATTTATATGCATACAAGAATGTATGAGATATACGTACAAGAATATATACAAACATACAAATACAATATACAGTATGTGTACTATAATCCCTGCAATATTATTATTGCTATATTTCTAATTGTTCTGTGCAATTTTATGATACATGTACATGACGTACACTGTGACTTAAGTCCTACTATCTATGTCATCCCAGAATATACACTTACAAAACTGTACAGTGCATGTCATGCTTACACCTGTTCTGACCTCATATTCCTTATAATCCTATTTTTTTACTTTTTTACTTTTAAACGTACCGGTATTATTTTATAACTCACTCACATATTGTATACATATCTCGCCATATATATAATATATTATAATAATTATGCTTTGACTGAGAGAAATGCAACAAGTACAATTATTTACATGTGAAAATATATAGGCCTACAAATAAACAGATTGTGATCCAGGGAATCAGCTCACTTAAGAATTGCCAAATGAAAGAGAAGAGTGACGTATATAGCTGCACTACGTGCAAGTGTTTTTATCAGTCTAAATAATATAAGAGCCCATCGCCCCCAATTAGAATGCTGTACCACACACTGAATTTCAGTGGTCTAGTAGTGGCAAATCAAAGCAGTTACCCCTAACTGCCACTTGGAGTCGCCAACGTACAGTATATGAAGAGTGAAAACTCCAGAGATGCTTTAAGCATACTACAAAAATATATTTCACATTTTCAATATTTCATTGAATATTATAATGTCCAAAGATGCGGCCACATGTAAACCTTAATTATGCTTATTAGGGCAGATTCTGCCAATGCTTTTCAATTCAATTTTCCATTTGCAGACATCCATCCACAAATGGCAAACAAACTGCTCTGTTCTCATTGAAATGCATTGGCAGAACCCGCCCTCATAGGCAGAATTCCAGTTCGGTGTGAGCACACCCTGATATTGGTTTCTAAATCTTAATCTATGTAAAACAGCACCTGAATATCCTCCCCTGGCTTCTTCCTTACAGGCTGAGAAGGTTTTCGTGATGGCGAGTCTTTGCTGAAAAAAGGAAAAGAAAATCAACATAAGTAAGTATGAATATAAAGGTTCATAAAATGACACTTCATTTGCTTTCATTACAACATAGTAAATGACAACAGATAAGAGAATGCATGATTATACATGTTGCTACTATATAAACACCTATAATTATTTTAAAAATATATTCTAGGAGAAAAGTGCATGTCAGATAAAGGTAAAGAAGAGATAACATAATATGTACATACGAGTTTCCGTCTTTCTCAATGTTACTCCTTATCTTGAGAATCAGAACCGTAATGGTGATTCCCAGGAGGACGCCAGCAGCCAACAACAAGGCAATCACACCGATGAGATTAGCTGTGTCTACCTGCGGTAAAGGATTTTCTAAATAAGAAAAAGAAAGACGACATTTATAAATACAAACCATTTATTATTAACGAAAGCACAGAACATTTTGTGAGAATTAACCTTTCATAAATTACGTTTCAGGACTAGTGTCCAAGGCCATGTCTTTTTGTCCCTTACCTACAGTGGTGTAAAGCAATGGTTCTCAACCTGTGGGGGTCCCCAGATTATTTTTGGGGGTCCCCAGATGATTAACTTAATGTGCTACTAGTACTACTGCAACATTGTTTTCTCTCTCAACAGTAAACAAACCAACATAAAGTTTATAGTGTGTAGAGGTTATCTGCACATTTCTAAAGTGACAATTTAAGGACTTTTTATACCTCTAAAATGACAAATTAAACATTGGCCAAATTGTCAAATATTAGAGGCAGAAATTGTGAAAATAGCCGATCGACATGCTCACAACGCCTCGCGTTGCGAGGCGTTGTGAGCATGTAGATCTGCTATTTTCACAATAGAACCGTGTTATACAAAATGTAATGCCTCAACTCTTAGTGCTCGTCAGGGTGGGGGGTCCCCATTTAAAATATGATTATTTTGGGTGTCGCTGCCTGAAAAGGTTGAGAACCACTGGTGTAAAGCAACATCTATTCAAGTACTGTACATAAGTACAATCTTTAGTTTTTCTTTTACTTCACTGGATTATTTCCAATTTTCTGTACTTATGTACTTACTTATACTCCACTATATCTCAGAGGCAATATTATACTTTTACTCCACAACAATTATTTGAAAACCTAAGTTAAAAGACTTTGTAGATTGGGATTATTGTTACATACATTAACTGTTGGAAAAGTTTGGTTAATATTCTTCTTCTTTCGTGTATCATCGTCCTTGATGATTGGTTGACAACATTGTATTTCACAAGATTTCTTGTCATAATATTAATACAATATTTTGTTCCAATTTTGTCTAAAGGTCAAACTACTGTACATGACAGATCATCAATTAATGGTGCTGTTTGTCCCTCATATGTTCCAACAAAAACCCTGTTATTCTAACATTGTTATTCCAACAGCCTTGACACTGTACAAGTGTCTGATATTTAACTGGTAAACCATCTTTAAGTAAACAATCTTTATCCTTATGGGGTGACGGCAGGAGCTGTCGACAACCAGATTACACCATCATGTCAACAACTCTGTTGTGTTCTGACCACTGATAAAGGTCATCTCAACCACTTCAGCCCTGTATATATTTCGTCAATGTTAAAATAGCAGATCTACAAGCTGCTTACCTATCACACTGATGGCCACAGAGGCCGACTGCGTCCCGATGCTGTTGGTTGCATCGCACACATAAGTTCCTTCCAGGTCATTGGTCACTGGCCCTTTGAAGGTCAGGATGTTGTCTTTGATCTCCACGTTGCTCGGTATGCTGCCGTTTAACCTGAGGAGAGCAGAGAGGATATCACACATCTGACCACTTCCTGCACTTACATTAAAGCTCAAATCTGTCACTTTTTTGGTGTGAATATAAAGTTATTTTGACCAATCTGTATTTGGCAGTGTATGTTAATACAATATAACAGGGTCTTCAACGTTTTCAGGCCAAGGACCCCTTAGTGGAGAGAGAGATGAAGCAGGGACCCCCACAACCTTCTCATAGATTCCATATAGTTTCATTAATCATTAGTGTATTTTGGATTCATGTCAATTTGTGTTTTCAGATATTTAACCACTTGAACCGTCAATACTTAATAAACTTGACCTTTCAATCTGTACTTAGTCTGCTCTTTTTCTCCTCTACACCAAACCTCTTAGCTGAAAATAGCCGATCTACAAGCTCACAACGCTTGTAGATCGGCTATTTTTGGCTAAAGTTCTCAGAATATGGACGCTAGTGTACAAGTGCTTAATATAAAAAAGTCACAAATATTTGGAGGACCCCCTGTAGTAACTCTGAGGATCCCCTAGGGGTCCCAGACCCCCTGTTGAAGACCCCTGCAATATAACATTAATACCACAACCACAGCATTTGTTTGTAGTTGCCTACTCTTCTCTTGAGTAGTGTATATCCTGTGGTTGGGTACGAGTCCAACCACTACTGGTTGACAATTGGTATTGCATGAAGCTCAAAACAAAATATACTGTATCTTCTGCTTTCTAGCTTTCTGCTTTAGCTCAGGCAGCAGTACACGTTTTGGCACACTTTAGGTTGAATTCACTAGTACATTCACACACAAACATACAAACAGCTGTACTCACACTCTCCATTGATAGAGGGAGACAGCTGGGTTGGCATCAGCCTGGCAACTCAGCTGGACGTCGTCTCTGTTCAGGTACCAGTTTCCATCAAACCCATCAACTGACACTTCCGGCTCATCTGGGACACACACACACGTTTATAACTTTATGTTACTATATATACTTGTGTGAGCACATCAACATTTAGCACAGCATCACGATAGCCGAAAATAGCCAGAAGATGGCAAATCTCCAAGCTCTCAACGAGTGGCAGCGCAACTGTCATTGTATTCGTCATGACACGTGGGAATTCATAGAAAGCAATCCTTCCAACTAAAATCCTTCTGAAGGCTATTATTATAAAGAAAGACACAGACAGCCAGCTACAGGAACAATCAGAGATAAACAGAAAGAGAAAGGAAAAAATTATCCTCAAACCTAAAGAAAAAAACTATGAAAGGACGTAGGTAGTGTCTCACATTGGACATCAAGGGTGACTCTGTCTGTGAATTCCTCATCGTTGTAGGTGGTGACGCAGGTGAGGACCTCCTGGTGTGTCTCTCTGCTGGGCACCAGGATGTAGTCGCTCTGCACTGTGAAGGTCCCGTCTGGATTACTGATCTCCTGGGTCACGGCTTCACCCTCCACCCTGGTATCCCACCTGTTCACGTCATCCAAACCCGGGTATGTTAGTTCAGTATTAGGTCGGATTAGTTTACCAGTTGACCGCAATAAAAAATCGAAATCCTTTTGAAAATAACCTATCTACAAGCTCACAACACGCCACAGTGCAACGCTTTGTGAGTGTGTAGATCGGCTATTTTCCACCCCAGAAAGAAACACCTGGCTGCAATGACATGTACAATTGGGATGTGTACAATTGGGAAGCCAGGGTTAAAGCGGTTAAAGGGTTGGTACTCCTGAGCCAATCATTTGAATGTTTTGCTTAGGAATGCAACAAAAAACTAAAAATCTCCAGGAATTCAAGGTTTCATGGGGTGTGTAATTGATAGAAAATACGTATTTTGGGGGATGAACTACCCCTTTAAGTTCATACTTAAAAATGAATCTGAAATACTTGTTTTGCTGTGTTCACTTGAGAATATAACACTTAGGAACTACCTATTATAGAACAGACTCATACACAGACAGGCACACTTATATACGCACACAAGCGCGCACCCACACACATAAGTATACTCATATCTCACCTGATAGTGCAAGCTGGTTTCCCATTGGAACACGTACAAGTGGCCACTGGTGTTTTCATGTTGGAGGAACGAGCCACTTGCGTGGGTGTGGACAGACTCATCTGCGTTCTAGGGCGTGCTGATCAACAACATTATAAAAGTGGAACGTTTAAAATAAAATGCTATGAACAAAACAATACAAACCAAATAAAAAACAAAGATAGGTTCATTTTGCACATGAATATGGTCTGTCTGTATTTCACTTAAAGCATAGTCAAAGCTACAAGTCTTACTGTTGACAGTGAGGTTCACTGTGTTCTCTCGGTTCCCAGCAGGGAAGGTGGTGTATTCACAGATATACATGGCCTCGTCAGAGAGGCGGAGCGATGAGATGGTGATGGTGGTGTCCTCCAGCACCGGAGTTCGCCGACGCACCGCCCCACTTTTAAAGACGACGCGGTCCCGGTAGGGCGGGGCCACAGACACCCCGAGGGAGGGGTTGGCGATCGCTACGTTCTGCTTTGTGCCGTTGACCAGCTTTTGCCATGTCACCTGGGACGAGATGAGATGAGATCATTGAGCATCTGTGTCATTTAAATTTTTTAGACTTTGTCTGTTCAAAAATAGTAGATATATAAACTCACAGCGTGTCAATTTGTGCCACACTGTGAGCTTAATTTTGAAAACGAGTTCAAATCTTTGACTATATACAGTATATATTTTTTAAAGTGAACATTTTTTATTCAAATCTTTGCTTGTGGAGGAACATATCATTTTGGGGTCCTTGCAAAGTTTGAGAACCTCTGAAATAGCAACATACGTTTTTCAGAAAACTGTTAACTCAATAGCTGCCGGGCGCCGCTAGGTGCCGCTAGAGTGCCAGCCATTCTCCCGTAGGCATTCACTATCACATCCGGGTCGCCAGCCTGAACTGGCTTGGCTTTTCACTCGAATGAGTGCTATGCTAGCGAGCCGGAGGAAGTTAGCTATCAGTTAGCAATCGACTATATAATTTTTTAGAAGAGCGATCTTAAGTTATTCAGCCGCCAAAATAACTTGTCTGCTGGCCTCGGAACACAATCCGGAGAAAATCCGCTGTAAAGATGTGTTTTTCTATTGGAGTGGGCGGCGTGGCGCGGCCTTTTCTTCCCATTACGGGCCGTGTAAACACAGAATCGTGGCCTTGTGCTAGGATGCTAAATTAGACCGGAGGCCTCCGATTATTTAATTCATTTTACTAAAGGAACCGAATAATGTCGGTTCTTGTAATCCTTAATACGTCTTGCTGAAACAGCGTTTTTTTGGGGGGGCTCTAAACTTTTTTCTAAACCATTTTCAATGGAATAAATCATCGGGACAAGTAGAATGGCTCGTTGGGAGGCGGTGGAGGAGCCAGGACCACCCACGTCGCTACTAGCAGCTCAGGGTAAGCGAAATAGATTAAAAAATTAGTATTGGAATGGAAAAAAGAACCGAGATTATTCGGTTTTCGCACAGAAAGAGTTAAGATATAGAATGGGGTCAATGGGTTAAGTGCAGCAAAGTAGCCCTGCATTAGCCTGGGGCCAGCCTATATACAATGCAGCTAACTAGTAACTGCGTATCATCCCCTCCATGTTTTAACCATAGGTTTTAACATGTGTGGGGATGAAGTCTAGCTCCAGCTAGGCTAATGAAGTCTAGCTCCAGCTAGGCTAGCCCTGCATGGGTGCCTAATGTTGCCCTTGGTCACAGGGGTAGGATTCTGATTGAGTGAGGGCTAAATATTTTGTTTCCCATGCGAGAGACCTGGGTTGGAATCCAGATGGATGTTTACCAGGGCTGTTGTCAGGACTTTATTCAGAAATACTGAAGTCATCGAGTTATGTCCAAAGAATTAGTCATGGTCTAACATTTGAAATGACTTTTGCAGGAATTGATTTTTTTTCTTCATACTATTAGTTTCAACATGAAAATCTAATATTATATTAAACCATTATACAGTATTAAGTCCAGTGATGGAAACAATCTGCAAAAATGACAAAATGAAATTGAAATAAATTAAAAGTATGCATACGAAAAAAGGCAACGTAATGTGACTGCTGTCATTGCAGGAAAAGAACCGTTAATATTAAGGAGGAGGAAGACTACCTGTGAGATTTTTACTGGCGGGTCGCTGTTGATAAACCGACAGCGGAGATCCACTTTTGACCCCATGAGCGCTGACTTCTCATCATCCATTTCAACAGACTGGCCATTCACTGTTAGGGACAGAAACACAGGGGTTAAATAATTGTACACACAAACACACAGAGCGAAGTAAGCACACACACACACACACACACACACACACACACACACTTGCAGACAAGAGACATTGTAATAGTGGGCATAGCATTATGGGGAACATGTTGGCTCAGTTTCAAGCCATTACAGTAACAGCAAAGGCAAAGACTGTGCATGGATTCATCTCATTACATCTTGTCATGACGCTGGCTATAGAAGCATGATAGGGTTCGTAAGTTTTGTCGTAAAGATGATTAACATGACTGGAAAACAGACTTCATGATTTTGTGATTTTATGTTTAAGTGCATTTGTAGGAACAAAACTAAACCATATTTAATCCTTTCTAATGAGTTCTCCTTTGATAGAGGTATGAAAAGAAAACATATGAAAGTAGGGAATTAATGCCCTGTCTCCTTTCTGACACACACATGGCCCTTAACAGCATATTTATTGAATAATAAAATGCTTTGTGATGTGTTATGATTATTGTTATAAAGAATTACAAATACGTATGAAATTTAGCAAATATAATTAATTATCAGTGTTATAAGCAGATCATAACGCACCTTAAAGTATGTTTATAATGCATCATATGGGCTTCATAGAAAGTGTTATGATAACTGCTGCCCCTTCCCCCAACAGCATGATGAAAGGTCACAGATTAGAGGGAGGTATAAATAGGTGTGATCTGAATGGCTACTGTTCTCACACTGACTTTAGTGGTCACCAGCGGAGTCCGTCCCTCATCGCACACAACTTAATTGTACAACACCACTAAAGTGTGTGTGTGCGCGAGCATGCATGTAGATGCTTAAGTACTTGATATAACAATGAATGTCTAGTCACAGTGTTGTTGGAGAGTGTTGATGGCTGCTGTAGAAAAAAAAGGGATTATAAATGGATTCTGGGATTGACTGCGTGAGTGCGTGTGTTTGTGCACTTGTGCGTTCGTGTGTGCGTGCGTGCGTGTGTGTGTGTGCGTGTGCGTATGTGTGTGAGAATGAGGTCAGCTATTGTTCTACACTTTTTTGTTCAAATCAACTTCATTGTCTCCAAACTGGCATCTACACTAATAGCTCACATCAACAAACAAAACATTTCTGGATACTCATTGACTGAAATCGTTCAACCTTTTCCTCAAGATCTGGTACATAATAACGCTTGTGTTTTCACTGATAAGTTCCATTCATATCGGGAAAAGAAATAATGATGCTTTCATATAGTTCATGTAATTCCTTAACTGCATGAGCGAGATGATCTTATATTCTCCTTTCCAGACCCACTTTATTCCTCACACTGACAAGACAGTAAGGGTCCAGAGAACGCCCTGTCACTCCTGTCAGCTTAGGAAGTTGATCTTTTTAAAAGAGAGCAGACAGCCCCCCACCCTCATATGCCATCCCTCTGCAATGTTCCTTTACTAAGACAGCCAGTATGAAGTGTAAGAGAGGAGACAGAATAGGATGGGTGGGAGAAATGAGAGGACATGATTCATCTCTATGCCAGCCTTCAGCATGTGTGTGTTGGTCGACTCTAGAGACTAGACTAGAGACTAGAGACAAGCGTCATCTCCTCCATGCCATGGCTACATCTTTTGTACAAGGATAGACACAGCTCCTTCCGAGGAGCCAAGAACCTGCTCTGTTAAGTCTAATTTATGTCTGTCTATGAAGTTGAGATTTTAAGCTTTTGTTTTTTTAGTTGCCACAAATTATTGTGAAGGCTCTAAGCAAGGCCTCTGCCAGGCACTTTGATTTGTCATTTGTTTGTATTCCTTTAGTTAGTTTTTCTGAATGTTTCTCTCCCTCCCTTCACTCATTGTTGAATGTTCACGGTTGAATAAAAAGTAAGAGAGAGAGAGAGATGTCTGTTTTTTTAGTGCATTCAGATTGTCAAGGATGGTCTGCCAATTACTTTCTAATAAAGTATTCAATCAATCAATCAATGAGGGTGGATTCTGCCAATGCATTTCAATGGGAATGGAGCGGTTTGCTGCCATTTGCAGATTTAAAAAAAAAAGAAAAGAAAAAAGAATCCTATTGAAATGTATTGGCAGGTATAAATTGGCAGGAATAAAAGTGTGATATGACCGTTCCCTTAATTAGTTTTGCAGAATGTTTCCCTCCCTGTTTTTGTTACTGAAAACTGATTTTGCTGTTACACTTATTTTCATTCTTTCTTTTAAATAAAACTTCACATTTTCCACACATTGTTTGTTGTGATCCAAGAGCCAAGCCCCCTTGCAAATGCCAACTTTTTATGTGGATATGCATCCTGTAGTGTACACTGTCCAAATAGTTCTGTTATCACACCTTAGTATTACTCTATTTATATTTTTTACTTTAGATAGCATATATGGCAGGTATACAGGTATGTTGCTTACTTGAGTAATATATTTAAGTAACTTATGTAGCTAGATGCCAGGTTTGAGGTCTATAATTATGTTATCCTGGTTCTGTACTGTGTGATGTCCCAGAGTTCTATTCCCACTGTACTTTATAATGTGAATGTCCTCGAGTCAAGAATTACGAGTGTCAACTGGTAAACTACTTGTCAGTACACAAGGGAGTCATTGTATCTAATCAGTTAATGGGAACTGACTAACAGCAGAGAAACAATACAACTGGTACATCCGCTGGACGGCAGGTGCCAACAGTGGAATAGGCAAGAAAATATAGAAGTCTGCACACTGATTGAATAAAAGTTCCCAGTCAAGGCTTTATTATAGATTAGTGTTTCGACATAAGGTATACTTCAGAATGAGGCAAGGGACAAAAACAACACTCCTTATAGCAGTAACACCTCAGACCAGCCAGCCATCAGTGCTGGGCTGAAATGATCACACAGGTGCAATCGTTGTGCTTCGAGAGTCTGTTGACTTTACTCAAGTTTCAAAGCAGCCTACAGTAGCAATATATAGAATGCAAAACAACATTTATTTTGTATCCAAAAAACAACGAAAAACATTTCAAACCATAGATGGTGGTCTGACTAAGTAGCTAATAATAGTCCAGGATGACGTCCGTCCTCCACTACACTGTATTGTCTCACATCGCCCTCTCCCTGACCTCAAAGACCCTAACCCCTTATATTACTAGTAAGATGCCACAGGGCGACATGCAACACCGCCCTAAAGGGCGAGGTCGCGCCAATTCTTGGCCATCTGGCCAGTGATGTATATCGGATATGGATACCCATATATGGAGATCCATGTACTGTATATAGTACATCCCTTTTATGCCCATACATGGAGATCCCTGTCTGAACCAGCCGCACAGATACTGTATGGGGCTTTTAAGCCGTGACATCATTTTGTAGTCAGACCTCCAAGCAGATTTATTGTCAATATCTGTCCCTCGCTATTTCAACAGATCCGAGACAAAAATAACGACTAAAGTATAATTCTACCACTTTCCTTTCAACAACAAAGAGAAGAAAAATGTGTAAATAGCAAAAATTGTAAAAAGATTCGCTTTTTTGGGGGGCAAAAGTTCTCTGCCTACAAAATGATGTCAGACTTAACAGCCCCATATGAAGTCCTGTTAGATATGGGCTTAATATTGATAACATCAGGGATCTCCATATATGGGCATAAAAGGGATTCTGTTAGAGTGGTTCCCATGACATCACAACACACAATATATGTTATGCCCATACCTATCTGAACCAGCCTCACAGATATGGGCCATGTCTTGGCCATCTAGCCAGTGATATATATTGATGACATCAGGGATCTTCATATATGGGCATAAAAGGGATTCCGGGGAATACCCATATATGGACTTTTACATAGGTGAAGTCACCTGTGATATCACCTGTGATGTCACAGTGATGTGTCAAGGGAACCAACTCATGGGCTGTGTCCGAAATGCGGAACACGTTCCCTACTCCCTAACCCTATGAGGGATCCAGATGTAGTGTACAACAGTAGTGAACAAATCAGCGCATTTCGGACACTACTCCCGTCGCCATCTGGTTGCGTCATCGCTGTCGCACAGTTAAAACGCTCAGTTGGAGCAATACAAATAGATAGCCGATCTACAAGCTCTCAACAGGGGGCAAAGCGACGCGTTGTGAGCTTGTACATCAACTCCCCAATGCTTGTGGATTGTAAATAACATACCAACATGTTGCGGTGTTATGAGAAATAGGCCTATATAATTATGTTTTAAAATAAAATAATGTTTTATATATTTTTTAAATTGTATTAATTAATTGGTGTGAATGAATGAATAATGTTTGTGCCACATTCATTTGTCTCACATGCAGACATACACCCATGTTTGTGATAAAATAGGTTATTCTTGCTAATTTAAATAACATTATTTATCATGATTATTATTATCAGCTGTGGAAGGTTGGGAAGAAAGAGAGAGATCGAAAAACAAAAGTCTTCAGCGTCTATTCTCGTATAATTCTCTTCATAAACAACTTTAGAGCTTTTTTCATCATTTGTTCTCTGGTGACAAGGCTGTGGACATTTGTACGAGTTGTTTTTCTTTAGCCGGTTCTGCTACGGACGGCTCTGTCGCTTTTGCTCAGCAACACGTGGCTACGGCTAGCTGCATTCATTGCCTCCTGCCAGAGACGAGCCTGCAGTGTGCGGTGTGCGCTTGCACACCGCATGTGCGTCCTCAAAGTGCGAGACAGCGGCCGCAGCGCAGTGCATTGTGGGGCAGTAGGGGCTTGAATAGTGACCATCGAATGCACACTACAAATCCAAATGCATTGTGGGATACTTCAGTACACTATATTAGGGTACAAAAATGCTCACTATACATTCGGACACTAGTTCAAAATGGCAGAGCCCCATTTTAGTACACTACATTAGAGAATAGGGTGGATTTCGGACGCAGCCATGGACTGTAAAAATGTGTACACTCACGGCTTCACATCTACACAGTACACACAGACAAGCTGTGAAATTTCTCATGGTAAACTGCGACCTTCGGTCGCAATAACCATACCCAGGTTTTGTTTTGTTTTTCAGACTTGTGCCATGTCAGTTTGACCTGGCATATTCGAATTCAAACTCAAACTAATGATGAGTATATACCGTATATCGCCAACTCACTGAACTTGATAATAATAAACCAACAAAAGGAGTAACCATGAAACAGGACTTTGAAGTGGATCGTCCTCCTTCAGGAAGAGAATCGAGATAGGTGGAAGTTCAAAGGAGTAGCACATTAAACGTGCTGAAACTTCACTCACTGGGAAATGTTCAGGGTCAAACAAACAGTGAACAGAGAGAGATGTCTGTCCTTTAGTGCATTCAAATTGTCAAGGATGGTTTGCCTATTACTTCTCAAATGAAAAATCTGGCATTAACCGAAACCCTTGACCTTGACCAAAGAATAAAAACTGCATATCCTTCGGTATTCTTTACCTACAGTCCTTAGACCCATTGTGCCTCCTCAACAGTGTGGACAAAATAAAAGCATACACTGTTTCAAAATATTCTCATTCACAGTCTTGTCCCTGCCTGTTTTTGCTTCTTTTGCCCCTAAAATGAAATATACTTTAGAAGATTTGAATTAGAAATCTATGTGGGTCACATGATCTCAGAAATCACCAATATGTCCAGGGTTACTGTTAGTTTTCCAGGTCATCAGCTTGAAATGTTGTATTCTGACAATCAATAATAAAGCCTTTTGCAAATCAATAAAACTGACATCATTGACAGCTTTTCAGTATAGCTATAGCTGTGTATTGCTCATTGCTGTGACCTCAAATATGTATAATGCAGTGCTTTGAACCATCGACATCTGAATGTAAAAGTCTACATAGCCAAATTACTATATTTGCCGGTCCCAGTGTGAGTTATGGGGAGCTTCACTCCTTCGCTTAAAACATATAAGCTCCCCTGAAACCAGGCTCCGCTTTCCTGGTAGTCTTTACCAGATATGACGATCAAACCTTTTGCACAGACTCACAACAAGACCCCATTGCATAATGAGGCAATGTGAGTGTTTTAATATTTCCGCTTGCCTCCGTGCCTCGCATGATGTTTTCTTGGCCATCATAGCCAAGCAAACATCATGGGAGATGATATACTCCCATGATGGGAGAGTGTTTTTTGCAGGTCTTTCAGTCCGAGTGTATCAAAAAAGCAACTCGGTTATGCACCGTTGGTCCGACCAGTTTAACATTCACCAGGTTAGCATTCAACAGCGTCGGCAGGTTAGCATTTCACAAGGTTAGCATTCACCAGCGTTAGTTTTACTGAGGTTAGTTAGGGTTAGGGCTAAGGTTAGGTTTAGGTGTATCTCCGTCCCCCCGATTTTCGACTCCTCCGCGCAGCCACTCACAAGCTTCCGCTGCCTTAACCCAGTTGCCTTTTTGATACACTTGGACTGAAAGTCCTGCAAAAAACACTCCCCTCCCATGATGCTGTTATGCTGACATTTTACATAATGAGAAGATGATAATCTGAAGTGGTAGTTAAGTGATAATTACAATGAGCAAAAGCACTGTATGGTCTTAAACGCTTTAATTGCGACCGTAGGTCGCATTTACTATCAAACCCTGCACAAAGTGTAACTCCGTCCCTCCGTCTGTCTGTCACACCTCACACGTCACACTCTTGCCCTGCTCATATCTCCGCAACCGTTGCCCCGATCCATGCCAAATTTTGCACACACGTTCCTTGCCTGCCAAACTACAACCTCCAAGGACCCCCGGAGCTCCAGGGACCCCCAGGTCCCTGGGGGACCCCCAGATGTAAAAAATGACCAAATGTGCAAAAATGACCAAATGACCACCACCAACGGGGCTGCTCACGGGGAATTCCCGGGGACCACCGACTCCTGGTGCTCCAGAACGGATGCAAAAGTGGTGGCGCCCCCAGTGGAGGACCCCCTCCACTGCAGCTCACATAAAATGCCGTAACTCGGGCTAGGAGCGTCCGGGAGAGCCGGGACCGGTACCTATTCGTCCGCCAAGGCAACGCGGAGACCCCACCCCTCATTTCTCACATGCGCCTCTTCTAGCGCCACCATGAGGCCGATTCTTGCAAAACACATTTTTGGACACTGCTCCTACAGATTTTGCCCTAAAATCACACAAATCGGTACACACTATGTCTACACGTCCCCCTACACTCAGGAACCAATGCCGCTTACAGCCCTCTTTGTGTATACATGTCACCTGACGGTCGCTTATCTCCCGATTAGGGAGTCTTACTGGTACATTAGATGTATGTCCTTCCTGGGATTCAAACCCAGGTCTACTGTGCAGGAGGCAATAGTTTCTACCAAAGAGCTATTAAGCCCACTTGGGCACAGGAGATATTGCGCTTTGAGGTTCAGGCAAAACCACCTGTCAACCAGTCGTGTTCCTGCCTGAAGGTTCATCACAGGTTCTAAATGTCTCAATAGTAGAGAGCTGGGAGACGGTTTCCAACCACTGCAACTGTAATTATATTAGCATGCAAGCTTGTTGTTTAATGGCAGGTATTTCATACAGTATGTAGGACAATGACAAGCAGGATATCTCAACTCTTGATGCATTGAGCAGACTTCCTCCACCCACAAACTATTCTTCATCTCTGTGCTGAATCCACAGGAAGAGCAGCAGAAGATGAGGGATGTCTTGGTTAAGCATGAATCTCATATAATAGATGGGTCATGGGTGTATGGATGTGGGGTCTATTAATTCCCTACTTTCATATATTGACATTGTTTTTTCTTTTCATACCTCTATCAAAGGAGAACTTCATTAAAAAATGAATAAATATGGTTTTGTTTTGTTCTTATTGCCATCTACAAATGCACTTACACACAAAAGCATGCCAAAATATAAAGTACATTTTCCTGTCACATTAACCATCTGTACGACTAAACTTCTGAACCCTAGCTGCCAAGCTGGAATACATGCACTGTATAATCTTTGCCTTGCTGTTACTGTAATACACATAATGGCTTGAAACTGAGCCAAAATGTTACACGTAATACTATGCCCACTATTACTATGTCTGCAAGCCTGTGTGAAGTGTGTGATGGCTGTGTGCGTGCGTTCGTGTATGCATGTGTGCATGCATGTGTGCATGCATGTTTTTGTGTCACTGAGTGTATGATGTGTGGGAGGTGTGGTATTATTGTATGCATGTGGGAGGTCTTGAAGGTCACACACATCTGCACTTAGGATATTAAATTCTGTATGAGAGACATTACACTTCACTAGTTGGTGACTGGTGTCTGTAAATACAGTATGTGACCTGCTCCGACAAATGGATGTCACAAAACACATTTTTAATTGTGTCTCTTATGTTTCTCCAGATATCCCAAAACAAACTGGTCAGGCTACTGCTTGGCCTTACACCTATAACGCTTGCCCCCTGCCAGGGTCAGATGGCTCAGGGTAGAGGGCACAGTACAGCTGTGCAGACCTCGAACTCTTTCCTGTCCTTTTTTTGGTGTGCAAACTGCTAATAAATCATTCAATCAATCAATAATCAGTAATGTTTTACACATCCAGTATATGCATAGCTCACAATGGTTTAAGGCCTTGTGAGGCAACATGGTTTAAGGCTTAAACCATGTTGGGTGCAGGGTTGAGACAATTTACAAAACAAAAACAGGATATCAGCACTCTCAGTTCCATCATCTACTTATTGATGGCAAAACAAAACATATTTCATCTCTAAGCCATCATCAGCATGATCGCAGCAACAGAAATGCCATTGTATAGGAGCAGACGCTATTCGGCACAGATCCATGATTACAGCCATCTGTTTGTTTAGTTCTTTTCCCATTACGCTTCGCCTTTTCATAGACACACACAACCTCAAAGCATTGTGATCACATGGCTACAGGTAGACAGAAGGATGGAGGGAGGTAGGGCATGTATCCTGGAAGATTTGCGTTCCACTGAGAATACATTTTTTATGCTGTCCAAAGTATACACAAATTCAGTTGATAAACTTGTTATGGTATGGTCACATCGAAGTTTAAGTCTACCTATGAGGGCAGATTCTGCCAATGCTTTTCAATGGGAATGGAGTTTGAATCCGCAAATGGCAAGAAACCCCTCCATTCCCATTGAAATGCATTGGCAGAATCTGCCCTAATTGGTAGAATGAAACTTTGGTGTGACTGACTGTCCCCTTAGGTTGCTACAGTCAATTCTAAGTGTTTCTTGGAATCACAATCAGAAACACTTTATCGCCAAGTGTGTTATTCATACTAGAGAACTGCTTCATCATGCTTTACTCATCTCATACATCACTGCAGTGCACAACTACTGACAACTCCTGTTATTACAGAACGCACATTCAGAAAAACTATATATCTTATTCATTTGGATCTGTATTTACATTTACACAGGTCAACAGCAGAAAGGACGCACACCTAATGAGATCCAGGCTATGGAACATGCACAACTGGTCAAAGAAATAGCCACACAGGGAGCGTGTCGATATTGTGACATACAGTAGCATCTGTTCGACGGTTCATCCTTTTGACACAAGTGAATTTTAACCTGGTGAAAAGCTAACCTGCCGACGCGGGTGAGTAGCTAACCTGCCAACTCCCTTAGTCGAAATGATGGGACGTAGAAATAGCAAGATTTCCCCAACCACACATAGCCAACGTTTGACACATTGTTAGGGTGACCGAAATGGTGCTGTGATAATAAATGTCACTGTAATTATGAGGAGTGTGCTGCTTTTTTCTTTTTTACTAGTTACACAATTACAATCAGGCACACACACACATGCACTCACGCACGCACGCACGCGCACGCACGCACACACACACACACACACACACACACACACACACACACACACACACACACACACACACACACACACACACACACACACACACACACACACAAACACAAACAATGCATTACCTGAGCCACCAATCACTTTCTCAACTGGACCAACTATAGCTTATACAATCACTATAATTGGAATGCTTGATAAATAAATGGCACATACTTCACCTGCATTGTCCAACTAACACAAACATGCATACCGCCGGCACACACACACACACACACACACACACACACACACACACACACACACACACACACACACACACACACACACACACACACACACACGCCACAAACACAGACTTCAACTGAGCACTGCAGCTGAGCTCATTATTGGCTTTAGGTGAGGAACAGACAGCCCTGGCTCCTCTACGACCACGAATATATGCACACAAGCATCCAAACAGGCATGCACAAATGCACACACGTGCTGTGTCTGTCTGTGCCCCATATCTCTGACCCCACTCTTAACCTTCCTGAGGAGAGGAGAGCATTCATCACATATTCTGCTATTGTCAAACAGTCTGGGAAATGACCTCACTGGCCCAGATGTCTCTCAGACAACAACAACCCATAAACAGTCCATGGGAAAACGTTAGAACAGTAGTGGCATTGTTTCACACCTCCTCCTGCAGGATGTGTGACATGACGGTATAGAAAGAGCACTGCAGGATCCTGGGATGCACTTGGGCAAATCATAACAACCTTGACAGCCACTATTTGTTATCCGTAAAGGACGTCCTCCGTCTTCTCTCGTCTCATTATGAAATCGTACAATGACATTCTTCTGACTACCTCACCACTCACTTCCTTATCTTGTGCCTATACAGCTGGAGTTCATCAGAGAGTCAAAGTGGAAGGTACACAGAAATGGTATCTGTCATTGGTGCACATGTCACAAATATTACACAGTAAACGCCTGTGTGTTTTGTTTAACTCAGGTCTTATGCCTTATGCCTTAACTTCTTTGCCTTTTTTTACTATATAGACATATTTTTTTAAATATTTCAAATAGCTGATCTGCAAGCTCACAACGTGCAGATGTAGATCAGCATTTGAAGTATTTAAAAATGTTTTTCAAAATAGTAAAAAAAGGCAAAGAAGTTAAGGCATAAGGCATAAGACCTGGATCATAATAGAGCCCCAGTGTGCAAATGGCCCTCTCGCTCTTAAATGTTATGAACACTCAGGATGTATTCTCTCTACTGCATATTCTTAGACTAGGAGGAAGTGTCTGTCAGTGGTGGACAAACATAGTCAGTTCATTGAAAACAAAGGCACTGAAATATGAATACATGATCTCAGTCGGAAGCGATCAACACATACAGTACATAGTAAACAGGAACAACATGAGTAAAACATGTTGACAGTTTTTGCTATATACAGGCCGGGAACACAGTTTTGTGTAGTACAGTACATGTACAGTATGTAGCAACACATTTGTTTTTGTAATTTTTGAATAATATTTGACGTTTTTCTGAAAACTTAGGTCAGGCCTAAATGGGTTAACTGACTTAGCCACGGTGCATTGAAATGAGTGATCAGATGGGTGTTCATGTGTCTGGCTCAAGGACATTTTGACATGTTCACTTCACTCCCATATTGGCAGTCCTGTAAATGGGCAGCCCTGAAGCCTCATTTACTGTATAAAGGAGGAGCGTGACTGGCTGACATCACTACACATTAACGTAGAAGCCAATAACTGTGGCCATGCATACATACTGTAGGAAATTGTTTGCTGGAAAAGTACAGGCTGAAGAGATATTTAACCACATTGTCCATAATAGCAAACATATATTTTAGAAAAATATATTTTGAGAAGTATCTAAATATTTAATATCTATTACATTTCCAGGGTAAAAGATATCTGTACAATTTCCGTAATTTTTAAATATACTATTGTTGTTGGGAATAATGCCCATTTGGGATGATGCCCATTGGGAACAATGTCCATTGGACATCGTTATGCCCATTGAGAATCCATGCCCCTGTTGTACCTGTTGCACCCGTTGTACATGTTGTCAGAGTACTTAGTGCAGTAGGCTACTCATTATCATAGCACTACTTGGAGGCCAGTTTATGAATTCAGTAGTATGAAAAGGACACAGACTGACAGACACAGAGATCTCCATAATCATACGGGCATAAGAGGAACTCGGACAGACAGACAGACATGCACGCACGCACACAGATATAGAGATGTTTAGATTCTCAGTTCTAGACAACCGCCTGTCTGTGTCCATTGGAGATCTCAACAACTGATGAACCATATACCGTACTATAGATTTACAGATTTTTGAGAGAACCGTAGCTCCGTCTGACACATACAGTACAGACAGCACCGAACAGCACCGAAAGTAGTACTTGCACACTCTGCTGGCTCACACAAGTAGGCCATATATGGCCACGGGTGCACAAGTCACAGGTTGGCACCTCAACAGAGCGCAGTCTAGTTCATTACTATATTCATATTTCCTGTAGTATGTAGGGCTCTATGGATGTCAATATTGTTTAGTTGGTTGGTCCTTGCAGCAGTTGATCCCAAAGGGGGACTGGTATGATACCTCAAAGTTGACTCCGGGTCATTTCTAATGGGACAGTCTGAGTAGCTGTCATGGGCTGGAATTCCATGGAGGCCATGAGGGCCATGGCCCATGTGCCTTGTCAATTTGGCCCTATATCCCCTTCAGAACATGATTTGCCATGAGGCCAGAAGTAGCTTTGATAACACAACCGCATTTCCTCAGCTGATTGCACCCTTTTCTCCTCTGCTCCATGTGTTAACTTTGCAAAGATGTGATTGAGTGAACCACCATTGAAGACCTACTCATCAAGTGAAGTCATATGGCTGGCTGGCTGTGCTACTGCAGATCATCAAAGCCAAGAGGCATTGGCCAATTGATGGGCAGCTAGCAGCTGGCATCTCCAAAAGGAGGCCAAACATTCACCATATGGTTCAAGGAACCCCAAAACCAGTGTTAACTTTGTCAACTAAAAACATGACGAAAAATGTTCGTCGACTACCTTTTTTCACACAGTCAAAAACGAAATAAAGCTAAGCTAAGCTATGATGACTAAAACTAAGACTACCAGTAAATGTATTGACAATTCATCAACAAATAAAACCTAGACTAAAATGATAGGGAGGGTGTAGAAGAGAGTAGAACTAATAGACAAGTAGAGTCTATTAGAGTTGAATAGACATTTCATGTTTTGCTGCACTCGGCTGTTGCGCTCTGAAAATAGCAGATCTACAAGAACATAACATGTTGTGAGCTTGTAGATCGGCTATTTTCAGCATGCAACCAAGTGTAAAATCAGGCATTACGATGCCATCAAGGCCGCCAAAATACATTTCTGTGTGGACAAAATCAACTGTAGTCGACTAAAATCTTAAGACTATATCTACTGCATAGTACTGTGTTCTATTCGTCTGTCATTCAATGTTATATGAGATACTATGGTTTCCTGTGGAAATAAGCTTAGTCTTTTCTAGGATCTCCTTTTAGTAGACCTTGTACCAGTGAACTGTGCCGTCATAAAACTGTACCTTTCCTATACAAACTCCTAATAAAGTCTTCAATCAATCAATCAATCAATCAATCAATCAATCAATCAATCAATCACGATATTAGTCAACTAAAACTAGACAAAAACTAAAACTTTTCAGATGACTAAAGTATGACTAAAACTAATTACATTTTATTCAAAAGACTGACTAAACAAGGTAAAAGAATTCTGTCAAAATTAACAATGCCCAAAACCATACACTGTACTGTAACTTTCCCTTTACTTTCCCTGACATCCTTATCTTCAAACAAGGGCCAAATGCCCTGGCATTTGACCTTTGTGCCCTCAAAACATTAACGACACCAAAGGCCAAGTGGCCTTGCCCCTTAAAGTGATGGAATTTCAGGCCTGGCAGGCATTTTAAGTGACTTAAAATAGTCTGACAGACGAGTATATCTGCAACTGTCATTTAAATCAGTGGTTCTCAACCTTTTCAGGCCACAACCCCCAAAATAATCTTATTTTAACTGGGGACCCCCCCCCCCACACACACACACACACACACACACACACCCTGACGAGTACAAAGAGTTGAGGCATTACATTTTGTATAACACAGTTCTATTGTGAAAATAGCAGATCTACATGCTCACAACACCTCGCAACGCGAGGCGTTGTGAGCATGTACTGTAGATCGGCTATTTTCACAATTTCTGCCTCCATTATTTGACAATTTGGCCAATGTTTAATTTGTCATTTTAGAGGTATTAAAAATACCTTAAATTGTTAATTTAGAAATGTGCAGATACCCTCTATACACCCTATATACGGTTTGTTTACTGTTGAGTGAGAAAACAATGTTGCACAGGTTGCAACCCACAGGTTGAGAACCACAGATTTAAATGACATCAGTAGGCCTGTCACAATTATTATTACCTTTTTGTGATTTTAGCCAAAATGTCTGACTGTACCTTGTGCTGTTTACATTTCTGACTAATAAAGTAATCAATCAATCAATAAATCAATCAAAAGGACTAGAAGAGAGTGATGGAAAGAGGGAGGAAGAGTAGGAGAGAGACAAAGAGGCAGAGAAAAGAGAGAGAGAGAAAGAGAGACAGAGAGAGAGAGAGAGAGAGAGAGAGAGAGAGAGAGAGAGAGAGAGAGAGAGGAGAAGAGATTAACTTTTTAATCTTTAAACCATCAAATCTGTGATTGATCAGGGATTACCCACTGTGTTTGTCTCTGATTGTGACAAACATCCACAGACACACACATTCACCTATCGCATGCTTGTAGAGGGACTTGTAGATCTGCTATTATTGGCTAGTGTGCCCCCAAGATGTGGATGGTTCAAGTGGTTAAAGGAGTAGTTCATCCTGAAAATGACCTTTTTTCTATTGATTACTCATGCCATGGAGACTTGAGTTCACTAATATATATATATATTTGTATTTGTTGCGTTCCTAAGACAAAACATTTATTATAGTAAATTTACCCATATTGTTTCCGGATGGGGACCCGAATGCATTTGGGTCCCCATCCGGAATCAATGGGGGTCAATTTATTGTAATACAATTATTGTCTTAGGAATGCAACAAATACAAAAATATATCATTGAACTCAAGTCTCCATGGCATGAGTAATCAATAGGAAAAAAAAATCATTTTGGGGGTGAACTAATCCTAAGCAACTTCACCTCAAATCTATTACTCAATTATAAGTCCCAAACAACACTATGTGGAACCAAAGCATCAGCATGGGGAAGACAGGAGAGGGAAGAGAACAAACCCAAATGTGTTGAGATGAGATGATGCTGTGCAGCAGACCATAAAAAGATATAAACTAGACTGCACTCTGTCGAGGTGCCAACTTGCGACTTGTGCACTCGTGGCCATATATGGCCTACTGTACTTGTGCGCCAGCAGAGCGCTCCTTGTTATTTTTCATATCAGGTCGCACTTGTTGGTGGTAACGTCACCGAGAACGCTGGTCCTCCACCCAACTTCACCCACCCCCACCCACCTCCAACCACTTTCAACCACCTCCACCCACTTTCACCCATGCTCCTCCAACCACCTCCACCCAATTTCCCCCACCTCCACCCACGTTCACCCTCCTCCACCCACATCACCCAGTTTCACCCACCTTCACTCACTTTCAAAGACTTCCACCCACTTTCATCCACCTCCACCCACTTTCACCCACCTCCAGGTGGCACTTGTTGATGGTGACGTCACCAGGAATGCTGGTCCCTGATTATGGGCGTAAACACAAACAGATATGCGACCGATACGTGACAGATACGCAACTGAAAGCAGTACTTGTGCACTCTGCTGCCGCAAGTAATAACTAGACCAACTCTACTTAGGCTGGAGTGCTGCACGATAGATAGATAGATAGATAGATAGATAGATAGATAGATAGATAGATAGATGGATGGATGGATGGATGGATGGATGGATGGATGGATGGATGGGTGGATGGGTGGGTGGATGGATGGGTGGTTGGTAGGTAGGTAGGTAGGTAGGTAGGTAGGTAAGTAGGTAGGTAGGTAGGTAGGTAGCTATAGGTAGAACACACACATCACTTTGGTGGCACCAGTGAGGTAAGTGACAAGGCACATGCACAGAGGCCTAGCGGCTGACAGCTGACATGGTGGCAGTAATATTTCACTGAGGATGTCACACCATGCCAGGTCCCACTGCAGCACTAATCCCTCAACATGGCAATCCTTAAACACATGGCACCAGCTTAGACACACACCCATTGCAAATACAAGTATACACATAATAACCTACTGAACACACACACACACACACACACACACACACACACACACACACACACACACACACACACACACACACACACACACACACACACACACACAGAGACAAATTACTGGCTCAATTGGAAGGAGGGTTTTATCACTGGGTGAGTGAAAAAAGCAATCACACCACATGTCAAATCGGCTGGACACATCCATATGCTATGACATTGACAATCCCTCTTATTGTTGCAATATACATCCCCCACCCCTCCCCCCGTCTTATTACAATTACACTTCTCCTCCAGGCAGTTGCATGGAGGAGGGCCAAAGCTTAGTCTGATTACACCAGTTGCACCTGTTACGATCAAGTTATGGTGTTCATTCAAAACCATGCTACTAGACTACATGTTGGTTCTGCCAGCTGTGTGGACATGGACAAATGAGTGTACCAATCTGAATGCATCTGTTACTATGTTACAACCAAGACAGTGTGGTTCTAGTTCTGCTGTTAACTGTTGGGTGTTAAAAGCCAGGCAGTTGGATTAGATTATCAAAATATAATGTTAATTAGATATATTTTATATGGGCTTGTTGATATATTGTATATGGGCCTGCAAAGCCAAATGCCAGATTGATTGATAGATTGATATAGATCCTGTATTTTTTATAAAATAGTATCCCCCACATCCCCTGCATCCAACAATCCATCTACACTGCAGTATAACTATCTTGCATTTTAATTTGACCACCAGATAGCACTATTACTTTATAGTTCTCCTTGTCCTACTCCTAACCCACTGGGGGAGAAACTGTTGAAAAAAAGTCCTGTAGAAAAGACGTTTGACTTCTATTCAGAGTTTGTTGATCCAATTTATTTGAATTTCCTTATAGCATGTAAAACTAAGAGCTAAGACTAAACTCGGCCTGATCTATGATGATATTTTGAAGGACTATTTAAGCTTATAAAAAACTAATTACAGCCCAAAGACAAAAAGAAATAGCAATCCAAATTCCGAGTTAACTAAAATGGGCTATTAAAAATTAAAACAAAAGTTATTGAATGAAAACGATTTAAAATACAATTGAATACAATAACGGAGACAAAGTGGAGAAATAACCATTTAAATATAGGACTACACAATATAATAACCAGAATAAAATGGGTGGCATACCTTGAACAACAAAAGCTGTTATCAGGAACAATATCCAAAACGACGTTGTCCTTTCCATGCCCAAATCACCGCTGCCAGTTTTCCAGATGAAAAACCCAGCGTAAACTTTGAATTTTTCACCTGCTGCCTCCCTTTAGAAAGAAACTCTTGTGACCTGTGTTGATTCCGTTAGAGCAGGTTACTGGCTGTCGGAGTGTAAACTTCCCTCAACAATCAGAGAGGAGAGACCTTCTCTCGGCTCTCCATGCGCTATGCGCAAACGGGGGCGTCAAATTCCTCAGGGCACACAAATGATTGTAGATCAGGCTTCATAAACGCCCGCGGTTCAGGCTACTTTATATTATGACAAAAATGTATAAAGTCGGTGGTTTAGCCTACTCCCATTCTCATAACCTACTCTAATTCCGACTTCCGTTTGACTCTTCTTTATTGAAATGAACTGCGACTGAGGCTTGACCATAGGATAAAGCAGATTAACGCATGTGTTGGGAAGATTATTTCAGAGCTAGACTAGGCTCTACCCCCCGTCCCGACACTCAACTGTTTATCGCCATTGGCTGAGCGTGAGATTACTCTGCTACTCTGTAGCTACATATAATAGCCTACACAACGTATAGGCTATATTAGTAGGCTAATGTTGTTTATTGCCTACTTTGGTAAATTCTCTAAGTAAGTAGGCTAATTATTGCTTGTAGTGCAGCTGCTTTATTTACATTTCGTTTGAATAACACACACGCGCGCACACACACCACGCACGCACGCACACGCGCACGCACACACACACACACACACACACACACACACACACACACACACACACACACACAGCTGCCTAAGCAGCTATAGCCTACTGTGTGTTCAACAAATGTGGGCTAGCCTATATGTTACAGGGTTAGGACTTGGTCTATAGGCCTACTGTATAGGCCTATAATAACATAGCCCACATATTAATTGTTGAATTTGACTTGAACTGCATGGGCCTAGTTGTGAAAACAACCATAAATGTGCTAATTGGCCTGCCTTTTGTCTAAATTTCCACAGGGAAAATTTCTATCCCCTGGGTAGGTCTACTCCTATTACTGTAATTGGGTCATGGGAACATTGTCTAAGCACTTGACCATGTAGGATGTAGGATACCTACACCTAAAGGTCAGATCTTCAGGACAAAAGGGTGAAATTGTAGAGGAGATGTAGTTTAAGCATGGGATTAAACTGACAGGCACATATCCCCTACTGTTCAGTTGGTCTGAAATACCACCCGCCCTCTGAGGAAACAGAGGACTAAAACAAGCTGGTTGTCCATCTACTGTAATTAGCTGAGCTGAGTCACCATCCTTCAAAAGCAGCCACAACTTCCACAATCAGGTGTAATTCTCTGGTGGTGATTTCAGTCGTCCCAATATTCTAGCCTTTATAAACACATTACCCATCCATGAAACAACTTGACCCTGTCGATATTACAACATTCCAGAGATATTAGCTCAGTGGGAATGGGAGCTCATGCCTTTGTGTCTTGCTGATGCCAAAAGGCCAATACATGATGTGAGTCAACACTAAAATTACTACAATGTTGTAACACCACATGAAAAAGAAAAAAAGGTCATGCCATGGATGACAGGAAATATAAATGATTAAAAACAAACTGGAACAATTTCACAGACATGGAACATGGAATAAATGGATGACTTTCACTTGAAGTCACTATCAAGAGGACAAGCTCCTATCTGGAAGCATGCTGCAACATTGAGGTTCCCATGTAAATGCAACATAGCCATGCAAGGAGCACCCATGATTCTTTTTGACTAAAAGTATCAATACTGCAATGTAGAAGTATAGAGTCTAAGTCCGGAATTCAAAATGTACTTGAGTAAAAGTACAAAATTATTGGTATCAAAATGTAGGCTACTTAATGTAGGCCTACCAAAAGTAGAAAGTAGTGATATGCATAAAGTCTCGTTTCACAGGTTCGGATTGCAAGGTACAAGCCAGTTACCACATGTGGCCACAAGGAGGCACTACAGGAGCAGGTGTGTTGGCGGTTGATAGTGTGTGTGTGTGTGTGTGTGTGTGTGTGTGTGTGTGTGTGTGTGTGTGTGTGTGTGTGTGTGTGTGTGTGTGTGTGTGTGTGTGTGTGTGTGTGTGTGTGTGTGTGTGTGTGTGTGTGTGTACTGGCGGGAGTAGACTACTCACTGAGTCTCACTCAACTAGTAGCCTACTAGGCCTACTAGTAGACCCCTACTTCCAAATAGGAATACTGCAGAGTCATGTGTGTGTGTGTGTGTGTGTGTGTGTGTGTGTGTGTGTGTGTGTGTGTGTGTGTGTGTGTGTGTGTGTGTGTGTGTGCGCGCGCGCGTGCGTGCGTGCGTGTATGTAGCCCAACCCTACCCTCCCCTGCCCCTCCTTACTTACTGTTTTAGACTCTTTTTTTTGTTCTCTCATTTTTCTTTTCTTTACATATCTACTGCATAGTACTGTGTTCTATTCGTCTGTCATTCAATGTGAGATACTTAAATGGTTTCCTGTGGAAATAAGCTTAGTCTTTTCATGGATCTCCTTTTAGTAGACCTTGTACCAGTGAACTGTACCGTCATGAAACTGTACCTTTTCCTATGCAAACTTCTAATAAAGTCTTCAATCAATCAATCAATCAATCAATCAATCAATGTATATAATAATAATAATAACTTTATTTATATAGGCCTAGCACCTTTCTAGACAAAGTCACAAAGTGCTGCACAGTACATCTACAAATTTAAAAAAGCAAGGTAAACTAAAACACACTTAAAATGATGCAACATGGAGAAACAATAGTTAGGCTACAATATGCCTAGGGATAAAATGATCATAATTAAATAACATAAAAACAATAACAAATCTAACAGATAAAAAGTATACAAAGTTCAACAGACAAAATGTACAAGTTTACCGGGACAGGAGGGGGAAGGCTTTTATGAACAGGTATGTTTTTAGTTTTGATTTGAATGATGCAATAGTATCCGCTAGTCGGATGTTCTTGGGAAGGGCGTTCCCAAGAACACAAGAACAATATATATATATATATATATATATGTATATATATACACACACATACATAGTATAATATCTATCTATAAATGCGACAAATCTCTGTCTGTCTGCGTGTGTGTCTGTATGTAATCCGCGTATCTCGAGAACCGTTCGTCCCACCGGCTTCAGATTCGGCACGCGCGTTCCCCGCCGCGGCGCGGAGTGCATTGTTGACATCAGGCTGTTCCGGAGGAAATCAGCGCAAGCGCTGACTCATTGTGACATCACTTCATAAAAGGCTCTGACATCACGTACGCCACATGAGTCAACAAAAAATCTCTGTGAATGTGTATGTATGTATGTAATCCGCGTATCTCGAGAACCGTTCTTCCAACCGGCACGCGCGTTCTCCAGATATGGGCATAAAATGGATGCTAATTGACAGATATCTCCATATATGGGCAAAATTGGGCATATATGGGCATAAAATGGACCCAGAACTATATCTGCATGATCTCCATATATGGACATAAAATGGATGCCGACAGACAGACAGATACAGATATCTCCATATATGGGCATAAATGGACACAGGCAAACAGATGGTCAAAACGGGTCCTATGACAACAGGTATAATGGGGTTTGCATTAAATGGCGGGGCATTCATTCCCCATTTACATCGTTCCCTAGTTGGCCAGGTCGCCGACTAGACGCTGGGCCGCCCGAGCTTCTAGTAATATAAATATAAATGATAATGAAGTTACTTATTTTTTCCACTGGGTGGAGAAATTGTGTCATGGGACATGACTAGGGTTAAGTGCCATGGAATATTTGAAAGGGCATTCATTCACAGTCATGGCAAGGATAAGTATCACCTGTCTCCCATGTATTCATGAAACCAGATTTTACTCTAATAAACATGGCTGCTTTAAAGCCAAGGGTCTATATCCATTTCAAAATAGAGTCAGATATCATTGGGAGAGATATGATGATGGGAGATTGCACATCATTCAGCACAATTTTCAGCAAGAAAGAAAGTGAGGAGAAAGGGACAAGAATGGCGAGGGAAGTGTGGAGAGCCAAAAGGGAGTAGGGGGAAATAAGGAGTTATGGACAGAAGTGATCGGGCAAGGACACAATGTGCAGCCACTGATGCAGCCTCGTCATTCTGTCTGAGGTCTAAGTTTTCTACATTTTCTGCACGCTCAGACCGCCAGCCAGCCGTATATGTGCTACGTGAGCCTACGTCCTCTATCAAACACCCTGCAGGGGAGAGACGAATCAGCACTGTGAGCACATGCTGGTCCCCCCCCCCCCCCCCCCCCCACCTTCTCCCTCTGTCATCCTGCTCTGTGCTCTTCCTCTCTCTCTCTCTCTCTCTCTCTCTCTCTCTCTCTCTCTCTCTCTCTCTCTCTCTCTCTCTCTCTCTCTCTCTCCCATCTTTCCATCAGAAGTGGGATGCTCTGCAGTGCTTTATCACACAGTGAGCTCATTCTTCCACAGTCATTCTGCCTGATGCATACAGTACACACACACTCACACCATCCCGGACAAGCACCTGCTATAAATACCATCACCACACGGTAGCAGTTGCTATTCAGCATCCTACCTGCTCTGCACAGAGGTAAGGCTCTTCAGAGGACTATTATAGAGAGCACACTTTTTTATCATTATCAATATACGTTATTATAATATATTATGAATGTGATTTCTATGAATAATAAAGCAAGGCACAGACCATTGAAAGAAAATGTAAGATGGCATTATTTTTTAACGTGTGCTGAAATACACAGCCCAGAACATGACCATGCATTGTTATGTCCTTCTGCCCTGACTGATGTTAAGGTGACAGAATGACACTATAAGCAGCAAAGAAACAGAAAAGGCTTCCGTTATTGTGCATGTACTATATAGTCATTACTTAGTAGGCTCTGATTATATGTATGTACTATACTGTACATGCTGTATGGATTTTACTGCAAGCATATTTACCATTGGGCTACTTAATACGTACTGTATACCCAATGTCCTGTCCTGTGTTTATCCTGACGTGGCACTTTGCTATTGGGTATTGATTCTTAAATCAGAGGCCATTAAGTACAAAGGTACAGTATGTGAATGGAATATGCTAGAAAGAAACCACCACTGCACGAAACAGCACCATAGAATGTTCTGACAGGCAATAGCCTACATGTTGATATATTGCCTCGCAATACTGTTTTGGAAAATTGGTGCAAATGCAAACAGGGGAGCTTAAACAGGGAATAGGCACAACACATCTGTTGGTCATCTGACAGAGAGAACAGAGAGGCTCGTGAGACAACACAAGTATGTGTTGTGTCACAAGCCTGAGTGTTGCCTCCCACAATTTAAATCTATTTAGCATTCGGAAATTGTGTAATAGTCGTCTGGAGACACAAGACTAAAGTAGCTTAAATGTATTCATATGGCTCCTTTTAAAATCATGATCACAAAATGCTTTACAGTGGGATATTAAAACAAAGATTTAAAGATACCAAAAAAACGTATGGATAGGAGGCGATGTACAGGAGCTAAATTATGTATGTTGACTGTTTCAATATTTTTATTATAAGGAAGACCTCACAAGCATACACAAGACATCACTTGACACTACATCAGAACATACACAAGACACCACTTACACTACGTCACAAACTTAACAATAGACCATGAACAACAAAGAAAAAAACAAAATAATAATAATGATAATAATAAAATCATTATATATGACTGATGTCATGCATTTAGGTTATTAGGGAGACAGAAATAATACATTCAATTACATGCCTTTAAGATTATTTATTTTCTAATAATAAATAATGCAAATAAGGATACAAAAATTCAGGGTTGGTTAGGGTCTTAGAGCAATATCTTTCTAGCAGCAGTGTCACAAATGTGCAGGTACAATGTGCCAGCGGTGTCAAAAAGTGCTGCCACAGTAAAGGACACCAAGCATAGAATGTCCTGTATCTTTCTATCTTTAGCAGCAATGTCAAATCAAATGTGCAAAATGTGCATGCATTTATGCCTACATAAGAAAGAAGAGTCATTTGTCTGATATTTTTTGTTTTCATGTTTTTTGACCATGTTCTCATTTAGGGTAAACGCCATCTAAGCCTTGACCCCTGGGCATCTCAAGCGCTCCCCATTTCGCATCATCACTAACAGTCTGTTGCTAGGATGTTTGTCCTTAATAGAGGCTGTTTTCCTGGCTCCATTGCCTCAGGCCTGCTACCTCCTCCAGATGGGCCCTTTCGTCATCATCTGTGTTTGTGATAGGGCCCACTGTCAGTAAACATAACCATGGTGTTTGAGTTGTTCTTGGCCACACAGTCGTTTTTACAGGGAGTACAGTTTGGTTTCAGAGAAAGCTCTCCAAAACTATCACAGAACGTCGGTTCTGGGGGGTTTCAGGTTATGGAAGATTCTGGTTTACCCTTACTAGTCGAATTGATTGATTGATTTAATTAACAGTTTGCCAATAGTAGAGGTACGATTTTACAATGATTGTTGATTGTTAAAAAAATTAAAGATAACACAAAAGGTTTCCATTGTGGTCCTGTGTATTCAATGAATCAAGAAAGGAGTCTATGTATGGTTTCCTGTCTCCCACTGCCTCTGTTTTTCTTTCTTTCTGTCTAAACCCTGGAAGTTGGATGCACGCAGCACCATGATGTATCACACTCTGTTCGTGTATGGAGTACTGGCAGGTGAGAAAAGATCTCATGCAACCTGTTCTTTCTAAATGAAGAACATCTCATCTTCATTCTCATTCATAATGGTTTATGGGACTTCATCTTTCTTTGCCATACCTCATCTTCTGTGGTTCCTCTCTTGTCTCTCCATGCCACACCACAGTGCTGCTGGTCCCGGCGTGGTGCGACAGTGACCCTGAGACCGAGGAGTTCGAGCTGATAACGGTGTGCGTCGAGGAAGACGAGGACCTGAGGGTGGACTGTCGCATCACACCCAAACTCAGCCAGATCAACAGCTACGAGTTCTCCTGGTCCAATGGCTCCAAAGAGAACCTCATCAACACCAACGTGTCGGGCTCATCCGCCGAGCCCCGGTTCAAAGATCAGAGCTACGTGGAACTGCTGGAGCCACACGGCTACCGCATGACCCTTGAGGGTTTCACAGACAAGCTGCCGTACAACACCACCTTCATGTGTAAAATAACCAAGCAGGTCGCCTCATTCTATGTGGAGAGAGGTATACTTTACAGAATGTGTGTTGATTGAACTTGGTGTGGTGTCTGATTGATTGATTGATTGATTGATTGATTGATTGATTGATTGATTGATTGATTGATAGTACAGGACTGTACAGTACAGACGGTCTACTAAAAGGATTTAGACCACAAGAAAGCACAATGGCTTGTTTGCATTGGGGTCCATTTGAGAGAATGTGTGACAAGGCCTATATAGGCTACTTTGTATGGCTGTGTTGCTTGACTTTGTTTTCCCATTGCATTTTCAGTTGAAAATATGTTATTATCGTTGAGAATTTTGGTCATTTCATATTATTAATATTATTGACAAATCATATTTTTCCCAGGATAGGGCCGGGGGTCATGACCATCCTGCAATTGCCTCATATAATGACACTGTATAAGGCAGTGGTTCTCAACCTGTGGGTCTGGACCCCCAGGGGGGTCCCCAAATTATTTTGGTGGGTCCCCAGATGTTTAGCTTATGGGTTAACATTGTTTTCTCACTTAACAGTAAACAACATACAGTATAAGTGTATACAGGGTACCTACATAGAAATTTTGAAAATAGCAGATCTACATGCTCACAACGCCTCGCGTTGCGAGGCGTTGTGAGCATGTAGATCGGCTATTTTCACAATGGAACAGATCGAGTCAAACTAAATGTAATGCCGACTCCTACAATTCCAAGTGCTCGTCAGGGTGGGGGGTCCCCAGTTAAAATATGTTTATTTTGGGGGTTGCGGCCTGAAAAGGTTGAGAACCACTGGTATAAGGGTGCACATTTAGTGAGTGACAGTGGAAGACTGACTTTATTGCGACCGTAGGTCGCATTTACTACCAAAACCTCCACCGGCTGTCTGTGAGTGAGTGAGTGAGTGAGTGAGTGAGTCAGTGAGTCCGTCACACTTTTGCCCTGCTCATATCTCCACAACCGTTGCCCCCATCCATGCCAAATTTTGCACACACACTCCTTGACTGCCAAACTACAACCTCCAAGGACCCCCGGAGCCCCAGGGACCCCCAGGTCCCTGGGGGACCCCCAGATGTAAAAAATGACCAAATGTGCTCACACGTCACACGTCACACTTTTTCCCTGCTTATATCTCCGCACCCGTTGACCCGATCCATGCCAGATTTTACACACACACTCCTTGCCTGCCAAACTACAACCTCCAAGGACCCCCCGGAGCCCCAGGGGGACCCCCAGATGTAAAAAATGACCTAATGTGCAAAAATGACCAAATGACCACCCCAACGGGGCTGCTCGCGGGGAATTCCCGGGGACCACCGACTCCTGGTGCTCCAGAACAGATGCAAAAGTGGTGGCGCCCCCAGTGGAGGACCCCCTGCCACTGCAGTGCACATAAAATGCCGTAACTCGGGCTAGGAGCGTCCGGGAGAGCCGGGGCCGGTACCTATTCGTCCGCCAAGGCAACGCGGAGACCCCACCCCTCATTTCTCACATGGCCCTATTCTAGCGCCACCTTCAGGCCGATTTTTAAAACACATTTTTGGACACTGCTCCTACAGTTTTTGCCCTAAAATCACGAATATCACTACACAGCATGTCTACACTCATGTCATCAACATGGATCAGGAAGATTTTGCAAAAACAAATTTTTGCCCTATTTGTGGAGATAAGCCACCTACGGTCGCTTATCTCCCGATTAGGGAGTCTTACTGGTTTACTCTCTCTCTCTCTCTCTCTCTCTCTCTCTCTCTCTCTCTCTCTCTCTCTAGATAACCTGATTCCCTGTGCCGCTGTCAATGTCTTCCTCAAGAAATCCTGCATCTGGGTTGCCGGTTTACTTCTCTACCTGTCTCACGCACAAAGCTGAGACATGCACGCACGCACACACACGCACACAGACACACACACAACACTAAACATATGACACAACACGCACACACGCACACACGCACGACGCACGCACGCACGCACACACGCACACACACACACACACATAATATCCTTCCCGGTCAATAAATATTGCTACTAACAATGTCAAATCTTGTGACCTGTAACACTTTGCACCCATCTGTCTCTCTCTCTCTCAGCACCAAACATTATAGGAGTATGTCTTTAAAATGTTGTTGTAAAATAATGCTCAACATTTAGCAGCACAATTGTTTTTGATAGAAGCACAAACAACGATAGCTATATATTTGAATTTACTGTTGAATGTAGGCTACTCACTGAGTAGCCTGGAGTGTGTGTGTGTGTGTGTGTGTGTGTGTGTGTGTGTGTGTGTGTGTGTGTGTGTGCGTGCGGGTGTGCGATTGTTGCTGCTAACACGTGATGCATCATATCTAGCTTTATTAAAGTAAAGAAAATGCTTTACATTAGGAGTCCAGAGTAATCTACTCGCATTGTCTGTCGTTTTTTGCAGTACGTTATTTATAGGAGTATTAAGTGTTGAACATAAAATGTTATTTTAGTCCAATATCTGTATGTTGTAGCGTGTTGCTCCATCACAGTGGTTCTCAACCTGTTCTTTTGGGTGGGTCCCTAGATGACAATTTAAGGACTTTTAAGAAAATAATAAAAAAAAGACCATTACAGCATCAAAATTAATCAACAAACTATACAATAAAACTGGTCAAACATTGGCCAAATAATATAGGCTATATGGACAAGGCAACTTTTTTTGAAAATAGTCAAACAAAATATCCAGTTCAAATATGATTATATTGCGAGGCCCCCAGTTCAAATATGATTAGTTTTTGGGGGGTCGCCCGCTCGCCACCTGAAAAGGTTGAGAACCACTGCTGTCTATCTAGGTCTGGTGAAAACTGTGTGCCGTTCCTTTACCTGTGCCCCTAAATGACTATGACCTGCTGTGTCCCCCCTACCTGTGCAGCTATTGTTCAAAAATAATAAGATATAAATAATATGACACGCCAACATTGAACACAACTGGCTCCTACAATTACACACATTCTTTCAAGCTTCACACATGTTATTTTGCCAATTTCAATAAAAAATAAAAATAATAAAGAATTGCTCAATCATGCTTTCAGTGCAATGGTGTTGACGTGTTGAATGGTGTTCCTCCCTTTGTATCTGATTGTATCAATCCCTTGTCAAAAAATTCCTAGGATTCTGAAGTTCCTTAGCCCTAAATGTCTGTGATATTACATAGATTTCACGCAAACAGACTGAAGAGTACAGACATTAGGCTAGAGATAGTAATTCCTATGGGATTCCAATACTTCATTTAAGAATCCTTTAATGGGAGTTTAACTTTTCCTATATTTTCCAATAGAATCCTATGGGATTCTGAATTTGATAATCTGTCACCTCAAGCAACGGGGGTGAATAAATTAAGAATCCGCGGCTTGTGATTGGCTGAACGGAGGTCGGGAGCGCTCTGCTGTGTTGACCGTTCCCGCGTGGTTCTTTTTGGTCCTCAGTGGCACACGTAGTTTACGACAACAATCTCCGACTCAGTAAAAATCATGGCGGCTTCTACGGGCAGCAGCAAAGGAGCAGAGCTGTCCAAAGCTGAGTATCTGAAACGTTACTTATCCGCTGACGATGATGGCAAAAAATCCAAGAAGAAGAAGACTAAAAAGGGACAGACGATTACTGAAAAGCGGTGAGTAGCGGATTGTAGACAGTGCTTACGTAGACATGAAGCTGTGTGCATGCTAATCTACTAGCCTGGGTTCAGTGGTGGAAAAAGTACTCACACTTTTTACTCAAGTAAAAGTATCAATATTCAATACTATAATGTAGAAATACTCTGTTACAGGTTAAAGTCCGGAATTCAAAATGTACTTGAGTAAAAGTACAAAAGCATTGGCATCAAGTATCAAAAGTAAAATTACAACATGTTTGAAAATAGTAGATCTACAAGGTCACAACACGTCACGAGCTTGTAGATTGCTTATTTTCAAATAGCCTAGGGTATAAAATATGGCTAAAGTGGATTAATGTATCTTGTATAATATATCATTTATATCTGCTAAGTAACTAGTAACTAAAGTTTTGAAATAATTGTATTCTGGAGTAAAAGTACAATATTTGGATCCGAGATGTAGTGGAGTGCAAGTAAAAGTATTGGAAATACTCAAGTAAAGTTCAAATACCTCAAAATTGTACTTAGTAAGTACAGTACTTAAGTAAATGTACTTTACACCATTGCCTGTGTTGTTGAACTAAAGTTGTCAGCCCCGGTTAGCTAAAGGAAGGCCTTTCCTCATGTGTGTGTTCTAATGTCAGAATGAGAATAGTGGATGATGATTATGGCTGGAGGCAGATGGTCGCAGAGGAGGACAAGAAGAAGAAGGAAGAAGCTGAGGAGGAGGAAGAGGATGAAGCTCCTGTGGTAAGTTGATGCAGCTAATGCCATCTAGCTACTGGTAGATTTCTGCTATTTAGTTAGCTTTCTTATAGGAGGACTCTGGTCTGCTTTATTACAAACAGTCTTAATGATAGAGATGAATGATACACATGAAATCTGGTAAATATGTCAGGTTTGGAATAAACCAGTCTCGTATTACTTGCTACTAGTGTGCACCAGCCATACGCATTTAATGGTTAAAATATATCTGGCTGCTAGTGGCTACCATTTAAGGTGAGCCTTCTGGTTACCTTATCGGCGCCCTTGAAAATATACCATGTTGTTTCTTGTCTGCTCAGGTTGCTGACGTGATTGATGACCGGCCAGAGGAGGTGAAGCAGCTGGAGTCATTCAGAGTCAGCAACAAGTGGAGAGTGTTGGGAGGTAATAAAAGATTTATCAAGGCCCAGACATCACGCACACAGGACAGGACACGACACCATTCAACTATGTCTATTTGAGTGGCAGTTGGGGCAAAGATTGTGGCGCAAGCGGGATTCGATACCAGGCGGTGTGGGCTAATGATTAGTGAGCCAAGCCACTAAGGCTGAGATGGGGCATTTAGTCTGTATTAGAATATATAAAAAGAAAGAAACCCCGCTAATTTCTGACAGAAGCCCTTGACGGAAGATTTCTCCCTTCTGCAGACATCACACACCAAGCCTACTTGTAAGAACTACCGGCGACCACAGTGTAGGGATGCAACTGTCGATTCTTTTCTTAGCGATTATTCTATCGTTTACTTGGAATAGTCAAATAATTTCTATTGCAATGAATTGACACAAATTTGCCATACAACAGTGTCACACAAATATATTTGTAGATCGGTTCTTTCTGCTATTGTTCTACATTTGAAAAAAGAGAGACCTACTATTCTACTGTTTTACCTACTGTGATAGGAAATAAGTCTCCATATCAGGAGCTGGCAGTAGAGTTGTTCTGGTAAGGAATTCTTATTGCCATATTGAAAAAGCAAGGTGTCTGCAACATTGTCTGAAGAAGACACTCAACACTCAATGCTGTCAATTGACCAGCTCTTTCCTTTTTGATAAAATAAGTTAACTAATGTTGAGTGTTCTTTCTTCTTAGCTGATGAAGATGATAAAGCTACAGAGGACGAAGAGGGAGAGGAGGAGTTGAGCGTATCTCGTTCTCGCCATGACTCGCCAGAGGCTCCATCGATGAGCAGAACCAGACACGACTCGCCAGAGGCCCCATTGGTGAGAAGGACCAGACACGACTCGCCAGAGGCCCCATCGGTGAGTAGAACCAGACACGACTCGCCAGAGGCCCCATCGGTGAAGAGGACCAGACATGACTCACCAGAGGCCTCGTCGCTCAGAAAGGCGCGTCATGATTCTCCGGACATATCGCCTCCTAGGAGAGGTCGTCACAACTCCGGGTCTGGGTCTCGCAGCAAACCTGACCAAAGCTCCTCACCCCCTCGGTCAAACAAACATTCAGGGAGAGCTCAAAAGGGGCATAGCAGAGGTGAGAACTGAGTGATACAGTATATTGTGATGCTGAACTGAGCTTAATTACAATACAAAACTGAGACATTCATTGCAGTGCCTCAATGCATGAAAGGCCTGTTGGTTACGTTAATTATTTTTCTTCTGCAGATGTTTCACCTGTCAGGAGAAAACCTAAAGTGTCATCTGCAGGTCAGAAACATTCACCTGATTCTCAACGGTCACCACCAGCAAGGCGAGCTCAGAACAGACACGACTCTGACTCTGACATATCGGCTCCCAGAAAAAAAACACAAAGGGCAGGTGGTTCAGACTCTGACCAATCCCCTCCAAGGAGGACCCAATCTCCACCCAGGAGAAGGCCGAAGACCAGCCAGGACTCTGACGGAGACCAGTCACCGCCAAGGAGACGAATGCAGGGTGGAGGGGCATCGGGTGATGACCTCTCTCCTCCTCGCAGACCTGGGCAACCACAGGTGAAATAATGACACCTATTCAGTTAGAGGTGGAAGCGTCATTCATCATCGATTTCGGTGTGTAGCCTCTATTTTGAAGGCGGTAAACGGGCATTTGGCCAAAAATGAAACCCCAGCGCCGTGGTTTCTCCGAGTTGGCTCTGGCAGGCAATAAGTAATTTCAATTGGACAACACCAGACATTTTAGAAAATATTTAACCTCCTTGTTATTGCACCTCCCACGACCAATTATGTCTTTAGATATAAAAGTATGATGCACTGGAACAATTAAGTAAAGACTCTTTTTTTTTGCATCCAAAGAGCCTCAGTTTTTCATCCTTCAGTGTGCTAGCACTAGCAGTGTTAATTTCGTCTACTAAAACTATGACGAAACATGTTCGTCGACTACCTGTACCTTTCTTCACCGACGAAAACTAAATAAAAACTAGGAGTGACCTAGGAGTCAGAATGTATTGTATTGCGCCCTTGAAGTGTCTTTAGATAATTTCTAGTGAAATTACCTCACGTGAAATTAAAATTGATTTTCTTTTTCATCGTTTCCAGAGCCAGAGGATGCTCTCAGGAGGTGCGGCTGGTCTGGTTTCCATAGACATCCTAAGGCAAGAACAAGAGGAAAACAGACGCAGAGAGAAAAACAACGATGGACTCGCTGGTCAGCTCAACTTTCCATTACTTTTTTACCACTGAAACTTTAAGAACATTTTGATGGTATTCTCTATCCAACACTGTGTCTAATGGATCCCGCAAGGCTCAGTTACAATTATCTACCATCCTCGGGTGCACTTATGGGCTCTAATGAATGAATAATTCCTGTTTAGTCCTCCTTGATTACAAGCTCATACTGTAGATTTAGGTTTCATCCCATCAACAGCCCATTACATGGCCATTAGCAACACTGTATTTATGGCGTCTGGCTGGCGGAGAGGTCAAAACTCTCCATCCACCACTGCAGAGACCCTGGTTTGGCTTGGCCAAGCAATCCAACAAACACAAATTGTCAGTGTCGCCGGGTGGGAAACCAGCAAGGGGTTGTGTCCTTGTCGCTGCCCTAGCGGCCCCTGCTGGTCCGTCTGGGCGTAGATAGGGTGAACCTCTGCATGTTTAGCTGCTCTTGAGTAAAGATCTTGGACCCCAACCTGCTCTCTGATCCCAACAGTGTAATGTAATGTTACAAAGATGTCGACTTGTGAAGTCGAGTGACGTGGTCTATGGTGCAATATTTTAACACTCTTCCTCCTCTCCAGAGGATTCCCGCAATGCCCAGACTGTGTTCAGAGACAAGAGCGGCAAAAGAAGGGATCTGGAAACAGAAAGGGAAGAACAGAAGAGGAAGGCTGCAGAGAAAGCACTGAAAGATGAGAAATACGCTCAGTGGGGTAAAGGGTAAGATATATTGATACATTACCTCAAGTTGCATACTGTTAATTCTAATGATTCTACATGTGAAATTCATGGAACCATAAACTGTTGGTGTTATCTGCTGTTTTTCTAAACACTCTTCTAAGCCAGTGGTTCTCAACCTTTTCAGGCCACAGCCCCCAAAATAATCATTTTTTAACTGGGGACCCCCACACTTGACGAGCACTAAGAGTTGTGGCATTACATTTTGTATAACACAGTTCTATTGTGAAAATAGCTATCATATCTACATGCTCACAACGTTGTGAGCATGTAGGCTATTTTCACAATTTCTGCCTCTAATATTTGACAATTTGGTCAATTTTTAATTTGTCATTTTAGAGGTATTAAAAAGTCCTTAAATTGTCACTTTATAAATGTGCAGATACCATACACTTAAACGTTATGCAGGTTTGTTTACTGTTGAGTGAGAAAACAATGTTACACATTACGTTAATCCCCTAAAATAATTTGCACAGGTTGAGAACCACTGTTCTAAGTATAGTTCTGACTGTAAACCCTTACTGTGTGACCGTAGCTGAAATATGTGTGCGTGTGCATGTTTCTGCGTGTAGGTTAGTTCAGTCACAAATGCAGCACCAGAGACTGGAAGATGCGGTGCACGAGGCCCAGAAGCCTATGGCACGTCACCGTGACGACGAGGACCTGGACCGCATGCTGCGAGAGCAGGAGAGGGAGGGAGACCCCATGGCGGCCATGCTCAGGCGCAAGAAAGAAAGCAAATCCAAGGCACAGGGCAAAGGTCAGGGCACTAGAGTTTGTAAAACCAGGAAATGGTAACTCTTAAAAGTTGATGCAAGTCTTTTTTATTTAAGTAAATGTTTTAGTTGCACCAACATTGTTCTTGTGAAGTGGACAAACTTACTGTTTGTATTGTTAGCTCCAAGTAGTCAGACGGCAACTCCACACAGTCCTCTGAACAGTTAACAAACATCCACAAGCAGCAGATGAATGCCCAATGAGTATTCCGATATTTGGGGCCAAACTGGGTAGCCCTGAATCTTCTGTCAGTTTATCATATATTACTGAACTACGATTTAATCATTGTTTAACTGTAGGTATGCGCAGTGTTGATTTAAGAGTAGTTTTTTACCTTAAGCTACCACTGAAGATTCTGCAGTTCATCCTAACATTTAACACCATATTTGTATCAAAATCAACACACTTTGATAGTCTTGGATATGTGCTTGAATGTAACGTGAAAACGTATGCAAGCCATCATCAGCAATTAACTTTTTGCAACTTCTTGTGTTGTTTTCTCAGAGAGACCACGATACAAAGGTCCAGCGCCACCACCCAACCGATTCAACCTCTTACCCGGCTATCGCTGGGATGGGTGTGACAGGTAATGTGTGTGCTGTGTTTGTCAGAGTGTGTTTTTGTTTTGCATGCATGTATGCTTGTCTGTGTGTTGGTGTTAGATGTAACTGTATGTCTGGCTTTGTGACACAATGTTTAACATGATCCTGTTGGTCCTGTTTGTGTGCATTGCTTGGATGAGTAGTTTTGTAAAATAAACCTGGGTCTCCAAACATCCATAGATAAAAGTTGTGGGTCTGTTCCAGGTCAAACGGGTTTGAAAAGAAGCGCTACACCAGGATATCAGAGAAACAAGCGGTTGAGGAGGAAGCGTACAAATGGAGCGTTGAAGATATGTAATGAGACTGCAGTCAGAGAGAACTGATGGAAAGGTGTGTTTGTGTACATGCATGCTTGTGTGTGAATGATCAGAATCGACTTGATGCAAAAGAAAAAAGAAGCCTAAGACAAACAGAACGTTTGAAAACGGTTTAAGAATACACAGACTGGGCATACAGGTCACATCCTGGACAATATGGAGTGTTTGAGTAGGAGAGACAGAGAACATGTCATTTATCTCAGTGGTGCAGTCAATGTGAGTGTACAATAATGGATTGATTCAATAACAATATGACTACTGTACATAGAATATAATTAACATCTGTCCTTTTGTAATGATGGATTCAATGTGAATTCCATGTTTGTGTTTTCACTGGGTTATTAAATATATTTTGTAAAACAGTGCATCCTGTATTTCATTTTGGACACATCCAGTAGTGCTTCTATTAACATCTGTCTGTCTTTACTTACTTTCACTTACAAACATACTCTTACTATACTGTAGGCTATATACTGGCACATACAATAAGTGCAACGACAACCTTGTTGTCTTAACTAATTTAATGTTAACCTGACTGAATCCATTTTTACTGTTCGCTGTTTGTGAAACGTGCCATAACTTCAAGTTGCATGGGGGGGCCATAGAAAATATGCTGAGTCCAGCTGGTTTGGAAACGCATGCAATATTTGGCTTTTTAACTTTTATACAGCAGTGTTTCGTTGTTTCACATTTGGACAACAATGACGATTTAGTAGGTGGAACCTTTATCACAACCATAGAGTTATAATAGGTCACAACTCACCAGGCTTTACACAGTAGAGTTCTGTTAACAAAACAAGAAAAACTTTAAATGTAGATCTGCTATCTCCACAATTGTATTAATTTTATTGTTTTAGTAAAAAATGCAACGATATAATATAGGTGGGATCATTTAAAGATGCCTAATTAATTTAATTCACAGGTGAGCCAATCGTTGTTGTGTTTGAGCCCGGAACGTTTTATTTATTTTCACTAAGGTGCATTTGTTTCCTGACGGACCATTATGTTTCGACGCACTCATCAGTTTCCGTTTCGGAATGTTTTGTTGACGTACCACAATACCGATACTTCTCTCTTTGGAGTAACTCGCCTCCTACACACATTACACATCGCCTCTCTTATTTAGAGGAAAAAACGGTGGGGAGAGTGTTGGTTTAAACTCGTCCGTTGTAGTTAGAGAGACCATGAACGAATGGAGTCCAATAGCCAAGGTCTACGACCCGCTCAAAGCGGGCAGCATCGATGGCACCGACGTGGAGCCCCACGACCGGGCGGTGTGGAGGGCGATGTTCGCCCGCTACAAGCCCAACAAGGGAGTGGTGGGGGACCCGCTGCTCACCCTGTTCGTCTCCCGCCTCAACCCCCAGACGACGGACGACAAGCTGTACGAGGTGTTCTCCCAGTACGGAGACATCAACCGGCTGCGGCTGGTGAGGGACATCGTGACGGGCTTCTCCAAGGGATACGCGTTCATCGAGTACAAAGAGGAGAGAGCCGTGGTCCGCGCTCGGAGGGAAGCTAATAAGGTAATAATTAGAACACCAGAGGCAGCTCCATAAATCACATCCAACCCAGATTTGGCTCAAACAAAGGGTTAAAGTCGTTCTCCTGCTATGCCGCGAAAATGTGGGATTCCCTGCCAATGTCCTTAAAGGAGTGTAAATCCCTACCCTCCTTTAAAACCGTTCTGAAAAGTCACTTTACAGGTAAAAAAAAGACAAAGCATATCCTCACCTCCCCCTGACCTTTCTAATACACTTAATTGTATATGTTGTTTTCCGACTGTCTTATGATTTTTTTTGCATAGTACCGTGTTTTATTTGTCATTTAATGTATGGATTGAGTAGGCTACATGGCTACATGCAATGCAAACAAGCCTAAGGGTTTTCTTGTCTCTTGTGTTTCTTGTCTATCCTTTTAGTTGACCTTGTATCAGTGAACTACTGTCATGTACCTTTTCCTATGCGAATTTAATTAAGTTTTCAATCAATCAATCAGGTGGTGGTGGATCAGCATGAGCTGTTTGTGGATTTCGAGCAGGAGAGGACTCTCAAAGGATGGGTGCCTCGGCGGCTGGGAGGCGGGCAAGGGGGAAAGAAAGAGTCCGGCCAGTTGCGCTTCGGTGGGAAGGACAGGCCTTTTAGGAAACCCATCAACCTGGGAATGAACTGCATGCCAGAATGGGCCGCTGGTGGCGGAGGAGGGAGAGACTGGGAGAGAGGTGGAAGAGAGAAGGAAGACCGCCACAGCAGGGACACTGGGGAGTGGGGAGGCAGAGGAAGGAGAGACGACCGTGACAGAGGGAGAGAAAGAGGAGACTCATACAGAGACAAGAGGGACAGGAGCTCTGAAAGAGACAGAGATGATAGAAGACATGCTGATAAGTACCGACACCGAGACAGGAGATGAACACTACAACAACATGAGAGGAACTCATTTATAAATGAAGATTCAAAATAACTTGTTGACAGATACATACCGCCTTAGTAGCGTGCAGTACTCCCACGCCAGTTGTCTTATTAAAGATGCTGTCTGTGGTAATTATTATTACGAGTATTTTTTTCTCCACCTCTCGAGCTGAATTTCTCTCGACCTGGAGAATTTCTCTCGACCTGGAGAATTTCTCTCGACCTGGAGTACTCCAGGTCGTACTCCAGGACCTGGAGTACGCCCACGCCAGTGGTAATTATTACGATTATTATTTTTTCCCCCCATTAAATATGACTTTACCAGTGGATCTTTCCACCCTCTTCTTTTTTCAGGGGGTGTGGGGGCTCTAATGTGTCCTTCGCAAAATTGTTACTTTAGCTGACCTTACCATGCAGGAAGAGTAGTCGAAGTACTAGTCATGTTAAAAACCAGAATGCTACAATAAAAATCTATAGACCATTTCTATCACGGCTATCAAATTTCTAACATGGCAATCACATTTTACAAATGAAGCAAAGGGGTTTATATGATAATATAGTAGAATAATTACACGAAACGTTCTTTTTCTATATTATTTCAGGCACTTTTTGCTTTATTTAAACAGGACAGAGAGACTGACTGGAAGCTGGCGGTCTTTACGTGGTCAACTGATCAATTATAACTCACAGGGGTTGACACTAACGGTTGCCTGACTACACATGGCAAGTAAATAAAACGTTTGGGATGCCTGATGGGAAAGTGCGTTTGAATGGGGAGGCAACCGTCTTCAACTTCATTAATTATTATTGGTTATTCATGAGAGAACAAATAATGCTACCGTTTTACGAGTAGCATTATTTAGCAGTCATTCAGACTGTCAAAGTGACTGTCGCCACTCTGCAGTTATCGATTTAAATTTACTTTTCGGGCAAGCGGGCATGACTTATTTTGGCAAGTAGAATTTGAACTAAGTGCCTCTGAGACATTAGTGTCAACCCCTGAACTCACCGCAGACATCTGCATCATGTCATAAGTGGTCAATATGATTGTGCAAAGCATTTGTCATTAATTTGTCAGTGTTGGTCTACCATGGAGCAGCAAACACTATAGGATAAGACTGGAGTCATTATGGCGTTTCTTATTATAACCTATGAAAATACCCACAGAAAAGCATTTATTTTACAAGTACACTATATGGCCTTTACCAGATATTGTCATATCCAGAATGTTTGGAATTCCAAACTGTGAGGATAGGTTTCACCGTTGCTTTAAGATTCATAATTCATAATTGTGCTGAATGTGGACTGGACGTTGTACTGTTTACTAAGTTGTGAACCCATAGCCTATGTACACTTCAGCAAATGGCAGCCGGTTCATTAATGTATTAATATATTTGTTTTATTAGTTCTGTATCTGGTTGTGTACACCTTGGTTGGAAGGGTAAGTAATGTCAAATTTAGTAAATGTCTCCCCCTAGCATTCAAATATAAGCATGTCCTGTGTCTTCCCTCCTTTTCCTATCTCAAAAAATACATATAAAAAGAGATTTTTTTAAAATAACACTTTGAATACTTCAGTAGTTCTCATAAAATGTAATTTCTACAGAGATCACAAGAACATAAAAAGAGGAATGTTGTTTTGACAATAATTATTAATCAATATTCCACTTAAAAACAATTAAATATATCCAGTTCTGACACAGGGTCTATGCAATTTCTGGGTGTGGTCGTGTGGTTGTTGACTGTTGAATTGTGTAATGAACCATCTCTCAGGAGGTGTTTGGTTTTCCAGACCCAGTGGCTCTCGGCCTGCCATGCCCATGACGCGTGTGTTTGATCACAGGCCAACAAGGGTAAGTCTCCATCTGAACTGTTCTGAAGTCTGTCCTGTGAATTCACACAAACCCAGTTATTTGCACCCATTCTAGCTTAACGTTACTAGTGGACGTCCAATAAAAAGAAAAGACATACTATTAATGATACTTAATAATATACTTTCATTGGCTCTACCAATAAGACATTTGATGACACAGGAAATAAATGTTGATGTAATTTATGTTCAGTTTCATGATGCATAAAGTTGCTGCTTTTTGGCTTCTAAGTCATAATTGACAAATTAAAAAATAATCTCAAGGCCTAATCCAAACAGGCGAATACATTTCCTTGGGAGAATGCCACTGAATGTTAGGATTAGATTATTTCTTTTAAACGTTAAACCTGGTGTTTTCAAAAATGGTAATTTTTTTTGTTTCGTTTTTTGCCTCTAGCCTTGATTGTCCTTGTTTGTTGTGCTAGTAATAGCTTATAGAATCTACTTGACTTAAAATATTAATCACGTTGCTATAATGTTTAACATGGACCATATGCCGTACTGTTTTCAAACTGCCAATAAAGTATTCAATCGATTTAAAAGTTTAGGCTTCCCCTCAGAATGCAGGGAATTGTAGGAACCGTGAACATTTTCTCTGTCAATATGGGTTATATCATCTTCAATAACGTGGCTGATCAGATGAGTCTGATTCAACATGGCTCTGCTCATTCGGCAGCGGTCTGACCTGAGGGCAGGGTTGATGGCGATGTTGTCTGGCTGTGGGAGGGCGGGGGTTCTGCAGCGGGCGACAGAGTGAGCAGGGAAGTCCCTCTGGTACTGAGTCTGCATCGGCATTCTCTCCCGCTGACCTCTTGTTTCACTCGTAGTAGCTACCCTCACCTCTGCTGGACCTCTGCTGCCTCCACACTCATCCTCTCTCCGTTGTGCCAGGCTGTCATTCCTTTGTCCCGTTTGTTCTGAGGTTCTGGAGGCTCCTGAGGATGTAGGGGGGCTGCGGTACGCCTGCTGTGTGTTCTGGAAGGTCCGGTTTTGTCCTGTAGGATGAACATTACAGTACCCTGGTGAGATATTAATACAAGATGTTATCTCGTCTCATATTGCTTGATCTGGCCTTATACCTTTTCTTATTTAGGGTGTAGTAGGCTGTAGGGTGAATGTTGCATTGGCAAGATGTCTGAGTACTGCGACATAGCAGTTTAATAAAAACACACACACACACACACACACACACACACACACACACACACACACACACACACACACACACACACACATCCTCTACAAACCATGACATACACATACAGCTGATCTAATAACTGATAAACAAAGTATACCCACTAGGTTAAGTTACAATGCAGACCTTTGCCTCTCTCAGGCTGGGAACCTGACTTTGGGCAGAAGGCTTCTTGTGACGTGGTCTCCATCTTTGCCGGAGTGTCTGGGTAGAGGAGTAATCCTGACCAGACCAGAGAGTTGCAGGGAGAGGTGTGACACAGAAAAGGATATAAAGGCCCTGAAAACAACTGCCTAGTGCTTACAGTTCTGTAATTTAATACTGAGTATTAAAATTGACCTGTAAGGGTCACAGTGAATTGGACCCCATATGATACGATAACTGTGATGTCAACTGGCTAAACCACAGCGATGCCCCCGAGAGTAGCCTTGCAAAATACCAGTACAAACGTACCTGCAGCTGTTGGTAGCTCGCCCCTGTATGGTCGAGTACGTAAAAACAACATGTGATGGGGACGTGTCTGTGACAGGTTTGCATTTTGGATGAACATTCTGTCCACAGGATCCTGAGGGCGATGTTGGCTCATTTATATCACCAACTTTGTGTCAGTGGTGGTTACCGCCAACAATTGCTGCAGAAATCAGATTAACAAGTGTTAATCTTTGCAAACCCACTTGACCCCCTTTGCTCTTTCTGTGTGTTGAATCATTTAGACTTTTTTGTACACATAGCTTTTTATGCAGATAGCAATTGAATATAGAAGACAGGGCTTGACATTAACATTTTGAGGCACTTGTCTTTGGACAAGTACATTTTCCATTCACTTGTCCGGGTCCAGATACAAATTAGTCATTTGACAGTAATTTCTTTCTTAAATGCATACATAAGAGTCAGACATTGAAGGACTGTAACTATCCCCCTTGCTCCCTCCACTCCATACTGTAGTATGGGCAGTCCATATAGTCTGCATACAGCACAATGCTGCCAGGAGTGTCACAGAAAAAGTGAAACCAAGAGCCTCTTGTCCAACGGGCGAGTACATTTTAATTAACTTGTCCGGGAGGATTTATTACTTGTCCTGGACAACAGGACAAGCATTAATGTCAAGCCCTGTTGAATATATATTTTGTTTTGTGAAGGAACCCTAAGGTATTATTGTTATTGTCTTAATGAGCACTTCAAAGCCAAGGTGATGCAAATCTAGCAACACTTAAATCAGCTGTATAGGCCTATATTTCTTTACATTTTGCCACTAGATAGGCCTATACCAACAGTCCTGAATAGATTGACAGTTACAAAATAAAAATACTAACGTACCTCAAGACTTCAGTGCAGTTGAGAGACTGTCTACATTTCCTTAACCGTGTGTGTGTGTGTGTGTGTGTGTGTGTGTGTGTGTGTGTGTGTGTGTGTGTGTGTGTGTGTGTGTGTGTGTGTGTGTGTGTGTGTGTGTGTGTGTGTGTGTGTGTGTGTGTGTGTGTGTGTGTGTGTGTACGTACTGTACACAGAGGCTCTTTTTGGCTTGTATACTTCAGTTGTCATGGTGCTCCATTATTCTGCGCCGGTGATTGGCAGGTGGTTATTCAGAGCTCCTTGTACAATAAAGCTGTTAGACCACCAACAGAGGTGGCACTGCTTGGAATGGCATGATGGCAGTTCTTCACTGGATTCACACTGAGACCCAAATGTTGTGTAGCTCACGAGGTTATACGATCCAATATGTTAAGTAACATAAAAATAATAAGTGATATGATTTTGGGACCATATGCCACTGGTTGGGAACCAGTGGTGTGAAAAGCGAGTCTCAACTTTTTTCATTTCAAGAACCCCCTGTTTGATATGCAATAGATTAGGCCACGGACCCCCGTTTTAAATTATCTTCTCTGGGACCTCTGGGCAGTGGTGTAAAGTAAACTAAGTACTTTTACTTAAGTACTGTACTTATGTACAGTTTTGAGGTACTTTGACTTTACTGGAGTATTTCCAATTATCAATACTTTTACTATCAAAATATTGTACTTTTACTCCATTACATTTATTTGAAAACTTTAGTTACTAGTTACTTTACAGATATCAATTATAATATTATAAAACATAGGCCTACATCAACCACTTTAGCCCTATTTTATACATATAGGCTATTTGAAATTAGACGATCTACGAGCTCACAACGTGTCGCGATGCAACGCGTTGTGAGCTTGTGTGTAATTGTGTAATGAAAATAGCAGATCTACAAGATCACAATATTGCAATGTATTGTGAGCTTGTAGATCTGCTATTTTCAAATGGCCAAAATGTTTATTGGGTTGAAGTGATTAATGTGTGTTTTGTAATAAACTAATAATAATGGAAATCTACAAAGTATCTAAAGTTGTCAAATAGTTGTAGTGGAGTAATTGATGATCATGCCATGCAGACTTGAGCTCAATAATATTCTTTTGGTCCTTTTCGCATTCCTGAGACATTCTTTTTCTCCCTTTTTTACGTAGAAATGCGACAAAAAGGCCTCACAAAAATTGTATGAGTAATCAATAGAAAAAAAGTCATTTTGGGGTGAACTAAACTAAATGTAGCCTAGGCTACTTATAGTTACTTTAACACACTGCACGAGTGAAAACAACTACACAGGCAGCTTTACTAATTTATTTATTTTTTAGCTAACACTGCTGTTAGCTAAAAAACGATGCTATTTTATCAAGGACATAGTGAGGACCAATTAAATGAAGATAGGTTGAAAAGTGGTGAAATTGTCCTTTTAAAAAAATTACTCGATAAATAGCACTGCTCACTTCAGGCTAGGTGTGATTTATTCAGTTTTATTTGAACATATTGTTCTTATTCTTATTAGTGTGGTTGCTGTAGGTAACCAGACTATTTTTCTAGTTTTCTGAGAACCTTTGTCACCCAAGTGACAAAAGTTTAACTTTTTCCTGTAAAGTTGTATGTCACCTAAAGTCTTCTTCTTAAAGTAAACCTGTTTTTGTTTCATTTTACTGTAACCCCAAAAATCCATTGAGTTCAACGGACCTTTTCTGTCCCTTTTCTGATTTGACAATATGTCCAATCAGATAGATAGATAGATACCTTTATTATCCCAAGGGGGAAATTCAGTTGTCCAGTTGTAGCACAGCAGTATACAGTTATTTACAAAGTTACAGAGAAGTAAGAAAAAAAGATAGATAAGAGGGAAAAAAACAAGAGCAGTACAGTACCAATAAAGAGAAGGTGCATCAATAGAGGGGGCGAATAATATATAAGTATACATAAAGTGTCTTACAAAAAGAGACCGTAACAGTCAATGCTAGTTAGTGCAACAAGTATCTCACTGTCATTGTTAAACAAAGCAAAATACTCAGAAACTACCAACACAACCTAATAGTGCAATGTCAAAAATCAGTGCAAAAAAAACAGCTCAGAGAAGAATAAACTAGGAAGCGTGTCACCGCAAGACGCACATGAGCACTCTCCCTGGAAGGTCCTTAGGGGTCAAAGTCAATACAGGATTGTTCAGGCTTCACGTGACATCATCACAATATCTAATATAGGCCTATACGCAAATGGTAAGACAAAAGTAATTTCCCAGCAGATTCCTCACTACTCGCGCCAGTGCAACCACACCTTTCTAGTTTTTTATATTATACAGATTTTATTTTAACCTACTTGATTTACTACTCACAAGAAATGCTGTGAGAACACTGATCATGGCCAGGGGATATACAGTAACACTGTGACTTACAACATTCTTTGGAAGGTTGTCCACAGTGACTTGGGGCCTCGGGCTGTTTTCCAACTTACCAGTTGTCATGGTTTTTCTTGTGAATTCGAAAACAAAAGCGAAGTGTTCCCACTTCCCAGCACTTTAAATGAATAAACAAACAGCCTACACAAGTGGGTGATTTAAAAACAAATCTTTTCTTTACTGCAGCCATGTTTCCAAGACATTGTTCTGTCCCTGGCACCTCCAGTGTTTGACTATCACCAGTATTGCATAACTCTTGTAGGCTTGTAGCCTACATTTATAGCAGCCAGGGGACTTGTTTTGACCTGTACAGGTGAATTCCCTAACCATAAGATTCTTGTAGTGATATGTATCACTATGATAATGTTATGTAAATCATGCGAAGAGATAACACATTTCCATTTGAGTATTTTCTGTGATTACGGTACACACACACACACACACACACACACACACACACACACACACACACACGGCAAGGTCGTGCCATCTGAGTTGGCCATATACTGTATGGATTCTGTTAGTGTGGTTCTCCTAACAGGGCATCATCTGGGAATACCCATATCCCTTTTATGCCCATATATGGAGATCCCTGCTCTGAGTATCTGACATAACTGTGATGTCACCTGTGATGTCACAGTGATGTGTTCCACAATCTCTTGTATGCCCATATATGGAGATCCCTGCTCTGAGTATCTGACATCACTCACTGTTAGGTCATCACAGTGTCAGGCGCTAAAGAGATATGGTCAAGCTGTGACGGTTCACATACTAAACTGTGACTTACGGTCGCAATAAATAATATATAGACCTATTAGGCCTGCAAAAAGGAAAATAATGGCCTACTTTACAAATAGACAGGCAACTAAAAATGTCCCACAAAAGAAATACAATTCTACAATCATTTAACATTAATTAGAGTGAGATTAGACGATAAATTAGATAAGATGCTGGGTGAGGGGGGGCGGGTGACAATTATGGAAGGAAGGTTAAGACGATTCCTCCCCCTACATCTACTTAATAGATTTCCTAATAGGCGTACTGACTGTCTGGACGTAAATCCTCAAATTACTTGGCAAAATACTCTCCCAACGCCAGCAGGAGTCTCTCGTCCCCATAGTAACAAGCAGTGCGAACCCCGTGATCGAGAGCCGTAGATAGACAGAGTTGAGATCGTTGAATTGAAGTTTTCGGTGGCAGAGCAGGCAGACAGGCAGGCAGCTAGGCAGGCAGCTAGTAGATAAAACCTACACATCTGTTTGTTTTAATACCACTTAACTTAAGAGTAAAATTTGGAATCTCACAATGCCAATGTCATGTTTACTTTAGTCCGGGATAAAGTCACTGAACAAAGTGTGTTCAGTGGTAGGCCTAGAAAGTAGGCTAACTATATTTACCAGTAAGACTCCCTAATCGGGAGATAAGCGACCGTCAGGTCGTAGCGTGATTTTAGGGCAAAATGTGTAGGAGATGTGTCCAAAAAATGTGTTTGAAAAAATCAGCCTGAAGGTGGCGCTAAATGGGACAGATCCATGTTGATGACATGAGTCTAGACCTACTGTGTATGTGTACCGATTTGCGTGATTTTAGGGCAAAAATTGTAGGAGCTGTGTCCATAAATGTGTTTTGCTAGAATCGGCCTCATGGTGGCGCTAGAAGAGGGTCATGTGAGAATTGATGGGTGGAGGTAGTAGTGTTTTGGCAGCCAAGGAGTGTGTATGCAAAATTTGGCATGGAACGGTTGCAGACATATGAGCAGGGCAAAAGTGTGACGTCGGACGGACGGACGGACGGACGGACTGACTGACTGACTGACTGACGGACAGCTGGTCAAGGTTTTGATAGTAACTGCAACCTGACGGTCGCAACTATACAACTATATTTACATAAGTACTGTATAGGCTACTTATAAGAGGCCTACAATTCTGAGGTATTTGTTTTACTTTACTGGAGTATTTCCAATGTTAAATACTTTTACTTCCATTACATCTCAGGCCAAATATTGTACTTTTACTCTCAGCTCTCTCAAAGTTACTTTTACATTTAGATTTTTATTCCAAAACACATTACCATTTGGAAAATAGCATATCTGCTATTTTCAAATAGCCGAAGTATAACATAGGGCTAAAGTGGTTTATCTGAAAAGTAACTAGGCCTAGAAGCTATTAAAGGTTTTCAAATTTTGTAGTTAGAGTAAAAGTAAAATATTTGTTTCTGAAATGTAGTGGCGTAGAAGTGAAAGTATTAAAAACTGGAAACACTCAAGTAAATACCTAAAAATTGTACTTAAGTACTGTACTTCAGTAAATGTACTTAGTTACTTTACGGGAGAGTGTTTTCTGCAGGTCTTTCAGTCCGAGTGTATCAAAGGGTGCGTTCGGAAATGCCCACCGGGTGTGTGCTCAGTGTAGTGACTGAGTGCCTAAACCTAATCCTAACCCTAACCTCAGTAAAACTATGCCTAAAATTAACCCTATTCCACACCCGGTGCGCATTTCCGAACGCACCCTTTGATACACTCGGACTGAAAGACCTGCAGAAAACACTCCCCCGTTACTTTACACCACTGTTGGTGACTCGTCATGAATGATAACAACAGTCCCAACCCTGTGTCTCCACGCCTCTGCCTCTGATCCACTCAGTCTGGACTGTCCGGAAGTTCCGTGGGAAAACCGAGAAGAAGAGAGCATGAAAGAAGAAAAAAGAAAAGGAAAAAAAGAAGGGAAAAGAAGGAGTTGGAAGAAAGTTTCACTCTTAATATTCACCTCCGAGCATTGAAATAAACGTTTCCGTGTTTTGTACCTCATTCATTGCCGAGGATTTTAATCAGAAGAACACAAAGTGCATCATCATATTTATTCAGCGATGGGTCTGCCGACGCTGGAGTTTAGTGACTCGTTCGTGGACAGTCCAGAGTTTAGAGACAGACTGCAGTGCCATGAGATAGAGCTGGAACGCACCAACAGATTCATAAAGGACCTTATCAAAGATGGAAACATGCTCATATCTGCCCTGAGAAGTAAGTTAAAAGGAGAGTAAAAATGTATTTTTTGTGGGGGGTTTTGGGCGTCAAAAACAAGCCTGCTTTGCTTGGAGAACCTTTGATCTCATTTAATTACCTGTGATAACTATCACAGTGTTGGCAAATCAATGCCATGATGCCGAAAAAGGCAAACAAAAACAACCTTTAGTTTGAGACTTTGACTTTATAGATTGTTGCTTACTTCTATTTGATTTGATTACACAGGACCCCAATGGAAGCCATTGTGCTTTCTTGGCTTTAATCCTTTTAGAATCATTTTGTATAGAACTGTACCTTCTTAATGCTATAGCAATCAATCCATCATGTTATCATTATTTTATTATTTGTTTTATCGTGTAGCTGTAGCAGTAGGCCTCGTATCATACACCTGGTAATGGACCATAATAGAACCTTTTGACTGAGGGCTCTTGTTTTTCGACTGTTGAGAGACAGCGTAATAATATGCTTTGGCATTTGCAAATAACGGTGGTACTAATATTGTGGCCAGACAAACGGTGTTGCACGTTGTTATTACAGTGTCACTAAGTGAAATATGTCTCCTAGTGCAATTAGCATAATCTCTCTGGAATGTCATGGACTCATAGATCGCAAGTTGTCCACAAAGAAGGAACCAGTTGCTTCCACAGACTCCCAAATCAAACAAAAGCACGATGTAAAACCACACAATATGCATTATAACGTTTAGTTTGTGAAGATTGCACTTTTACCCCAAGTTAACTTAAACACAGGCTTACTGCTCTCTCAGTTAAGAGGTTTAGGTCAGTAGACCCTATACACATGGACCTAGATGATGCAGAATCAAATTATTGTAGCCTACTGTCAAGATGGTGGCTTCTACATCTGCTTAGGCCACCTCTGAATTGGGTCAGAAAAATGTGTTGTGACTTGTGAGATGGTCTGAAAGGGAATGAAGACATACTTTATGATAATATATTATGTCATGATGTGCTTGTGTGCTGTGTTGTATGAATACAAATGTATATATGGTTCAAACTTAGATATTCAGCATGGATTCATATTGTCACATTTGGTCAAAACATGTTTTAAATTAATAGTTATCTGGTATTATTTAAGTGTCACAAAAATGGGGGGAAAGTTTTGCGGTGCAATCCCTCCATATTATGTGAAAATGAGAAAGGCTTTGAACCTGCACCTTTAGAAGAGTTTCAACTACACAATTCTCCCAAAAAGTTTTGTTACATACTTGACTTGATAAGTACTACAGTATATGTAGCCACATTGATGCTGAAATAGAAACAATGCAGTGGTGAGGGGTGGTGCGTGCGTGCGTGTGTTAAATTTCATCTTTATCTGTGAATGCTTCACTTACACTGTCGCACTTCGTGACACAATGCTATCAGTAGATCAGTTTGTGTAAGCAAGTGATACCTAGCGGCTACAGTCCTAGCCTACTTACAGAGTTTACATCAAGTTATACTATCCTTCCTTTACACAGGTCTGTCTCTGGCTGTGCAGAGGTTCTCTCAATCTCTGAAAGAGTTCCAGTTTGAGTGCATTGGGGATGCTGAGACTGATGATGAGATGAATATAGGTAAGTAATGTGGCAAAATAACAAATTGAACTTGCTTGACAATCTATTGAACTGAATGGTTTCATTTTAACCAGCAGTTCTTTTCGCATTTTCCTTTTTTGCGTCATCCTGTTTCTGTCCAAAACTACTTCAGTAAAGTCCAAAGGCTCTTTTTTCCCTCTACACCAAACCTCGTTGCCAAAAATAGCCGATCTACAAGCTTGGCTATTTTTGTAACAGGGAGGCTAGGGTTCAAGTGGTTAATGTCCTGTCACAAGTAGATTTGGTGGCCCCCCTGCAGTATCTCTGAGGACCCCCTATAGGGTCAAAGACTCCCTGTTGAAGACCCCTTACTCTATTCTATTCCCTGTTCTATTCTAATGGCCTTGTACACTGTGTGTTGCAGCCCAATCCTTAAAGGAATTTTCTCAGCTTCTGAGCACTATGGAAGAGGAAAGAAGACGATTGGTAATTATTTTTGTGGTCTGTGTGAGATAGAGAGAGTGAGTGTGAGAGAGAGAGAGAGAGAGAGAGGTTGTTTCACTTTGTGTATAATTCTTACATGCTCATATATATGTATGTTTGTGAGGATATTTATAAAGAGGTGTAACCGGCAGCTATAGCTGGATAGTGCAGTCAAACACATAATCACAGCATCCTCCCTGGTTCAGTTCTGTCTAGAGACCAGGGTTGCATATTATCATCATTACCCCTCTGTGCCCTCAACTTCCTGTCTCTACACTTTCCTGTGTAAATCAAAATGAAAACAAAAGCAACAAATCCCAAAAATGTAACAATAAAAAATGTCATGATCCTTTTAAGGTTTAGTTTAGTAAAGATGAGAGTCACTATCAGTGTAAAAATTGAACTCTAAAGGTCTTTGCACACTGCTGCGTTTTGTCGGCCGAATATTGGAGCAAATTTCGGAAAATTGTAAATGTAAATACAAAAATCAACCTCACTTTAAGTCAATCATTATTAACAGTCTATTAACACTGAGTATATGTACAAACTATCAACAATGTATATGTGTACAGTCTATCAACAGTGTATTATGTGAATTAATTGGATGTTAAAGACGCTGCAGCAGTTGAAGAATATGACTCACAGTGCTCTGGGCATCTCCAGGTGTGTGTGTGTGTGTGTGTGTGTGTGTAGACTGTGGGGGTTCACTGGTGCTGGCCATTAGGGACCAAGTGAGTGGCTGCCCTGCTGAGCTCAGGGGATGGGCTCAGGGTCTGCGCATAAATACATATAGTCCCAATCTTCCAGAAGGTGGTATACTCGTTTCCTGTTCCGGTTCATTTCCCCATAGTTTCATTTGTTTGGCACGGGAGCAGTCAATCAAATTAGTTAATTTGGTATGCCACCTTATGTAAACCTGGGACTACAGTAATTCACAGAGCCTATCTATTGGGTAGTCAAACTTCTTGAATTGTGGGTTCAGCTCAGGGTGGGTGACAGCACTGTCATCAGTCTATGTTGGATTCATGTTAATGTGTATTTTAAGACATTTAACCACATAAATCGTCGATATTTTGTAAACCTGACCTTTCACTATGTACTTGGTCTGCTCTTTTTTTTCTACACCAAACCTATTTGCCGAAAATAGCCAATCTACAAGCTCCCAACGCTTTGTGTTAGATCTGCTATTTTTGGCTAAAGTTCTCCTCGGAATAGGGATGCGAGGGTTCAAGTTGTTAATTTAAAATTTAAAAGAATTATCCTATCACACAAGGATTTGGTGGCCCCCCTGTAGTAATTCTTAAGGACCCTCTAGGGGTCCCGGACCCCCTGTTGAAGACCCCTGATCTACAGTATTAAGATACTCTACCATACAGATTGGTTAAAATAATGTTTTGTTAATCAACTAAATGCTTGAAATGTACCGTGATTATAATAACAAATAAATTCAGCTGACTACTACTAGATGCCAAACATTGTCCTTCTTGCTGGCAGCTAGTCTTGAATGAACAATGTTGAACTTGGATGGAGCAGTAGTCCATTCAATACCAGTTTGAATGAAGGGAGAGATGTTTATCAAGGTCAAAGTCACTTACTTCCTGTGCTTGAAAATTAATCATCTGTGATGTGCACTATGATACGGTTGTATGACAGTACAGTTTAAAACAACAGAACAGCTGTTGTCCACAAGTGACAATTGGGCAATTTGATGTAAAAGTGGTGTCATGATGGTGTGGACTGTGGGATAAGGTTTTATATTCCCTGTTAAATGTGTCCTTCCTTGCTATCTTGTTGTGTATTAGACTGTGTGTCGTCTTCATGTGAAGATGTTATTTGTCTTTCTCCTTGTAATAATAATATTATTACAAGGAGAAAGACAAATAACCTCCTCATGTGTTATGTCCTAGCAGTGTGTCAATATTCCAGGATGCTACTGTCTGCTGGCCTGGTATTTCTTGTATTTCTTGTTATTATGAGTACAGCTTGGCTCTGTGGTGTGGGCCCGTTATCTAAGTGTATAAATATGGTCCTATCCCTGCTGTTAAACAGAACTACTTGACCTCTGATCGGTGTGTATCATGTTCATGTATGAATGACTTCCATCATCTTGGATGAGGCTAACAGGGAAGCAACAGAGAGATAGATCATTTGGGCATATTTACATACCCCATTGAAAGATTTCATATTGTTCATTAAAATATATTTCAATCATGTTGTTGAACTCGACATACTGTCCAGCACTACTTGATGTATCCTTTTTTTTTATCAACATAGCTCCTTAGTATTGTATTTCTTATTTGTATTGACATGGGGGGGGGGGGGGGGGGGGGGGGGAATACATGTATTTAAACTGTATTTAAACTGTTCAAACAGTTTGGGGAGGTCAGAATCCCAGGGGCCTGGGGTGACAATACCCTTGCTTCCTTCAGTGTCTGAAGGCTTCCTTGGCTGATAGATAATATTTTTCATTTGATAACCAGCCAGGTCCAGTGTACCCATTGGGCCTGGTATCCCAATCCCAAGTGGACCCCCTACAACAGGCCTCACCTATGCAAATTAAGAAACTACGTGAAACATGTGGGCTCCATAGTGAAGTAGATTTAAAGACCCCAACTCAACCAGAGGGCTTTGTGTACTGTAGGAGTGACTGGAATGTGTGTGTGTGTGTGTGTGTGTGTGTGTGTGTGTGTGTGTGTGTGTGTGTGTGTGTGTGTGTGTGTGTGTGTGTGTGTGTGTGTGTGTGTGTGTGTGTGTGTGTGTGTGTGTGTGTGTGTGTGTGTGTGTGTGTGTGTGCGCGGCACATGCATGCACATGCACTAGGGTGGTATAAGAGATGTGTGTGCGTGTGCATGGACTGGTTGCAGTGAAAGCATGTGGAACCTATTCTGCCAATTCCCCTATGAGACTTAGGGTCCAGTCTGGCATGGGAAAGACTATAAAAGGAGCCTGTGTGTGTTTGCCTTCAGTCTCTCTCTCCCTCTCTCTCTCCCCTCTCTCTTTCTCCCTCTCTCTCTCCCTCTCTTTCTCTCTCCCTCTCCTCTTCTCCCCCCCTCTCACTTGTTCTTTTTCATTGAGCAACCCTTAATGAAGGTTGTGCATGGGGTTGAAATGATTAAGCCTGATTTATCCATAGTTGCCGCCTGTGTTGATCTACAAGCGCACACTGCGACAAGTTGCAAATCTTGTAAAACTTGTGCAAATGTGCTATTTTCACTTCAGCATGTGACACCTCTGTGCAGTACACAACTAAGTATACATTGAGCATTTAGTCAGACAGTTGAAGTGTCTATTGTCATATTAATACTGAACCTAGAGAGTGTACGTGTTGAATAAACCTGAGCCTGACTCGGTCTGTCTCCCCAGATCCAAAATGCGGACGACGTACTGATCTCACCCCTGGAGAGGTTCCGTAAGGAGCAGATAGGAGCCGTCAAGGTATAATATGAATGAATGAATAATTACATTTTCGTGTCTGGCTGCCTTTCACAGCTCATCCCTTACGGGACACACTTTAGAAATAACAGTATTTCCAGTGCCAACATGCTGACACCAAAATAATAAACTAAATAAATAAATAATACACACTGTATAGGCCTACATGAAAGCTTGACATGTACTCTCTTGACAAGCTTCATGCTCACTAAATTAACTTCATTATACATTCAAGTGAAATATTTCAAAAAGTATAAAACATCCCGGTATGTTAATAGAAATGAGTGGCCTACTGGCATTGTGAACAGGAAATGTGCCGCTGATCGGTCCAGTGACTTGCGAGATTAGCTCCGAACACGCACGCACGCACACACACACACACACACACACACACACACACACACACACACACACACACACACACGAGCCAAAATAGATGAAATAAATGTTAAAATATATTGGATGGATGGGGCTTTACTTTTTGTCATTGGACTATAATAATGTAACTAAAATAGTACTGGTGGCATCAATCCAATGGGCAGGCATGGCATGGTGCCTTAGCTGGGGTTAGCTACAGTCTCTGGAGCCGTGTGGCCAGTCAAAGTGTGCTTGAGCTGGACTCTGAACTGTCAAACAGCTTGCTCATAAACCCCTCAAGATATGCGTGTCATCATCTCATCTGTAGAGAACAGAACGTGATCAGTAATGAGCTCATAGCTGCTAGTCTTTCTCCCACAAAGTGGTCAGAAAGTCCAGTTTGGCCGTCAGACACGCGATGGGTCACACTCCTGTGTCAGTAACAAGGTCATGGGAACGGACATGATCTGAGCGAAGAGAGAGAGAGAGATACTGTAAACATACAATGTGGTGTCCGGTTTCAGCAGCTGTCCCACATGTTATTGTTCAATCCATCCCTCTCGTTAAGAGATATGAAAAATAGAAGCAAGTATTCGATGAACAGAATTTGGCACGATTATGTTCGGCTGAACGGAGGAGTTCTGTTTTAATTTCTGATGATACATGATACTGGTGAATTGAATGCCTCCTTAGTCCATAGAATGTAACAGGGGTGTGTGAGAAATATGCTCTTAACACACACGCGCGCGCAGGCACGTTGCACACAAGTGTGCAGTTGCACCCACAGACACAAATGATTATTTTTCCATAAAATGACAGCAAATTATGTTTTCTGAGCTTTAGCTCTTGAAAAGACTTGTGCGGGTTAACTTTCCTGTTTACTTTGGCAGCATTCCATCATTTAAATCACTCTTAAATTTCCTTATGTTTCCATTTTTCTGTCCTAGTACAGTATCTCAGTCCTATAGAAAATATCAATTTTCTGTTAAATAAATAAATGTGAAACATATTTCTTTCTATAAAGATTAAGACTTTACAAATGTATTGACCTTTGGCCACGGCATAAAACAGTTTCCATACGCGTCTATATTTTTGCTAACGCTAATTTCCATATTTCTCAACCATTTCTACTGTAGGAGGGAAAGAAGCAGTTTGACAAGGAGACAGAGAAGTACTACTCTGTGTTGGAGAAACACCTCAGCCTGTCGTCCAAAAAGAAAGAGTCACAGCTGCAGGAGGTACTGTACATACACCACAAAGACAACCTCTAGATTGCCGTGATAATAATGCCTACTCGGATTTAACCATATTCTGCGTTTTCTGTCCATCTGCAGGCAGATTCTCAAATGGGTAAGGACCGGCAGGTGTTTTACGATGCATCGCTGCAGTATGTTTTCAAGATCCAGGAAGTGCAGGAGAGGAAGAAGTTTGAGTTTGTGGAGCCGGTGAGTCACACAAACCTTTCATATCCAACTAGGACAGTGATTCTCAACCTTTCTAGTCATTTGATACATAAATTAGGCCATGGATCCCATTTGATATGATCCTTATCTCTTCCAATCTAAGAGAATTGTAGACATGATTTGTTCTGATATGGTGTCATTTGGTCCAAAATGCCTGTCTATGTACCGTACTATACATATACTGTATTATGTTAACTGTGATTATAACTGTGATGTAATAATGGTGAAGATTAAGTATTCTTAGTCAATTTAACTGGTGTAACACAACCTCACCCCTCAGTCTCCCCCCTATTCTTTTTAATATATTTCTTTATGGCATTTTAATATTTATTCAAATGTAGCTGACATCTTTAGACATCTTTAGACCAAGAATGTATTGTTTTTGCAATGTTTTTTTTATTACGTTTGTCTAGATTTATTATGATTCAGAGAGTAACCCATATTGAAGAGAAATGTTATTTGTAATTTCTGTGTGGGTTGCTTTCTGTCACCGAGCCTTGGCCTATAGTAGAGAGAATGAATGATGAGAGAATGTTTTGAGACTGCAAGATTGCATCACAGAAAAATGCAATGGAAAATTCCTCTTTGCTGTGCATGTAAACAGCCTAATGAAGCAGTAAGCATAGTAAGGACATTAATGAACACATACTGGCAAATATCACTGAGTGAGGACACACACACGCAAGCTCAAACACATACCGTCCAATGATAATGATATTTACATGATGCATATCAGTTGAGCCCACTTCCTGCTCCCTCACTGGCACTTCCTGTGTGGGGATCTCCTCCGCCTGAAGCGTAATTTATGCGCCGTCGCTCGGCGGTGTCGCGTGCCGAAAATAGCAGACCTACAAGCTCACAGCATGTCGCTTCTGAGACACGTTGTGAGCTTGCAGGTCGGCTGTTTCTGACTCGCGGCACCGCTGGGCAGCGAAGTATGAATCGGGCTTCAGAGAGGGAGTGAGAGAGACAGAATCGTTGTCGTTAAATAAACAACAGCGGTAGCAGACAGACACCGCTTACTGGCAAACCAAACCAAAGGACAAAGCTTAACTGGGCTTACACAGTCTGTAGCAATTTAATTTCATTATTTTCATTTGATCTGTTTTGCGGGAACCGTTCATTTTTTAACTTCCTTTGACTACTGCCCTCCCTTTCCCCACCACTTCATCACATTTCTCATCGTGTTCCTCCAGCTGCTAGCGTTCCTACAGGGGCTGTTCACGTTCTACCATGAGGGCTACGAGCTGGCCAGCGAGTTTGAACCCTACAAGCAGCAGCTCCAGTTCAACCTACAGAATGTAAGTCTGCCATTCAGTACAAGCTGACCAAACTCTCTGTTAGTAGAGATATACAGTATGTTGAATATATTAAGTGTGTGCGTGTGTGTGTTTTGTGTTTAGACACGTAATAACTTTGAGAGCACCCGTGTGGAAGTCGAGCGACTAATGAAGAGGATCCGTTCTGCAGAAGCGGACTTCAAAGCTCCCGGCAAGTTCACCATGGAGGGATATCTGTACATACAGGAGAAACGTAAGAAAACCAGTACTCCCAGTATACCCACATGTTTGAGCACTAATCCATCGTCAGTGTGCAAAAAAAATGTATAAAATATATATATATGTTTGTTTGGTTTTTGAAGTGCACAACACGATGCAACTCTTGTAGATCTGCTGTTTTTGCATTTTTTTTGCAATTTCTTTAGGTTAAATAGAGTGCCAAAGACTGCCTGACGTCAATCCCATGCCCCGTGGGTCACATGTGTCTTTACCATTCAGAATCCCATAGAAGTTTTTTTACGTCATATAAGATCAAGTATTTACAGTGTATTTGATACAGTCCGTGTTTTGGGAGAATTACATTGATCCTGCACCGGTATCCGGAAGTAGAAAAAACGACATTCAAAAATCATGTGATTAACTGTCAAAGTCAAAAACATTTCTGAGATTCCTTAGATTTTGTGACATTTGTTAATAATATGTGTTATTATTTAGTTGGTTTGATGAAAAAACTGAGAACTGACAACGCTAGGCTTACTCTCCTACCGAAAAACTTTGGTAACCGTCAGTTGATGCTTCATAATCATAAATATATATATATATATATATATTTTTTTTTTTACACCGTTCTTATATGAAATGATGTTCAAAAATGGGATTTAAAGGAGCTATAGTTAACTTTTTCTTGAAAAACGGATGCTAAAATAAAAATAATGTTTCGAAAATATGTTATAAAAAAATAAGCTTCATATATGTGTTTATATTCAAAAATGACCACAAAAAGCGTAAAATAATCATAAAATAATCATTTTGGCCATTGTCAGACCAACACTTTGTTTACATTCTAGTCTATAGACTAGGATGTAAACAAAGTGTCGGCCCTACAATGAAAAAGTTAACTATAGCTCCTTTAAAAACACTTCTGTGACTCAGGGGGCGTGATCTTTTACATCAGGCTTTAGTCCTCTATAGAGGTTGATGGCGGCTGGTGGTTAACCACACTCTGCATCCAGCAAATGTGAATGTTTAGAGTTTTGGTACCAAGCTTAACAATCAGGGACACACACAGCGTTATAATTACCTTTAGTTACGCACGCACGCACACACACACACACACACACACACACACACACACACACACACACACACACACACACACACACACACACACACACACACACACACACACACACACACACTATTTCTCGCCCCCTAAATATGCATCCTTAAAGGAGTAGTTCACCCCCAAAATGACTTTTTTTCTATTGATTAGTCACGCCATGGAGACTAGAGTTCAATAATATTTTTAGTTTTTTGTCGCATTCCTAAGACAAAAATGTGATAACAATAAATTTACCCCCATTCGTTCCGGATCGGGACCAGTTTCGAAATGGGTCCCCCGGTCCCCATCCGGAATCAATGGGGGTAAATTTACTCGAATCAAATTTTTGTCTTAGGAATGTGACAAAAAACAAAAAATATTATTGAACTCTACTCTCCATGGCATGAGTAATCAATAGAAAAAAAGTCTTTGGGGGTGAACTACTCCTTTAATACATAGTTCTACAGAAAGAAAATATGAACAAAGCAATGACTGTTTTTGATGAGATTTTGTCATGTTATTCAGGTCCGCTGGGCTGTGCCTGGACAAGATACTACTGCACCTATGAGAAAAGCTCTAAGATGTTTACTATGAGCAACACAGAAACCAGGCCATCCAGCAGACAGGTGAGATGGTACCAACAATAATATATTTGATCAACTTGGCAAAGAGATTGCCAGAGATGTTCATGTTGTAACCGTGTGTTAACAGAACGGTGTGGTGGGTGGGGGTCCAGAGATGTTCAGGCTCCGCTCGTGTGTCCGGCGGAAGACCGACTCCATCGACAAACGCTTCTGCTTTGACATCGAGGTGGTTGAGAGGTGAGAAGGTGGAAGGATGTGTGTACTGTACTCTACTGTGTGTTTGAAGCAGTGTATGTGAGTGTGTGTAGCATGTCCTGGAGTATAGTAAGAGTAATGCTGCGTTCACAGTCACACAGGATGTCAATGGTCAGCGACAGACTGCTAATAACTGCCATTCACTTTCAATGAAAGGCAGTGACATGAAGATGATACAAACTAACGCCTGACACGTCGATGACGTCGGCGAGCATGTTGAGTAACAATCCAACAGTGACTCGGCGACAGTGTGTAGGTGACCACGCTTGGTCGCTTTGTTGTTTCTGTTGCTGATAGTGTGAATGCAACATAATGCCTAATTCATACTCTGTCGCACACCGGTGTCACTTGCCCACAAGAACTGATCTCCAAGCTAACACACAGTATAAATACTAGAGCTTCAAAGAAGAAATAATGTATGATTAAAGGAGTAGTTCACCCCCAAAATGACTTTTTTTCTATTGACTACTCATGCCACGGAGACTTGAGTTCAATAATATGTTTAGTTTTTTGTCGCATTCCTAAGACAAAAATGTGATTCTTGTAAACTTACCCTGACGGTTTCCCTATCCAGTGCCGTGCATTTGGGTCCCCATCCGGAATCAACGGGGGTACATTTACTATACGGTAATCACATTTTTGTCTTAGGAATGCGACAAATACAAAAAAATATTATTAAACTCAAGTAGAGTATCGAGTTACAACTTTGCAATCCATAATGGAGCCAAGATTGAGATAAGCATTGGAGCCACGCTGTTCCCAGGTGGATCCTGAGATCCACATGATTCAATTCTTTAAATTGTCATGGTAGAAGCCATCTTTTCAATGGGTAATTTGACAGCTGTAGATGTGTGGTGTGGATTATGTTGCTTTGTGTTGCAGACATGGAGTCATCACCCTTCAGGCTCTCTCTGAGTCCAACAGACGCTTGTGGTTGGAGGCCATGGATGGAAAGGAGCCCGTATGTCATATTCTACTATATATCATTCTCACTTTTCATATCAGTATCTCTGCCTTCTGATTATGGTGTGGCTCTGTAGGAGGCGAGCCATCCAGACAACAGTCTGACTGATCTGCACCAAATGTTTTGTCCAGGCCAAGGAAGCACCTCAATGCATTTGTGGTTTATATATTTAACTTTAACTTAACACAGTCGGTGCCATATGTAAAGTGGGACCTCTTATATTGCTGTTTCGCCACCAAAATGGTACAAAGGGTTAAAAAATAGTGTGCACGCTGGTGCACGAATTCGTGCACAGATCATGCACTACACATGTGCATGCTTTTCACAGCTTTCAAACAAAAAAATCTGCTTGGAAATCCGTTCAGGCATTCATTTTTGCTTTTTTTTTTAAGACGATAAAATACGATTGGCAGGGAAGGCGAAAGACGATTTTATTATAGAAATCGTCTTTTTGGCATGGTATGAGTTTTAATATAAGTCAATGAGGTCAGGTTAGGCTGAAACCTTAACCAAATTCAGAGTCATACATCATAGATACGTCATAGACCTGCCATGTGCAGATAAGATTCATTTTATCCAAGTAGGCAGGCTCTATTAGCTCAATGGTAAAAGCTTCAGCTCTTGCGCAGGAAACCGGGTACAAATCCGGGGTAGAAGAGGAAAGTTACATAATGCAGCTTTAAGTATTTCCCTTCAAAAAGTTGCTTTGTGTTACAATTGATAACTTCTGGAAACTGACTTGATATACTCCAATTGGGCTGAGATCCCATCAGATATTGTTTGTCATCTGTTTTGATTTAAGGACACTTTATTGGGAACATATAGTTTTATCTGATCTACAATATATAACCAAAAACATTTTACAGTATGAAATACCTGATTATGTATCTATTATTTTATTCAGATCTACACTCTACCTGCTTTGCTCAGCAAGAAAGAAGAGAGTAAGTATGGCAATGTGTAAGAACGTTTGCACCAGTATATTCAGCAAAATGTGATTATTTTTGTAGATTCATTGTAAATTATATTGTGTGTGTGTGTGTGTGTGTGTGTGTGTGTGTGTGTGTGTGTGTGTGTGTGTGTGTGTGTGTGTGTGTGTGTGTGTGTGTGTTTGTGTCTGTGTCTCCCTCTCTCTCTCTCTACAGCGTTTCTCAATGAGGCAGGGTTTAACTTTGTGAAGAGGTGTATAGAACTGGTGGAAACTAGAGGTAATAATCACTTTTAATTTATGCCTAGTTTTAAAAAGCATGCCAGTTTTCACTTTTTGCCAATAACAATTAAAAATTAGTCAAAATCCATTAAAAGATGTAATATACATGTTTTAATGGATGTTCCCCACCTTCCATATACTGTCCAAAATATAGTTTTGAATTTGAATTTTAGATACTGCCAACAATAACCTTCGGCCCGATGTGGGGGTGGGCCCCAAATGACTCTGCGTCGTAATAGCCTTGCGTAGCCAGGCTTACTCATCTTCGAAGAGAAAAGCCTGGGATAGATATGAAGCAGAAAGAGTCTGTTCTACTTCACCCGCTCCGTCAGTTGCGCTCACAATAAACAATATACAAACAAAAACATCGATTCGGACAACGTTACACCTATTAACTCATTTCCTGCCATTTTGAATGCCATTTTTTCAGGCTATCCCACCAGAAGTCTCCATAGACTTCTATGTAATTTATAGTGCACGGATCATGCACGCCCATGCACATATGATGCACCATGTGTGTGCAGGATGTTCACAGCTTTCAAACAAAAACATCCGATTGGAAATCCGTTCAGGCATTCATGAGAAACCAGCCATTATGTTTTACATGTTATGTAAACAAAGATGGCTGCCCTGTTTGAAAGATGGGGTTGTATGGAGGTGAAACATGCAAAATCGCGATTGAAATCGTTTTTTTTTTTTTTTTTTTTTTTAGGTCAAACTCGTCAAACTCGTCATAAGCAGAATGGACCCATAAATATAACTCGTCAAACTAGTCATAAGCAGTAGATGAGTTAAGAGCGAGTTAAGAGCTACAATCTATTTGTGTTTCTTTTGCTGGGGGATGTAAACAAGACTACAACGCATGACGTAACTTCCGTTAAACGCAGCACTTCCGCCACTTCAGCTAGAACGAACCGGAAGTCATATCGTGCCCGGGTGGCGTCGAGTTAGTTAGGCCCCTGACTGTATATGTAACTAATTTCTTCTCTGTGGGATGTGACAGGTATTAATACTCTGGGGCTTTACCGCATTGGAGGAGTCAACTCCAAAGTTCAACGGTTGATGTCCACTGTGTTTGGTAAGAAACAGACCAATTACTGCTGCTTTTCTTTATCATCAATTAGATAATTAATCTCATTCACCTGGTGTCCCAGCTACCTTATTAGATTCCTGATCAAATATGCATTGAATTACGATATAAAATCTTCACTCTTTGTGTGGTGGTCTACATTGTAAACACATTATAGTTGAGCATAACAAAAGGTTGCACTGTGCTGAATTGAATTGAGCTGAATTGAACAATCTGATTTGAATTGGATTGAAATGCATGCAGTTTAAGGGAATGAAATGTAAATTCTTGTAGTCAGTAGATTTTTTACTATCTAAGGCGCATTACAATGATTGTGCATTATATTCACCCCTTCACACACACACACTGCTCAATGCTCATCGTGAGCAATTAGGAGTTCATCGTCTTGCTCAAGGACACTTCGACACTAACTCTGGGGGAGCCTGTGATTGAACTGCCGCTCTACCTCCTGAGCTACTGCCGCCCAAATGTCGCATAGAGACTGACATACAGTAACTTCTCTGCATTGTAGCTGCCAGCTCTCCTCCTGACATGGTGCTGGATCCAGACATCTGGGACAATAAGACTATCACCAGTGGACTTAAGAATTACGTCAGGTAACACATGCTGTCACTGTCACCCATGAATACACTTGTTCACTCACTCTCTTAAAACCCACCCATTAAAACCGGGACACAAGCTTGTGCATCTGCTATTTTTTGCAACATTTTCAAAAGAAAATGTGACGACTACTGATTTAGAAGGGATTTGTAGAACCGGCTTCAAGTCTTAAAGGGTTTAACTCAGGGGTTTTCAACTGATTGTAAACATGGGACCACCACTCTGAATAAGAATAAACCTAGGGACTACTGTTGTGTTGGGTGGGGAATGGGGATATGAACAAAGATTAGTGCTTTGGTAACACTTGCTGTTATTCAACTGTTTCTCAACAAATAGTCCACTGACTACTAGTGGTCCATGGCATAATTAAGCCTGCAAAAAATAATTAAAATGTAAGCGACAAAGCTTGCAATTAAATGATAAAAGCTTGATTTAATTTGTTGCAGGATAAAAAGTTGAGAACCACTGATCTATTCCTATCTCACAGTTACCCGTATCTCATTCTCTTACTTTATCCAACCTTCCACTAAACTCATATTTAACTGATACACTGATTCCTATCTTATGTACTGTATGAGAGAGCAGACACGTGATTATATGAGCACATTTCCTAATAATGATGACTCAATCAGTCAATCCGGTAGGCCTACACTCCCCCTTCTTGAGATTTTCTGTGGAATTTCTTGACCTCCGACTGACCACATTCATCATCATATTGTACTGTAGGTCACCAGGTCATTTAGTGGAAGAACATTTTCACTCTCACTTTCCTACATTACTAAATGCTTGGTCAGGGACCACATACAAAACCTTTATGGAGCACCAGTGGTCCATGGACCACTTGTTGAAAACCCCTGGTTCAAGTCATATATTCATATTCACTCACTCTCTCCCTCCGGCCTCGTCCACTCAGATGCCTGGCAGAGCCGCTGATGACCTACAGACTGCACAAAGATTTCATCAAGGCAGCCAGTAAGATGAGTTTTTCCATGTCTGTCTGATTGATTTTCTTTATTTGTTCTTTTAAAACACACACACACACAAAAGCCGCCCTGCAGGAATACAAAAACCACGAATGGTAAAAACACAATGAAGCCAAACTGCTTATTTACGTTGTGGGATTAGGGGTGGGGGGTACTGGGGCGTACAAATAGACATTAACCATCTTTTTAAAACACGACTTGAAGACTCTTACTGTGGCTTATTCCATAAAACTCCCAACTGCATACAAAAAAGAATTGCCAAACCTGCCTGGAATTACATCTGTCTGTCTGCCTATAGTGGTAAATCAAGTAAAAGTTATTATATTTTGTCATAATGATTTGCTGTGTCAGAAATCCCATAAACCAAGTCAGTACTTTTTAGTATGTGCGAAAGCTTAGTAGCTACTCGAGAGTTTGTGGGAATGCATACTAGATTCAGGAAATATTACAGTATGCACTGAATGTCCCACAATGCAATATGACACCATACCAGAATTGACATGGGGGCTGGGCAGCGACCAAACATCTGGTGTAACATCAGTTACTCATCAATGAAACACATCTAGAATGTGGATGTGTTCTTTGTTGAATCAGGACATGTACAATAAACACTGCTATACACAATGTTGAAACAGGAACATAAAATGTGTAGTACTTAAGCTGACCTCCAGATTCCATATGGTTCGATACCACATGATTAGTAAGTCCGAAATGAAACATAATATTGTGGATGCACTCAAAAGTATGTTGAAAAAAGTATGTACTGTAGCATATAGCTCAGATATCAGACGCTGCCATAGATTCCCCTATCCTCACTTCCATGGTTGGAAGTCTTTGTCTCTTGATTTTAGACCGAAAGACTAAAGACCTATTGCTGGACAGACACATTTTCACTCTGACTTACTGTTCAAGGTCTCTTCAACAACTACTCTGTCCTGATGGGACATAAGGACAGCGGCGTCATCAGCGTACAAAAATAGATGTGTGGAACAAGCTGATTTAAGGTCATTAACATAAAGCACACTGCCTTGGGGGTACCTCACATTTAGCATTTGTTTTCTTCATGTGAGGTAGCACGTCATCCAAGAAACTACTGTAAGTGCATTGCTGTCAAAGCCAGTTGCCTTTACCTTTAGCAGCCGTATCGGATGGTCAATGGTATCAAAGTTTCTTCGTAATTCCAGTAAGACTATTCCACAGACTTTTCCCCATCCACTTCCTTTCTAATAGTATAGTAAAATATAAGTATATGTGGAGTGACAGTTCTTGAAGCCTGACTGCAAGTCATACAGTATATAATGTTAAAAAACAATTGTGGATTTGCTCATGTATAATCTGACTGCATGTCTCTCTCGTCTGGTTTCAGAGTCTGATGATCAGAGGTATCGTGTGAATGCAATTCACGCTCTTGTCTACAAACTTCCAGACAAAAACAGAGAAATGTTGAACCTGCTGACCAAACACCTTCTCACGTGCGTGCTTCTAAAAACTATTTTGTTGTTTTTTATGTCTTTAGCATGCAGAATGTTTCTTGAGCTAAGAATAGAAAGCGAGCTAGTTTTTATTCATCTGTTTATTTTTTTCTCCAGTGTCTCCACTCACAGCAATCAGAATCTGATGACTGTCTCTAACCTGGGAGTGATCTTTGGTCCCACGTTGATGAGATCACAGGAAGAGACAGTGGCAGCCATGATGAACATTAAGTTCCAGAATATTGTGGTAGAGATTCTCATTGAAAACCACAATAAGGTACACACACACACACACACACACACACGCACACGCACACGCACACGCACACGCAAACACACACACACACCCCTTATCATCTCCATCTCTCTGATTATCAGATCTTTGGTGAAGCCCCGGACCTCTCGGTACCGCTCACTCAGGCCCCGTCATCTCGATCTGCTCCACGGAGGAACAAGGCCATCTGTCTGTCATCTGGGAAAAGGAAGGCCCGCCTCTACCCTCCGGCTCTCTGCCTTGCAGACAATGACAGTGAGTCCACACACGCTAAAGTATCATTAGTATCATTACGCAGAATGTTTTACAAGTTATCATATCTGCATTTTATGTGTCAACAATGACATAATTTGCAATTCATTTCTTTTAAAAAAATCTGTTGAGATTAACCCTTTTTTTTATCGTACGACAATCAAGTGACAAAGTATTAACTTACCTTCAAGCTTCAAGTTGATAGAAGAACAACATGTGACACTTTAGTGAGATGCAGAATTTTGATTCATACAGTAATATTCAGGATATCCAAACACCTTAGGACCACAGGAAAGGTTCCTCCAGATGGTTGCATCCTCACTTTCCTCTAAGTTATCTCTCTAAATGAAACAGAAAATTATCCCAAACAACAGAATGTGACTCATGTTTCATCTCTATCTCCTCCAGGTGACACGTTCAGCAGCAGCCCCAGTACGACTCCAATGGGCAGCCAGGAATCGCTGTCATCCCATTCCTCCGAAAAGAACGGACTGTCCCAGACCTCCCCTCCTCTCTCACCTGCTGCTGTCCCAGACTCCTCTCCCTCGGCCCCCAAGACTGCAACTCCTCCCGCGCCATCGTCCTCTTCCTCTTTGTCCCATCCCTCTTCCAATGGGAAGGATTATAAGGGACAGACGGACAGCGTCCTCTCTCCTCAGCTTACCCCCTCCCTGCCGCGCACCTCCTCCAACCACTCCCTGAGCCAACACCAGAACTCCTCTGTTCGCTCCTCCACATCCACCTTACACTCAACACTGGAGAGGAGTCCACCTGCGAAAGGAAGTATCTCCTCTTTGTCTTCTGCGAAGGAGCCCAGAGCGGCCGCCTCCGTCAGAACCTCCTCCCTCAGCAGACCCGTCCAGAGAACCTCCTCCGTGGGTTGTCTGGAGAACCAGCAGTCTGCGGAGCAGAGAGCTGCTGTGGCGGCGGAGGAGGCCAGAGCTGCAAACGCTACCTCCACCACCACCACCATCACCACCACCGCCACCCCGTCTAAGGAGCGCAGGGCTGCCTATAGAACTGTCTCCTCCTCCTCTTCCTCATCTTCATCCCTGTTTCCCTACCATCTGTCCGCGTCTTCCTCACTCACATCGCTGCACATCTCGGAAGGTGCGTGCTTCTCGTGATTGTCATATGGCTTTTCTTTTTCTTATGCAATAGGCAAGGAAAGCCAGCTGATTGGGTGAATGCTTATAGAGGCCTTTCCCAAAATGCAGATCTAAATGTGAATAGTAGTCCTCATTTTTATTCTTTTAGTTCTTACCGTCATGCTTTTGATGTACATTTCAAAACCAGGAAGTAAGGGTTGTTGCAGCTTTCACATTCCAATGACTGGACGTTTTAGCTCAACTTTGGTGGCGTTTTAGAGATACATAGAAGACTGCTTAGTTTGGCACTTGAGCAGTGCAACGGTAAAGTTCCTGCCCACCATTGCAGAGACATAGGGTTTGAATCTTCCATGGTCAGAATTTGGTCAGAATGTATTGAAAGGATGTCCCCTTGAGATGCAGCATCTCATTTTAGAGGGGTCCTATATTACACATAAGTAAAACATTACATACTGGTGTATCATCGTATTATTATACATTTTGTAGCATTACATCTTAGAGACGTAAACAAATGAAAGAATGATCCGTGATTACAGTGTGGTTCTGATTTCTGCTTTCTGTGTCCAGATTACAAGAGCTGTCACGGTTCGGTACAGAGTCTGATGTCACTGGACCATCGCGACACAACGCTCACACGTAAAGGCACACACACTCGCAGCGGCTCCGATGTGCTTCCTAAACACAGACCAGTGGGTAGCAATGGCTACCAGACGCCCGGGTCAATGTAAGTGTCTCACACGTTAGAGAGTTTTATCTGCATTCTGAGGGAATGTGTTTTAAGCTCAGTGTTTTCTGTGTGTGTGTGCGTGTGTGAATGCTTGGGTTGCAGGTTGTCATCCAGAGCTACTCTGTGTGACAGTGCATTATTCTCCTCAGCTCTGGATATAAGAGGAAGGTAAGTGAGATCTGCTGTTACGTTCATAATATCTGACATTGGTCTAACTCAGTGGTTCCTGACAAAAACTCAGATCATGGGGGAAGTGATGAAAACATATTATTAGTTAAATGCTAACATTTAAGCATACTGCATTGATTTAGTTTTTAAACAACATTTGCTGATAACCATATTGTATGTTGTTTACTGGTATGTGATAACATACATTTATTTGTCTGAGGAAGAGCCTTTCTTTCAAAACATGTTGCTTGTTTATCCTGAGTGCACTAACTGTCTCACTGTTTTTTTTTTTTTTATTGCATAAATGCGTTATCCTTTCTTTGGCTTTTAATTATTACAAAAATGGCTGTAGAATGTCAGCTGTCAATCAATTAATTGTCAATTAGTTATATAATTTCTACGTTGTTTTGGGTCACGATAAGCATGGGTCAATATTTCTGCATCATCGGGCATGAAGAACTGTCTGATTCTCCACTTTCCCAAATGTAAACGATTTTCACCACAGGATCAGTAGTCGCCATCGCGGTCCCTGCAGGCTATGGGATCGCCATCGCGGTTAAACAATGCTAAAATACAAAAATAATACAAATACAATTATGATATAACAAAAGAAGGAAAGGAACATTCCCCGGAACATTGAGTGATGGATGGAATTGCCCTTGACTTTCCTTATCGCTTGTGGCTGTGGTTCACTGTCTGTATCATTATGTCTTTGTGTGTTAGAGAAGCGAAGGCCCTGTACTCATGCGAGGCGGAGCACAGTCATGAACTCAGTTTTCCCCAGGGGGCGCTGTTCTCTAATGGTGGGTACACGCACATAAACACACTCATAGACACCTCTGAGCTAAACTAAACTCAATGTCCTTCCCTAACCTTCTGGACATAGTTAACCATAAGGCCTGATTTTATACTTAGTCGTACGACTCTGTCCCGCGTCAGTAATAGCCGATCTACATTACAAGCCTACAGCACATAGATCTGCTGTAGGACACCGTCCTACGGCAGCGTATAAACTTGGTATGACAGACCTGATAACAGGCACACGCACACATAGACATGAAAGGGGGCTTGAGCCCCTGCCCTTTTATCCGTCTGTAAAAAGTGCCCTCTCCAGACCATGAATGCAGTTTTTACTATGGTGAAAGAAATGCAAATGCCCCCCCTTTCCATGCCATACCTGAAGGCAGCGTTCAAGAGAATAGCCTTGTCCAAACTCTCCTGAACTTGAATGCAGCATCATACAGTATGTTGAAAGAATATTCCTTTCTGTGTAGAAATCCATGCCGCACGCCACATCTCCAGTACTGACTTGATAATGCTTAGTTCAGTGTGGTATCAAGCACCGAAAATAGCCGACCTCCAAGCTCACAACGCGTCGCAGTGCGACGCGTTGTGAGCTTGGAGGTCTGCTATTTTCGATATTTTCACCAAAAGGCCCTTTTAGAAATTTCAGCCCCTGCCTCTCTTAACATTCTCTGCTCGTCCCTAGCTGATAATAACCTCCAGTCTCTGTGGTTGTGTCGGCAGTGTACCCCTCGGTGGAACCAGGCTGGCTTCAGGCTACGTACGGTGGCAGGACTGGCCTTGTGCCAGAGAACTACATCATGTATACCTGAGGACACAACAGACTCCGGTACACGCATAACTGCAGTGGTGGGAAAGTAACTTAGTACATTTTACTCAAGTACTGTACTTTTAGTACAATTTTGAGGTACTCTTGCTTTACTGGAGTATTTCTACTGTACTTCTACTCCACTACATCTCAGAGACAAATGTTGTACTTTTAATCAACTACAATTATTTGAAAACTTTAGTTACTAGTTTCTTTGTAGATTTGAATTATTACATACAATAACCACTTGAGCCCTATTTCAACTTTGGCTATTTGAAAATAGCCGATCTACAAGCTCACAACGTGTCGACCCGTTGTGAGCTTGTAGAGCTGCTGTTTTCAAAACGATTTGAATACATTTCATACACAACGAGTCCTTGCGAAACAGGACATTCCGCATAACGAGTACTTTTACTTTTGGTACTTTAAGTATATTTTGATACCAATACTTTTGTACTTTTACTCAAGTAAATGTTGAATACCTGACTTATACTTGCAATACTGATACTTTTACTTGAGGAAAGAAATGTATAACTTTTTCCACCACTGCATAACTGTATAACAAAGATCTCTTTGGTAATCTAGATTGTAGGGGTCTACAGTGCATACTAGTATACTGTGCTGCTGATCAAAGATATAATATATTTATAGCAAACCTGTGATTGTTATTAATGAACACTTATGTACTGTATGTTGAGATGTGTATGTTTGACTGCTGTAGCTGGGTCTAAATGAGCAAAGACATGTACTGTATATATATATATATCTTGGACTACTTTGGCTTAGAAACCGATTGATTAACGTAACGTGGTACTAATCTATACCAATGGCTCTGAACTTGTTGCCCCTACACTGTCAAATCCTGAGTGTGAATTTAACTCTGAAAGGGTCTAATAGACCCGTATAAGGTGTAGACTTAACACTTCTTCAACCCCATTAACCCTGGTGTCCCTACAAATATCACAACGGGGAAAGGAATTGCAAAGAATATGCATTCAAAAATAGCATATCAAATATCATATGTTGCCATTATGAAGTACAAGGGCTTGAATGGCTGAGAGCAATCAGGAGTTTATTGTGCAGAACCCAAACGTCGTCCTCCTCTTTGAAGCCACAACCCAGACTACAGTATAGCGTTGTTGTCGGATGGAAACCTTGAATGTCCAAAACCGTTCGTTTTGTATTCATCATTAAAAAAAATGACTTCGAATAATGAAAATAGCCGATCTACAAGCACACAACGCCTCGCACAGCGAGGTGTTGTGTGCTTGTAGATCTGCTATTTTCACTAGTTTTGTGCGACAGTCTTGTATGATGAAGCAGGGCTTTACTTTTCAAAAGATCGTACACATTTGAAACTCGGAGATACAAGGTTTCTGCTCGACAGTGACAATAGGTACGTTGTTTTTGTAGCATGGCCTTGTCCTTGTGAGATTGACTCACAGGAGCCATCAGTTGAGAAACACTGGATGAAGACATGATTTGGTCTAGTTGTAGCATAACGTATAACCAGAGGTTATACTCTTTGTAGCCGACTGTTATTCCATCCATATACTGTATGTCTGTTTTACCCATTTCCATATAGTCTGTTGGAGCAACATTCTCTATGCCAAGTTTCCAGGCGTCTGGGTTGTGGTTTTCTCTACATTTATGTCGATTTAGAGAGAACAGCACACTGTAAAATCTAGTGGTAATTTAACAGTGAGATGAGTGGATGTGTAGAACCACATAGACCCTTACGGGTCTTTGTGGTTCCACTTGTACATCTCAAGAGTTAAAAAAGCACCATAGGTTTTACGGTGTAGTTGCTTTACTAAGAGGTTTCTATCCCAGCAGTGTCTGTAGTTAAGCTGCTGTGCAAGTCACTTGTGGTCATTTTTATTTAACCACTTACGCCCTATTTTAGACGTAATCTTACGATGGTGTCATGGCAGAGAAAATAGACGATCTACAAGCTCACAGCGTGTTTTGAGCTTGTAGATCTGCTATTTTCCTCCTATAATAACATGCCCCAAATAGGGACACCAGGTTGAAAGAGGTTAAAATGATGAAACAAAGTATGTGTGGGCCCAGAACTGGTGTAGTGGTGTATGAACCTGCCTTGGCCTGGGGCGATAAACCCATACTGTGTGTCATTTATTGTCTATCAGCGCGACAAGAACAATCATTTTGACATCATGGAAATTTGTTAAAAACATTCCGTTGTGTAAATTAATAATAAAAAGAAAACAGAAAGTATTTTGCCTCAAAACATTCTCTGAAACATCTGGGAATGTCTGCTGAAAGTTGCATTCATGTATCAAGTTCTCAGCCTCGGTCAAATGACTGATTCCAGTCATTTTGATCAAATGAAATGATTAGACCTCTACTATTGCTAGTAGAGGTCAAGCTAGCAATAGAATACATGTTTAGAAGCATCTTCCATATACTGTAACCCCAGTTGTCTCGGATGTTTGACACACGCAAACATTAAAGTTTCAATCTGTGATTTCTTCAACTGGTTGGGTGTATGTAGAACAGCAAGAACATACTTAGATTTAGATTGATTTTAACCAATTATTGTGTTAATTGTTTAGGAAACAGAGCACTAGTGTGGAGGACTCCTTTCAAACCGTTTTGACAAATCTCAGATTGGGATTGGCCTGACAAAAATGTTCACTGCTGAGAATTCCTTTTGCTTTAATCCTTGTGCATTTATACACAGTAATATCCAGAGTTTTAACCCAGTGTAAGACCTGAGGACGTTTCTACAAATTTCTTCTAAATCCTTGCTTTATCAGAATATTATATATTGAAGGATTTGGCAAATATATTTCAATTATTCCTAAATAGCAGATCTACAAGCTCATAGCACGTCACTCTCTGCTGTGCTATGAGCTTGTAGATCTGCTATTTTAGAATATCCAAAGTGTAAAATAACCAGTAAGACTCCCTAATCGGGAGATAAGCGACCGTTGGTCGCTTATCTCCACAAATAGGCCAAAAGTTTGTTTTACCAATTATTACACTCTATGTGAACATTTACATCAACAAATCCCAAGTACTATGCAGAACGACCCATTTCAAGTTTTTAATGTACAACAATATTTAGAAAATAGGTCTACAAGCTCACAATGCTACGCATTGTACTCGTCCCTTATATTCCCATAGGTTATATGGAGATCTCAGTGTTTGTCAGTCCTTGTTCATTTATGCCCATATATGGACATCTCTATATCTACTGTAACAGTCCTTGTCCCTTTATGCCCATATATGGAGATCTCTTAACTGTAAGTCCTTGTCCCTTTTATGCCCATATATGGATATTCCTGATGTCATCAGTATATGAACATATATGGGCTTTCTGATATGCCCATATATGGAGATCTCTTAACTGTAAGCCCTTGTCCCTTTTATGCCCATATATGGATATCCCTGATGTCATCCGTATATGCCCATATATGGGCTTTCTAATATGCCCATATATGGAGATCTCTGTATCTCCATATATGGGTATAAAAGGATACTTCAGGTCTGACATCAGGTTTGTTTATATTGGGTTGCTAGGTTTGACATCACAAACTCCATGGGCCATCTGACCTAGAAATCTATATTTGGGCATAGATGACTCATCGTGACCTCATCATGATTTCAATCGCTATAAAAGGACTCTGTGACATACACTCTCCACAGATAAAGCAGTCAACCAGCCTACCAGTCAACCCATTCTTTGATTACTTTGTACAACTAGACTAGGGTAAAAAAATGGTTGCTATGGTAAACAGTTGGTTGCTAGGGTAAAAAAACATGGTTGCTATGGTAAACAGTTGGTTGCTAGGGTAAAACCATGGTTGCTAACGTACACTAACAGACCAGCAACAACAGACTGTTGCCACAGCAACGTACACAAAGGTGTGTGTACACATGTGGTGTGATGTCATACTGATGCGGAGATATGAGCAGGGCAAAGGTGTGACGTGTGACCGACCGACGGACGGACGGCCGGTGGAGGTTTTCATAGTAAACTGCTCCCTGACGGTCGCAATAATGTGGTTAAAATCTAAAATGACACACAATGCTTTCCTAGTTTTAATGGGTTAAAATGAACACAAAACCTCCCATTACACTAACAGCCATCAATTATATTATTTAACATGATTTCACATACACAAATTATATATAATGATATACCTTTACATTATAACAATGCAACCACACCTCCTCACAAGCAAATTGTTGTTTGAATTCCATAATCGAGTGCTAAAAATACTCCACAATTGAGTACTTAAAACTTGTGCTCAAATAAGGGTAAAAACGGAATCCTAATATATGCGTATATACTCGTCCTTGCCTGTTCGAACATATGTGCTCAGAATTATGTGCAGTTTGGGTTATGGGGAGTTCACAATATATGAGATTGAATGTAGGAGTCTCGGAAGTAATGAGAGTAATGTGAATAAAGTAATGTGAGTCCCAGACGTGCCAGTGATGTGAGTCATCTCCAAATTTGGGCACTATTTCAGCATGCGTCTGTTACCATGGCGGCGGTCCGTATCAGTGATGTCAGTCATCTCCAAATTTGGGCACTGTTTAGTATCAGTGATGTCAGCATGCGTGTATATCAGACAGACATCGGACAGACAGACATTAGGTAGTGAAATAAAATGTTGTCAACCAATCATCAAGGATGATGATACACGAAAGAAGAAGAATATGCCTGCTGGTCAAGGAATGACTGACTGTCTTGTCCCAGATTCGGACTCCCTTTTGTTCTTCCTACATTCTCAATAAATTAAAAAACTGGGGACAGGACCGCCCCACTCTCCTTAAAGGGGGCCTGTCACCTAAAGGGTTACTGTCACTTTAAGAATCATCTTAAAAAACAAGTTAATATTTTTATGATGTCATTGTGGGGGTGTGCAATTATAAGCCAATCAAATTAATTGTCTGTATAGCCTGACTGTATGACTACTTACTGTACTGGTCAGCTGTTGTTGGGCAGATTACACTGAGACAGTTTCCCACTGTTTCAGGATGCACACTGGAGAGAGACCACATGAACTACTGTATCATACTATTATAATTTCGGGGCGTGTCAGCGGACCTCATTGTATGCTCTGTCCTGATATTACTGATAAAGTAATATCAATGTACAGAGTTTTTCCCTACTGTTTTGGGTGCTTATTACATGGTTGGTATCACAGAAGAAACTTATAGGAGTCGTTCACCCCAAAAACGACGTATTTTCTATCAATTACACTCACCAAAGCCAATAATTTTATTGTTCAATGCATGTTGCTCTGCCATTTCCGGTGCATAACACTTGCATGCAAACCAAGTTTAAACCAGGCATTAGCAGTCAACAGGAACCTACTGTCAAAACTGCCCAAGAGCAAGGCACTCCCAGAGCCAGACATTGAACCCCCATTTGCTACAGAGCAGCTACCGCAGGAGTGTTAATTAACCTTACTCTCACAGTAAATTCAAGATTTTACAATGTAGTAAATAATGCACAATTGCTCACAGATACTGTTAGTGTTATTGTGAAAATGAAGGAAACAAATCTCTTTTGTGTATGTACGTAATATGTACTGTATTATGTTTATCCACAAGTCATTTTCCATGGCAAGACTTTGCTATTAGGATAATATACATCTGGTGTTCTAAAGGTTCCAAGCTTAAGCAAACGCTTCAAATGTAAGCAATGAATGCAGAGTACAAAGAATAAATTATAGCTACTGTCATTGCAAAAGGAAAGTTAAACCTGGTCTGGCTCCTGGCAGCGATTCAAACAGTGCACACTTCCTGTACTTGCCAGGGTTTAACATCACTGCATCAAACGAACAGTCAAGCTCCCTTCCCGTGAAAAAATAATCCTAGTGATGGATTACTGTCTCTCATCAAGCACATAAAAGGAAAGTGGCCCCAGTAATAAACAGGAACGACAAAAGGGCTGTTAAACAAACAGAAATCTATATTTTAATACTTTGTTCGCGTAAATACATTTCAGTCATCCTGTCTAATACAGGGATAGGCACAGGTATTTGTTTTGTCAGTGTGATTTTTCATACGTACAGTATGCTTTGCTGGTGAAGTGTGGTACTGTGTGAATGACTGACATTCGAGGCATTTCGGTGTCTCCTTCGGCGATCCGTGTACTGAAGAGAATCTGAAACGTTACTCATGATGACCATCACGTTAAGGCACTTTGGTGACACTTTTCCATTTTGTGATCTTCAATGACTTCAGGGCTGTTGTTTTCTGTCCTTGCTACTGGTCACTACTAGTAGTTGGTGTACAGTATCAATAACCCAAACGTATTCTGTCATGGCATGGCACCCATTCTAACCCACAAGACCTGAGGCCGATTCTACCAATGCCTTCTAAATCAGTAGTTCTCACACTTGAAAGATTTTTTTTTAAAATAGCTGATGTACAAGCTCGCAGCGCGTCACTTTGTGCCGCGCTGTGAGCTTGTACATCTGCTATTATGAAATAGCCAACGCTAATATCAAAAACTACATGGATGCTTTCCCGGTTTTAACGGGTTAAGTCCCTCTGTATAAGATTAAATGCAAATGTAAGGTGTGTGTGTTTATATAATCATATATATTTATCATTATACCCAGCCTTTATTTGTACTGTGGGAGGGGAGTAACAAAAGGACAGAGAGCATGATAAGCTTGTACTGACTGTTCAGCTGCCCTCTTCCTTCTACAGGGGTCATAGTGCAGCTGAACAATGGGCACAACTAAAGTGGTGTGCTGGGATGTACAGCACGGTTCCCCAATTAGTTTTCCCCAAGGGCCGAATTATGTCTAGGGTACCAAGCCGAGGGCCACAACATTGCAGGGGGCGACGGTGGCGTTCCCGCTACTCCAGCGATGGTTTTCGACGTTGTCGCGTGAAAATCTTGTATGTCCAAAACCGTTCGTTTTGAATTTATCATTTTAAAAATGATTTAAACTAGTGAAAACAGCCGATCTACAAGCACACAACGCCTCGCATTGCGAGGCGTTGTGTGATTTGGGAAAGATCGTACAAATTTGGAGATACGAGATTTCCACCCGACAACGACGATATACTAGTGTTGTTGCTGCTCTTATACCACCATTATTACTGGGGTTGGTGTGGGCCCCCGCGGGCCGCAAATGGCCCGTGGGCCGCCTATTGGGGAAACCTGATGTACAGTATATCTCCTATGACGGTTCCTTGAGTCTCCTCAGTAGACCCTCCAGTGTCTCCATGTTTTCAGATTTCTCCTCCAGCAGCTCATAGCGCAGACTGGAGATGTCCTGCTTGATCTCCTTCAGCTCTCCTAGAGAAACACACACACAAAGTGGTTTTCAACTCCAGTCCTCCTGGGGACTCTTTACTGTAAGTCACTGCTTGTTTTCTCCTCCTAGTCGGCTGTTGTTTTTCAGTCCGGGGATAATTTGACACCATGACCTTTCCTTTAGCACCACCCTCAGTCCACCAAAGTTATCTCAAAATCTAATGGCCAGATGGAACGTGCTGAGTGCTTTCATGCCCCATGATCTACCCTCTAGTCAAAAGCCACTCTCAGACCCAAATATCTTAGTAGATTCCAGGATGATCCCTACTGATTTTGGTGACCCTTTGACCTTTCCAGCCTTCAGCCAATTTCCAGCTGGTTTTAAGGACCAACTAGGGGCTACTAGTGGGGCTTTTAAGTCTTGTACTTCTTGAATGTCATTTGATAGTAATATTCTCCATACGGCTCCTAACTCTTCTCCTTTCATGATCGTTTCATGATCAAGGCCCATTTGGCTCTGAAGTCTAAACCATGCTTGCTTGCATCTGAAGTTTATGCCTCCTTTGCTCTCACTGTACAGCAGGTTTCTCTGGATAAACGGCATCAATGAAATACCTGAATGGATTATGTCATGTTTCTGCAGCCACATTTTGAACTCATACCTTCAGTAATCTCATCACTCTCTCTGTCCATCTGGGCTTTGATGATGTAGCGCTTTATCAGTCTCTTCATGATCTTCTGAAAAAAATGTTCATCAGCTTCAGTATACAGTAAGTGTACATAATTGCATTAAGTGTACTAAATGATCAAATAATTACAGTATATGTGACACACACAAACACACACACACTCGCGCACACACACACAATTTAGTGTAACTCCATACCTGGTATCGACTATGGCCACTGGAGCCGCTGAATTCTGAAGTTTTACTCTCTCCGAGCTATAAAATATTGTTTTGGTTAAAATTGATTGACCAGAATGTACCTTCCTCTGACAATGTGCAAGTTTAACTGTACAAGAGCCTGTCATGCAATAGTATAACCACTGGGAGGTGCTCTCAATCACACAACTAAATTATCAGGTGATGGTGTGCCCCTTGACTGACCAATAAAGCCTAATCTATCCTTCATGGTAAGACTGTGTGGCTCTAAAAATAAAAATAAATATCTCAACTGATCTAATATTTGAACTCAACCACCGTTGTTTTAATAGGTTTTTGTGGCTCTGCACTTTTACATTTACATGTAGAGCTAAAATAGGAGGGGGCCTACAGAGTCCCAGGGACTCTGTAGGCCCCCTCCTATTTTAGCTCTACATGTAAGCCCTAGGGTTTAAGTGGTTGATTGTTTTTAATCCAGGTCCAAGAAAAATGACAGATTCCACTACCTGGCTGAGCTGAGCCCCATCTATGCCTTTGCCACGTCCTGCTCGGTAGTGCTGGAGCAGGGACTTGATGCCAGTGGCCAGTCCCAGCATGGCCTTGGGGCTTGGAACCAGGTTGAAGGGCACCGGGAGGGTCCTGCCCTCCTCAAAGTAAGAGAACCACAGTTTAGCCCGAGCGAACTTCCACTCCACATCAGCATCATCCTAATGGACAACAGATGATTACTCTGAAAGATGGTTTTGTAGATAGTGTTAAAATAGCTGATCTACAAGCTTACAAAGCCTGTGTGTGTGTGTGTGTGTGTGTGTGTGTGTGTGTGTGTGTGTGTGTGTGTGTGTGTGTGTGTGTGTGTGTGTGTGTGTGTGTGTGTGTGTGTGTGTGTGTGTGTGTGTGTGTGTGTGTGTGTGTGTGTGTGTGTGTGTTGTGGACTTGTGTTTCTAATTTCTATACTTGTGAGGAGTGAGGACCAAATGTCCAAAAAGTGTAGCAGAATTATTTAAATCAACATTGTGAGAGGACCATTTTCCTGGCTCTCACAAGAGAAATAGTTGTTTGGAAAAGGTTCAGGTTGGGGTTAACGTTAGCCGTTAAGAGGTTCGTTTTAGTGGTTGGGGGTAGAGTTATGCTTGATTTACACTTATTTACTATTTTTCAGCTTTAGGGTTAGGGTTAAACGTGACACACACACACAAACATTAGTGAATGCTCCAGTGCTGCTACGGTAAAGGTAAGGTAATCCTGTTTAGGTCGGCACTAGAGTGACATACCTCAATCTCCTGGAAGGAGCTGTTGATCATGGCAATGAGCATGTTGAGCAGCACGATCACCATGGTAACATTGTAAACCCCGTAGAGCACGTAGCCGATGTTCTCGATGAATTTGTGTCCGTTGTTGATCACGACGGACTTCACCTCTGACAGTCCAAAAATGGCCCAGAACAAAGTCTTGAAGCTCTCCTCCAGGCTAGAGGGACAGAGAGATTAGGAAAGATTGAGATGTCAAACTAGTAATCTAATTCATTGAATTTACTTCAAAGGCTCCTTTGCTGGTAGCCAAAGCTAAACAAGAATACTTGCTATCCATGTTAACCAAGAATATTCCCCTCTCTGTCCATCCAGTTCCTTCAATTCCAATGATGCATTTTGCAGGTGCAACCCATTCAAGCCTGGGCTGAAATGAAGGGCTACTCTGCCACACCTTTTGATCTTTCTCTGTGAAAATAGCTTATCTACAACTACAAGCTGACAATGCGTTGCATCTCCGTTTGTTTTTGGCTGCTATTGACCCAATCCAAGCCACGTTATTAATTGAGCACATTTAAAACAACTGTGTTAAACCAAAGTGCTGTACACTGTACAATAAACAGAGGGGGAAAAAAACAGAGGGTGCGACATATAGGAACAATGCCTAGTGGAAACTAGCAACTCTCAGTCTGAATCATCGAACTCCAAGGAGTACAAGTGAGTTTTCATACATGATTGAAATAACATTAGCCCTACACCAAGTAGAGATCATGTTGAAAATGGTGATGGTGTATAAAAAGAAAGAAAATGGTGATAGTGTCTCTTTGATTAAATGATGTCTTACGTGGTGAAGGCGTCATTCTGCTTGGCTCCCATGTAATAGGAGTAGAGGTTGAACATGCCAATCATGAAGGCCAGAAAGACCAGGATGAAGATGACCATGAACTTGAAGATGTCCTTGACTGTCCTGCCGAGTGAGATCTGCAGGGGCCCGAAGCTCTCGTTGGCAGGGAGGATGTAAGCGATCCGAGAGAAACTCAAGACCACAGCGACTGCGTACAGGCCCTCGGATACCAGCTGGGGGTCTGATGGCAACCAGTATATACGTGCTGTGAAAAGAGCGCTGCGCTTTACTTTGGCTCTGCGTCAGTTCATATGATTTTGTATGTGCGTGTGCAAGCATTTCCCTGGTTAATGGTGAGCTGATTAGAACACTGTGGGCAAGGGTAAATTAAGTGAAGCTTATTCTTCTCCATATTAATGGGAAACCAAAGCCTAAATCGGTGTGAAGCCTGACATCTATGGTGAAAAGCAGAGTACTGAACTGGCCATCTATTGGTGCTTGTTGGTGATGTCACCCTAGAATGCAAGATCACCTGGCACCAAAACCAAGCAATAGCTGATGGCCAGTTTCGGTTCACCATCACATATCAAACTTCAATCAGATTTGGGCACGGTAACACTTAAAAAAAAAGTGAGTTTTTGATGTTTGTGTTTGTCTGTTTATATGCTTACCTAGTGTAAAGTAGTGCACCTCAGGAGGCAGTGTGACGTTGACAAGCGTGGTGTAGTGTGTGCGTACGTAGGTCTGGGCCACCGTGGCGTGTTTTAAAGCGGAGACGCGAGAAGTGAAGGAAGCCAGGAACATGGCCAACATGCCGAAGTCCAGAAAGTTCCACGGCTCCATCAGGTACTCCCCTGGACCCTGACACCACATCTCCTTCACCTCTGCCCAGATCATACCTTCACACAAACACACAAGACCAATGAAATCAGGGGTCTTCAATGTTTTTACACCTAAGTATCCCTCAGCCAAGAGAAACTATAGCGTTAAAATAGCCGATCTACAAGCTTACAGCGCCTCGCCTAACAATCTCAGGCATAACGATAGATAGACGTTGTGATCTGCAATTTTTCTATCTAAAGTTCTCCTCAGAATAGGGATGCTAGGGTTCAAGTGGTAATCGTATCACACAAAGACCTGTAGTAGTAACTCTGAGGACCCCCTAGGAGTCCTGGACCCCCTGTTGAAGATGAACTCAATATAAAAATGTATGTTTCTCAATATTCTTTCTGTTGACATGTATAGTATACACGCAGTCACGTGCACTCATGACTGTGTTTGTGTGTGTGTGTGTGTGTGTGTGTGTGTGTGTGTGTGTGTGTGTGTGTGTGTGCGTGTGTACGCGTGGAAAATGGACAATATGCACAGGCAACATGGAGGACTATTTTATTATGTGGATTGTGTGGCAGATGCTGTTGTGTTGTGATCATGTGGGGTAAGTATATATCCCTCATTTTGCCTCCCACACACTTGCAAAGTAAGCAGATCCACCTCTCCTGTGGGAATTGGCCCCTTACGGGTGTGTAACTCTGAAATTGTACTCTGCATTTGTACACTCAGAGAAATTAAAACGTTTGGGAACAACTATGCTACACTAAACGGAACAGAGACTTCATTAGAATCATTGTTAATGGTAACACCTGAAAGAAGTAAGGAAGGGGCTTTCCATCATGGCTGCGGTGCATAGATAGACCCCGTTATGGATGTCTCTTCTACCATTAAGTGCCTTCACCTGGTGTCCAGGCAGGTGATCAATGCTCAACATTAGACATTGATTAGACAGGAATAATTAAAATCAGTAGAACTGTACTGGTAGACACTTTGTAATGTTGATACATTTAACAGGAAATTGATGCCATCATTAGAATCATAACGGAACAGTGTATCGTTTTAGGAATTCATCTTCTGAGTCGTGACATGGGACACATCATTACCATACAATATAAAGACTAAACTCAAGCCACTGTGTAATGCAGTGGTTCTCAAATTTTTTCATGTCAAGGACCCCCAAATTGACACTTATTAGCCCACGGACCCCCATTTGAAAAGATATGCCGGCTCTAGCAGTGATTCTCAACCATTTTAATTTCAAGGTCCCCCAGTTTGACATGCATTAGGATACGGACCCCCATTAATGGCATTTCTATCTCTAGAACCCCAATTTATATTGTAAAATCGTTAGGATCCATTTGGTTCCATTTGTACACTCTCTGAGTTACAGACCTATAAGGGTCCATTTGGTTCCTAACTATCATTTAGCTGGGGGACCCCCTGGAACTCCCTGAAGGACCCCTGGGGGTCCCCGGACCCCACTTTGAGAACCAATGGTGTAATGTGTATTCGTACAGAGTGCACACGCTCACCCACGACCCAGGATATGATGAGGGTCTCCATCCAGGTGAAGGGCGTTGTGGTCATGCGATAGAGCAACAGGGGGTCCAGATCCCCGAGCTCAGGGCCAGAGTTTGACTGGGCCTGTTGTTCCCTTAGATGGTGGTGAGTCATGTTGGCCAGCAGAGCGGTGCCTGCGAAGCGGTCGGCAGCGTTCAGGACCAGGAGACACAGGAAGATGGAGAAGGACGAGGCGTGGGCCACAAACTTCATGAAGGGGCTACGCATGACTCTCCCCACCTGACAGAGAGAGTGGAACAAGGAGACGATGAAAGATAATGCTGGGAGAGAAAGAGAAAGTCAAGAATAAGGTAGATAATAACAATACTTTAACAACTTGTGCCAATCGACGATTGGCAGAGAAATAGAGCATTCCTCTTTTCCTTTTTTTCTCAGCCTGGGGAGAAAAGACAGGGGTCTGTTTTCTGGTCAGGTCTAGTATTGTGTAACTGTTGGCTATGAGAAGCCTATGAGACAGCAACAGTAAAGTGTTCATGTTATGCATCACTCTGGCAATAAAGCTCATCTTAATGTAAACTGCACTAAATGTGTGTGTGCGTGCGCGTCCGTGTGCACATGCGCCTGTGCGTGCGCCTGTGCCTGATTGGGCTTCTCCAATGCACTTCTGCACATAACCATGTCTCCAGGTACTTTCATTGATGTTCATTGTCTTGTTCATTATCAATTGTCATTGTTTCAATGTTCTTGGAATAGCTTAGCGCAAAGACAAAGCCAGAAGATAACCAAAGACAATCAGTTATCTATCTGTTTCTTTGACACAGGGGGTTGGAATCAGTTGTAATGTATTTCGGAATAGTATAATATTTAAATAAAGTACATGTGCCTACATCTCACTTAGTGCTTGACAATGAAAATAGGCTAAATGGCTAAAAGGAGTTCTTCTGTCTCACCTGGGGTGTGGCCATTGCATAAGTGTAGTGGGGTGGGGGGGTGAAATGATGCTGATAAAGTGGTGAACTATATAGCATCGGGTATCGGGTTGACTGACTGATTGATTGATTGATTGATTGATTGATTGATTGATTGATTGATTGGTTGAATTACTCAGGCCTATGTAGTTCATAAAGGGAAAGCATACATACTCTGCTACAGGGAGCTACCCAGTAACCCAGAGCCAGCCCAGGCAGTCCTACAGCCACTCCCAGGACCACCAGTAGTTTGATCCCAGTGGTCTGTTGTCTCAGGCCAGGCAGGTTCTCATACCAGATGCTCAGCAGCTGCTGCTGGCAGTTGGGATGTGCCACAAACTGTAGTGAAACAAATCAAATCAACATGTAAATGTAGTACCCATATAATGGAGACCCCTGGTACCCATTATATGGAGATCCATGTACTGTATATGGAGATATGCTGTGAGAGCCCAAACATGCTTACTCAGTTATTTGTTATGTGAAAGTCCTATGATGTCTATGACGTCTGACATCAAATATGGAGTTGAGGAAATACATCGATTCTGGGCAAGGTTTCAGCCCATTCCAACCGCTCATTTCAATTAAAAGAATAATGCGTGGAGGTATAGTATTTCCGAGGCCTACAGGCAGTGTGCACAAGAACCTTTCTGCTGATTAGTCCAGCGGTTTGCAAGATTAGTCTCAGACAATTAGATGGACAAAGAAACATTTGAGTGTACCTTCAAGCCTTTTCACCCAGCCACACATAACACAGTTCCACTTGTAAGACGGCCGTATAAATAGATAAATCATAAAGCCAACATGTGCATTGGTAAAGCTATTCCTTGGTAAAGAAGGGATGTGGTTAAACAGCAGAGTCTCCTGCTTAAAGGAGTAGTTCACCCCAATATACTTATTTTCTATCAATTACACACCCCATGAAGCCTTGAATTAATGGAGATTTTTAGGGTTTTTTTCGCATCAAAGTCAATACTTTTATGACCAGTGATGACTGGCTGAGTCTATCCCGTAGGAGACACAAAGAGGCTCAAAGAGTCTTGAGTCAAAAATTAAAAGAAAATCTCCATGAATTCAAGGCTTCATGGCGTGTGTAATTGATAGAAAATAAGTCATTTTTTGGGGGTGAACTACTCCTTTAAAAACCATGAAGAGAGAAAAGCAGAGACATATACAGGCATTGAGGGGTGAAGAGAGCGGAGGATGGGAGACCAACAAAGTAGGGGGAAAGGGAGGAAGGTGAGAGAGAGAGAGAAGCAGATGGAATTTCTTGCTACAATGTTTATTGGTTCTGTCAACTCTACATACCCAACATAAACAGTCTACACAGACCCAAAATCTTATCTGATCCTATCTTTGGTGGAGGAACAGGTCAAAGAATATGTATGCAGACGAGTACTCTCGCTCCTATTACACACAGTGTACAGTAATAGGGGGAAAAATCGTCAGTGTTCATTTATCCATTTGTAACTCTTTAGAGTGTACAAATGTACATTTGTAATACTCTCAGAGTTAAATGAACACTGAGGATTTTACTGTGTAGGTGCAATGGGACGCAGATGTGATTATAATCTTGAACAGAGAAAGATTCATTTTGTTCCGCATGAACATTTTACCAGAGATGAATACACATCTGGTTTTCCTTCTTCATTGTTGGCCATTACAGTTAGGGATGGGACGATATGGAAATGACATGTCACGATTATTGTGGCCAAAATAATTGCGATTAACGATATTATCGCGACAATTAAAATATTTTTGGGAATCTATTTGTGAGGTGTGAAATAATTAGCGTACCACACGCGCTCTTTACAGGTTTGTTTTATCAAATACTCAGCGTTTAAGTGGTACTGAATTTGCATCCTAGTGTATGACGGAGGACAAATTCACGATATATGTCCAGGATACGATTATTGTGAGCGTTTTTTTATCACGATAAATGATAAAAATGATTATCGTCCTATCCCTAATTACAGTGTTTTTGGTGACCAATATGTAATTATAGGCGTCCATACGCTGCTAAATATAAAGTTATTAAGTGAATAATATGTAAAAAAAACAAATAATTATTAGATAAACTGAGTTTCAGAACTAAAAAGGAGGGTAAACTGAGTTGATCTCGTCCTTTATTGATTGACGGATGTGCTGACCTTCTTGAGTTCGTACTTGATGGCTAGTTTGAGACGTGTGAGCGAGGGTCGCCCTGGTGGATCGAAGGTGTCTTCACCGTCATTCTCTCCGCTCAGTATGGCCTCCACCTCCTCCGTGCTGCGACACAGATCCAGCAAACCCACCACATAGTCCTTACACTGGCTGGACAGACGGCAGTAGTCGTTCTGCAAACAGGATAAAGGAAAGAAATGTATTAAACTCAGGGAGACCGCCTCCAGCTACCGCAGATGTGTTAGTTCTATTCTATTATCTCTACCATGCAGATTGGTAAAGATTATGTTTTATTCTCTAGTAAAACAACTGTTATGGAATTACAGCTTTAGAGTCTGTGTAGGGTTCATGTTAGTCATTAGAGACTGGCATATGGAAGTAGTCAACAGAAGTCAATCAAAGGTCAAAATCCATGTATTCTTCTGCCTACACATACGTCATGTCCTAGTATGAGCGAATAGGGGAAGGGGATTAACGTCACGTGATTCCCTTGTTTGGCCCGGCAAAAAACGTGCATGTGTGTCTCAAAGAATATGACTATTGGCAGTATTACGGACATCTTTGAATATTTGGCCGTCCCGTTTTAATTTTCACTAGATTGGTGGTTGTTGCAATTAGCCAGTAGCTATGCCCCTCCCCTAAAAGCTTTTGTCCAATGCTAGCGTAGCAACCGGCAGCTTGCCAAGGCTGTTGCCAAGGCAAACCTTGGCAAGCAGGAAGTTATTCTAAGCTAGCATTGGACAAAAGCTTTTTGGGAGGGGCATAGCTACTGGCTTATTACCTGCACTACATTACTTCCCCATATGTGTTGAGCTATGACGTTCCGTAATGCAATTCCAATGGTGAAAGCTGTGTTGTTTCACCCGGAGAAGAAGCATTGGCGGATTTGGCCATGCCCCGAAATACCTGTTTGCACGTCTCAAAGATTACCTTAAACTCTTTCTCAATGTTAGCCAGCATAGCCAGTTCATTGCTGAGCTCCAATGCCGCCAACACTGGGTCCTCATTGGACAGTGAGAGGTAGGCGGGACTAGCGAGGCCCCTGTAGGCATTGATCCTGGACCGTGAGTGGCTGAAGGAGTCGTACTGCTGCTGGTAGTTGCAGGAGTCACAGCCACAGAAGTAGTCGTGCGGATGGTCAATGCGTGCCCCTTTACCCAGGAGAGTGTGCACTATCTCATACTCCTGGCAGTGCGCTGCCAGGATCACTGGGGTCACGTCATGGGAGAACCTACAGGAACGTATCGAAACGTACAGTGAATAATATACCAAGTACACAGTAATATCTGTTACTTTATCCATTTGTGACTTAGAGAGTGCAGAGCACTAAAGTAAATTCCTTAAGAACTACCTCAAAGAAAGAGCCAGGGTTCCCACGGTCATGAAATTCCTGGAAATATTTTGAAATTAGAAAAATATTTTTCCAGGACTGGAAAAGTTTTGGAATTGATCAAGGGTCCTGGAAGGTCCTGGAAAATAGCTATGCATTGTCTTTGGTTATTGATTTTGTTAATACCTATGAAATGACAAATTCAACATTGGCCAAATTGTCAGATATTAGAGGCAGAAATTGTGAAAATAGCAGATCTACATGCTCACAACGCCTCGCAACGCGAGGCGTTGTGAGCATGTAGATCTGCTATTTTCACAATAGAAACGTGTTATACAAAATTCCTCAACTCTTAGTGCTTGTCACTTTAACTGGGTCCCCAGTTAAAATATGATTATTTTGGGGGTCACAGCCTGAAAAGGTTGAGAACCACTGGCATACACTACCTGTCTTTAGGCATTGCACGTAGGAGTAAGCGACTCGTTATTGAGCTGAATTATTGTTAGTCCTGGAAATCAGGTTAAATATTCTGGAAAAGTTTTGGAAAAGTTTTGGAAATTAATTGGTGAAGATGTGTGGGAACCCTGAAGAGCCACCCTTGTATCATAAACGTTGTTTCATTACAGTACCTGGTCCCATCTTCGTCATAAGCATAGAAGTCATCCAACATGTCTGCCTGGGCAGGGCTGGCCGTAAGCCGACGGGTGTCTCTAAAGGAAGGGTGCCCCAGGAGGGCCTCTGTGATACGGACGTAGCCCTTACCTAAATAACACATTAGAGCAGAGGTTTTCAACCCTTTTCATGTCAACGTCCATTATTTATTCGGCATTTGAGCCACGGACCAACACTTGATGACATTTAGCGTCTCAGACCAAAAACTTTGAATATTTTGTTGTCGTATCAGATTTTGTCCACAATCCCATGCTGTATTGATGTGTTACCATATTGACGGGTTTCTGGTCCACGTTACAATGATAAGAACTAGATGCGTGCGCAGGGTCGGTACCAAAATTAGCCAATGAAAACAGCGCTCCCCAAAACAACAGGTTTGGGGATTGTACGGAATTGATTACATGATACAGTCACCTGTGCATTTTGTCTCAATGTTTGTAAACAATAAACCAGTCTATAGTCGGGGGGATATCTTAAAAAGTCCTGGAATAAATTCCTTACCAAATGATTTCTTCACCAATGTGTTTGTAAAGGTGTCTAGTAAGAATGTTTTTCATGCAAAACAAATGCTTGCAATGGATTCAGAATCATGAAAAAACCCTAGTTTGACCCCTCACATGCTACTTAAAGCATATTTATTTTGGTGTGTTTATCCTGTATAGTTAATTTAATGGGACCCCAACTTTCAGCAGCTGTCAAGGATTCTCCTAGGGAAACTGAATTTCAGTCTTTGTGAGATGTGTTACTAGACACCTTTACAAACACATTGGTGAATACATTTTTTGGTAAGGAATTTATTCCAGGATATGACACTATTTCTGAAGATATCCCCCGACTATGTTGATCAAAATAACAATTCTACATCAAACATATAATTTTCCAAATGTCTGTCTGAGTGAGTGTCTGTCTGTCTGTCTGAGTGAGTGTCTGTCACAGCGTTTCTCCTCAGTTGCTGGAGCAATTGATCTGAAATCGCATCACCATTAGCATATGAACACACCTGACATAACTGTGAAGCCCGTTTGTCACTTTCACAAATCATATGCTGTATATTAGCATTTTTATGGTGTATCTATATCTATTCTGCATCTAGCTTGAGGCATATCTATTCTGCATCTAGCATGAGGCAACATGTTTAACCAGCTGTGTGTGTGTGTGTGTGTGTGTGTGTGTGTGTGTGTGTGTGTGTGTGTGTGTGTGTGTGTGTGTGTGTGTGTGTGTGTGTGTGTGTGTGTGTGTGTGTGTGTGTGTGTGTGTGTGTGTGTGCGTGTCGTTTGTCTTGCCCTGTTACAGATTTTGTCCAAAAATCATGCAGATCGGTACACAGTATCTCTGTAGCCATTAAACGAAACGGATATTTCTTACATTGATGCCCCTACATATTATCATGCAAGCACCAGTTAAAGTTACTTTCCATCCCTCATATACTGTGTGCACAGTGCACATCCCATAACCCACACACTGCACATCATTTCGGAGCTCATATCTTTGAACGGGTAAGGGCTAGTAAATTAAGTAATGCAGATGTTTAACAATCATTTAACTCTTGAAGCGTACATGGTTTCATTTTACCTCAGTTCAATTTCATCAACATGTGTGTTAGTGTGTGTTCATTTAACACACACGCACGCGCACGCACACACACACACACACACACACACACACACACACACACACACACACACACACACACACACACACACACACACACACAGAGAGAGAGAGGTGGGGTGAGAGAGAGAGAGAGAGAGAGAGAGAGAGAGAGAGAGAGGGCAAGACAAGACATACAGAAGAGACCTGCACAACACACACACATCTTACTGATGGCCAGTAGGAGGGCGTCGCCCACTCTTGCCAGCTCCGCCCTCCCCAGCAGCAGCTCGGTCACCTCAAGATGCTCATTGGCGACGGCCAGCTGAAGTGCATTCTGGCCCATGTAGTCTACGGCGTTGACGTTCAAATTGGGCATCTGCAGCAGCATGCGCCGCACCTCTGGAATGTTGCCATATTCGGCCGCCTCCAGGAAGCGCTGCTCGACCTCCGATAGGCTGCTGGACGGAGCAGAGAACATGTAGGCGGGGCCTCGTAGAGCCTGCCGTCTCTTGACGGCGGTGATGCGTGCCATGAGTTGTCTCTCTGCACTGCTGTGGCTGGCACACACACACACACACACACACACACACACACACACACACACACACACACACACACACACACACACGTGACACAAACATTCAGCCTTTACTTTTAACATAATACAAATGTGAAGAGAATTCAATTAAGGGCACCGATACCAGACAGTGGTATAAAAGGTACTCACAAGTACCAAAAGTAGAAAGTACTCATTATGCAGAATATCCCATTTCACAAGTTCGTAATGTATATAATTATTTTGAAACTGGATGTGACACATTGTGAGCTTGTAGATCGACTATTTTCAAACGGCCGAAATATATATAGGGCTGAAGTGGTTGATGTGTGATTTGTCATAATGATAGAAATCTACAAATTAACTAGTAACTAAAGTTTTCAAATAATTGGAGTAGAAGTAAAAGTATTGAAATACCACAAAATTGTACATAAGTACAGTACTTGAGTAAATGCACCGGTAGTCACTTTACACCACTGACCAAAACCCAAACAGGAAATCTCATGTTTGGTTTAATTATGTTAACCTTTTGTGCTGTATTTCAACCCCATGCGAAGTTGCCTCTATAACCCATGTTATCTCTCTTACCAGTCTGTAAAAGTGTATTTATTTATTTTACTAATGCCAAATAAAGGTTTATAAACAATATATTACTCAAGAAATATTTCGAAAATTGATGTGAAACATTGCTAAATTACATTAAAGCAGCAACAACCCCTATTTGAACCACACAGGTCACAAATGCCTCTATACAGTAACACAGAGGTTTTTGTGTAGTTGTATATATTGCAATAATAATGTGTGGTTGTCACAAAATCCCAAGGCACACCTGACTTACAGTATCTCATAGCAAGCCATTGTGCCATGGCACACCAGTTGGGAATCACTGTGTACTAGGCTACTATTAATTTAAAATGTCCCACATTCCAGAGCAGCACTTTGTGTCTGATACATGTACAGTATGAGTCATCATTACCAACATGAATACCTTTATGGTAATCCTTTCCACTATCAATCACACAGTAAGTCATTAAAACTTTAGAACTTAAAACAGTCTTTAAAACATTTATAGATTTACACAGGAACTTTTATTGTTATATATTAATGGCAAGGTAGCTCATTTTTTTTAATCTAATCAACTAATAAAGAATTATAAAACATATTATTTTTGTTCAACATATAGAGTAATCTTTAATTTGTTGCAGCTGTTGAGAAATAGATTACTCAGACATAATAAGGGAGGATTACATTTGGGAATATCTGATAAAGATATTGGATATGCACAGATAACTCACCAAAGGCAGTGTCCGGGAACGCAGTTCTCCTCGCCAAAGTCATCATACATCAGAAGGTTATCTCGACTCCTGGCCTGTCTGTTGGTGTAATGTGTGGCTGGAGTGTTGTGGTTAGACACACGCCGGTGGTTCATCTCGGTGAGGTTCAGAGGTTCGTCTGCCAGCTCACATTCTTAACTCACCAGTACAACTGCATTTTGGCATCTCCCTCTTCCTCCTTCCCTGTCTCTCTCTGGCTCTGCCTCTCTCTGTTTCTCTTTCTGCTCTTCTTCTATTTGTTTTCTTCTCTCTCTCTCTCTCTCTCTCTCTCTCTCTCTCTCTCTCTCTCTCTCTCTGCTCTTTTTCTTCCTCCTCCTCTCTTTAACACATCTCTCTTCACTCTCTGCAAGGCTTTCCTCTGGAGAGGAGAGACCGTGGTCTTCTGGCTCCTCTGACTCACTCAGATGATGGCAGATCTGAGGGACAGGTCATAGTTGTGTGTAATGAAAGATTGGCAGAGAATTATACTAGAGCATTCCTCTTCTCCTTTTTTTTCTCAGCCTGCATGGGGAGAAAAGACAGGGGTCTGTTTTCTGAACAGGTCTAGTATTGTGTAACTGTTGGCTATGAGAAGCCTATGTGAGTTAAGAGCAACGGTGAAGTGAACCTCTTCCCCAACAGTAAAGTGTTCATGTTATGCCGACAGTTTTATCACTCCGGCAATAAAGCTCATCTTAATGTTAACTGCACTAAATGTGTGCGTGCGTGCATGTGTGCAAGCGTGTGTGTGTGTGTGCGTGCGCGTGTGCGCGCTGCGCGCGTGTGTGTGTGTGTGTGTGTGTGTGTGTGTGTGTGTGTGTGTGTGTGTGTGTGTGTGTGTGCGGGCATGTAGTGCCATGTCTGAGTGACCTGGCTGATGAACAGCAGATGAGATTCCTCAGGGTCTAAATTCCCAGCAGGCATCGCTTCCTGTGTGCTCCTGGGATCCCTGTCCAGTGTGGGAAAACCACTGCTCACACCATACGCTTTACACACACACACACACGCACACACACACACACACACACACACACACACACACACACACACACACACACACACACACACACACACACACACTCAGATATACATGCTGCTCATACTGTACACTGACACATACGTGTGTGCGTGTGCGTCACAATCACATAGTACATAGTATGTTTTTACATATTTTGTGTTTATTTGTAGGCATGCACATGTTCAATCTCTTTTCCATTACCATGAGCATTCCATCTCTTGTACAACTCTTGTCCATCTCTTGTCTACACACACACACACACACACACACACACACACACACACACACACACACACACACACACACACACACACAAGCACATTTTACATGCATATATCCTTCCTTCATGGTTGTGTCTTTGCCCTTCTTTTTGTTTAGTCTAGTTTGATGTAAGGTTTTACACACGGCACAGCACTCTGCTACAGCGCATGCCATTACTTGGACATGATATAAGGATGTACTTCACAGTTTCTCCATAATTCTGAGCAGAGAAAATGACCATTTAAGGCCCACATCGCTCATCATGATCAGCGCCTTTAGGCAAAGGCTATTCTAAGGGCTAAAATAATAGCTCATTCCTCTTTTTTAGGAAGTAATAAAAAGAAATGCAAGAAAAAAGAAGAACTTTAAAGAGTCTAAAGCAGCAATGTATGAGTTTTTGAATATGGCAGTAATGTCCGTTACAAGAAGGTGAACTTGATAGAGGCTGCAGAGCAGGCAAGCCAAGGTGTCGCCTACAAACTGAAATGAAAAGAAAAAAATAAAGTAAAAATGTATAAAATGTTAAAAACAGCAGATCTATAAGTTCAAAACGTGGAGCGAAGCTTGTAGATCGGATATTTTCACTACTTCTTAAACATTTGTTTTCTAATTTATGGAATTTCTTAGATTTTTCATGTATTTTTAATGAAAAATCTTGTGTCCCACAAATGGGTCCTGAACCACTGTTTGGGAAACATTGTTGTAAATGGTCAAAAATATCGTTGTTGTCGGGTGAAACCTGTGTATGTCCAAAACCGTTTGTTTTGTATTTATCATTTTAAAAAATGATTTAAACTAGTGAAAACAGCTGATCTACAAGCACACAACGACTCGCACCGCGAGGCGTTGTGTGCTTGTAGATCGGCTGTGACGGCCTTGTACGATGAAGCAGGGCTTTGCCTTGCGAAAGAACATACAAATTTGAAACTTGGAGATACGAGGTTTCCACCCGACAACGACGATATGTTCTTGCAATATAGGACTTATTTTATGGGGAGGCTGGCCAGAGGAAAGTGGGTGTGGCTGACTTCTCAGGGTTGAGTTTTTGTTGTGTCTTGTCCTCTCTGTACAGATGGAACAGAACACAGTTCTAAATATAAACACTGTCAGTCCAAACATACACAGTCTGAAGGAGGGCATTTATTTATGCTATTTATGTGTTCCCAATTCCCATGCACCTGAATTTACGTGTGTGTGTGTGTGTGTGTGTGTGTGTGTGTGTGTGTGTGTGTGTGTGTGTGTGTGTGTGTGTGTGTGTGTGTGTGTGTGTGTGTGTGTGTGTGTGTGTGTGTGTGTGTGTGTGTGCCATTGAGTACCATCATTCATTAACATTGGCATATACACACACGAGGGACCACCCAAAGAGCCACTGCTCCGTCATAATCACCATTTAAATCAGTAGTAATAAAGTAATGTCAGACGATGACTAATATGCAGGCTCATACACGCACGCACGCACGCACGCACGCACACACACACACACACACACACACACACACAAGTATCTGTGTGTGTAGAAGTGGAGACATAGCGCACAGCTAAGATAAGGTTGCTATATGAATACATGACGCAGCTGTCCTGTATCATGTATCACAACTGTTAAGCAATTCAGCAAGAATTTATTTATTTATTACATGGTTTGTTACATACACACCATTTTTGGTCAAGGATGTTCCAAAATGTGGTACTATATATACCGGATATCATTTTTCAATTCATCTTCAAGCTCAAAGTGCAGTTTTTGGCTTGTGTACTTCAGCTACACACACACACACACACACACACACACACACACACACACACACACACACACACACACACACACACACACACACACACACACACACACACACACACTCCACATCTATGTGAAAGAGTGCTTATTGGTACAGTATGACCATGTTTACAGCACCACCTTCTGGAGTAGGTTGATACAGGATGGCAGACCGAGGTCAGCACTTGATCCCTAAAGGACCATTTTTTTAAGATGACCAATGATAGTTCCACTCAGGTCATCCATCCACCAGCTGCCTCTAATGCAGTTATGTAACATTCTCAGCAGTGAGAGGTCTGGGACTACTCTGCCTTGCTCGGCCAAGGGGATTTCCAGTGGGATGCAGATGGTGTTTGCTCTAACTAAAACATAGTGCCATCCTTCCAAAGATGGAGTAGCATCACTTCCCCGAAGCTCGTAGGCATTGTGCAACAGGGAAACAGCTTTAGCACAGGGATTGGTATGGTGATGATGACCCAGCTGTATACACCCAGCAGAAGTTTGTATAGCGGAGTAGTCCTGCCTGAACACCAGTAGCCTAAATATATTCCTTATTCAAGGGGGGATTCTAGCCGCTCTAATACGTGACTTTGTGTGTAATGACTTTGTGTGTAATAAGTAATAAGTATTTGATACACTGTCCATGAGTAAGTATACAGTATGTACCACCTCTATCCGTATGTTTCTTTTCTGAGTGGACAATGGGGCTGTTAAGTCTGACATCATTTTGTAGGCAGAGGAGAACTTTTGGGGCCAAAAGGCCCCAGCGCCCGTGAATCTTTTTACTATTTTTACTATTTACTAATTTGTCTTCTCTTTGTTGTTGAAAGGAAAGTGGTAGAATTATACTAATAGTCATTATTTTTGTCTCGGATCTATTGAAATAGCGAGGGACAGAATTGATAATAAATCTGCTTGGAGGTCTGACTACAAAATGATGTCATGGCTTAAAAGCCCCATATGCCCCCTGTGACATCATGGGTCTATACATCATCATCATCATACACTAATCATATATGTATACTCGAACCCACACTGTTTCTTAAGGAACAATATTTTCTAGTGTGAAGCACCGCTCACTTCACACAACCAAGTATAAGTATTACCGTTATATTACAAAGTAATACACAATATATTTTTGTTATCATATGGAGTCAACAAGTATTCAATCATTTGGTCAGATATAGGGACCCTTATGGATCTGAGGGAGGTGAGTTTGAATCAGAAGTGTTGGATTAAGTCTGATAGATGTGGACTTATACAGTATACTGTCATGGTGGTGGTGAGGATATTCTTGAAAATGCATTTGATGCACTTGCATCAAATATCTCCTCAAACTGTATAGAATACAGGGCGCCCGCTGCCCTACTTGTCCAAGTGCATACTACTTGGGCATTGCCACATTGGCATGGATGCCTGGCGGCTGCGCCAGTTTGATTCCAGATCCGGACGACCTTTGCCGCATGCCACTCCCCATCTCTCCCCCCATTTCTTGTTAGTCTACTGTCTTATCCAATAAAGGCATAAAAGCCCAAAAACAAATCTTGGAAAAAAATGCATAGCCATGTCATGTGTGGCCGGTATTTGCATCAAAACTCAGACTCAAACGTGTAAACAAGCAGCTTCATGAACAAATGTGATGGGAACAGCATGTTGATGAGGTTTAACTAACTGTGATTATGGATTGAGTATAAGACTGTATTATTTACTGCATGTGAAAATAATATTTGGTCTAAGTTAGGCTAATGGCAGCAGTGTGCGCAAGAGATGTAACATTCTAGCAGTTTACAAGATCAGCTCAGGAGAAAGAACAGACCAACACACTGTCCAACCCTCTTATAGTAATAAAATAAAATGATATAAATAAAAAACACATCATGTCCCTGAGTCCAGACACTTCCCCGTCCAAAGACATCGTCTTCCTGAGTTTAAATATAGTAGTTGTAAGGGACAACTTTTACACTATCACAATAATTACTTAATTAACACATTTTGTTCTCCTCCTCCTCTGCTTTATGTGTGTCTAACGAAAAAAGAAGTAAAGAAGATCAGAACTGTCAAAAGAAAGTGATCAGAGAGACACTGGGAACAAAATGTCAGTTCTCTTTTATTATTATACATATACAGTTTGTGCATAAGATACAGTGCAATTTGTACCATACCACTCTCTTATCTCTCTATTGCTCTCCTCTCCCTCCACCCCCCCCCCCCCCCTCTCTCTCTCTCTCTCTCTGTCTTTCCATTTCTCATCAATTATTGGTGGTAATCCTTCTGATCTTCATAGTCACAGACTTGATGTGGTGGGGAACTCCGTTCCGTGTCCAGGTTTCCCAGAGAAGGTGCTGTGTGTCCTCTCCCCGGCTCTGCTCCGGGTCCTGTGGGGAGCCGTTGAGGTTGGCCAGTCCACACTGGTTGAACCACCAGCCGGTGTGGTTGTGCTGAGCGCTGCAGCTCTCCACCGTGCGGTTGTTGATGGAGCAGAAAGGAACGCAGCCGTCGTTGTCCACGTCTGACGCGCTGAACGGAGCCGTGTCCTGGTTCTGCTCCTGCTCGTAGCCACGGAACGCATCGCCTGCAAGGAAATACAGGCTCTTAAGTATGTACTGTATGGTGTAAGTTCTGGGGAGTATGTTTTGGTCCCTGTGGGGAGAGAGGAAATTGCTTTACAGCTTCACCTATAGCTGATAGCTGCTCAGTTGGCTCTGATGACAGAGCCTCACAGAGGGTAGCTGTTAGAGCAGGGGTTCTCAAAGTTTTTTAGGCTGTGACCCCCGAAATAAACATATACTGTATGAACTGTGACAAGCACTTGGAATTTAAGGTATTACATTTAATGTGACTCAGTTCCACAGATAAATATTGTGAAAATAGCTGTGCGACAATGTTCGCCTCTTGCTTACTTAATATTTGACCAGTGGCCAGTTTGGTATTAAATCTTGAAAGTCCTTAAATTGTCACTGTTTATAAATGTGCAGATACCTTGTATACACTTATGTAGGTTTGTTTGACGTTGAGTGAGACATTCTTTTTTTTTTTTACATTAAGCTAATCATCTGGGGACCCCACAAAATAATTTGGGGACCCCACTTGGGGTCCCGACCCCAAGTTTGAGAACCACTGTGTTAGAGGTTAAGTGTTGTACTCAGGGACCCAGATGGTCTCCCTATCCACTCATCTACGGCCAGGGTTACGGTTGGGATCCTTTAGGATTTTAACGATTCCTTTAATGGTTAATGGTTCCTTAAGGATTCCCTCTAAACGGTCCGATTCCTTAACAGTTCCCTTCAGGGGGGGGTTCCAAATGGACCCTTAGGAGTCAGTAACTCTGAGAGTGTACAAATGAAACCAAATGGACCATTAGGGGTCCATCTGATTCTATTTGTACCCTCTCAGAGTTATGGTGGTCCTTGAAATTAAAACATTTAAGAACAACTACTAGTATTGTAATTGTATAGCAGATACACATGCCAGCTCTGACAGTGTGATAAAAAAACAGTTACGGAAACAGTTCCAAATGTAATGTCAATGTTGGATCTGTTTAACTGACACACTTTGTTCTTTGTGTATGCATGGAAACTCTCCTGTTTCCATGAATGCATGAGACTAGTCTTGGGGTGTATATTTGTACCTGCGCTGCCTGCGTATCTGCCCAGCTGTAAAGTGTAGAACTGTGTGTCGTTGCCCAGGCTGAAGTCATCATATGAAGCGTAGGCCGTTGTGTCGTCCTGTGAGACCAGAGCCACGTGAAGCTGGAAACGAGTCTCCTTCTGGTTCACTATGTGAAAGATCTTCCTCAGGCCCAACCAGTGTTCTCCTGCACACACGCGCACGCACGCACGCACGCACGCACGCACGCACGCACGCACGCACGCACGCACGCACGCACGCACACACACACACACACACACACACACATCCCAACACATGAAACCAGGGACGCGCAGGGAATGTTAGAGAGGCAGGGTCTGAAATTTCTAAAAGGGCCTTTTGGTGAAAACATTGAAAATAGCAGACCCACAACGCGTCGCACTGCGACACGTTGTGAGCTTGGAGGTCGTCTATATTCGGTACTTGATACCACACTACACTAAGCATAAAAAGGCAATAGTTGAGATGTGGCGTACAGCATGGATTTCTACACAGTGAGGGCAATTATTTCAACATACAATGCTGTATTCAAGTTCAGGAGAGTTTGAACAAGGCAATTCTCTTGAATGCTGCCTTCAGGTATGGCATGGAAAGAGGGCATTTTCATTTCTTTCACCATAGTAAAAACTGCAGAGGGCACTTTTTTACAGACGGGTTAAAGTGCAGGGGCTCAAGCCCCCTTTGATGTCTATGTGTGCGCTGCATGAAACACAGCCAGGCACAAACACGTATGCAAACACAAAGTACTGTATGCAATATGCCCAAACCCAAACTCACACAAACACACAAATAATCACATGCATGCAAGTCCACACACATAAATACAACTATATGTGTTTATAGTACATACATAGTACACATAGTACATGTACACAAACTTTCCTGCCCACATGTTTAAACACATGCACCTATTATTACGCGCTACCTGTACAGTACAAAGACACAGGACATTTAACCATTTGTAACGCATTTGGTTACATTTGTACTCTCATATATATTTCCCATCTCTACAGCTCTTTAAAATAAATCAGGTGGGTTGCCAATTTCATCCAATCGGGAGAAAGTACCCATTTATCTGCTTCAAGCTCCAGTTCCAATTTTGTCTGCTCACTTCTTTGTGTCATCACTTCCAATGCCACTTGTTTAGGCTATCTTGTATCCTGTACTCTATGTGAAATTGGTATCCTGACCTGAAAATGCATTTTCTGGGAGACCCTTGTTACAGAACAAACAAACAAGGTGGGTGTGTATCTCCATAGGTGTGTTCCAAGCATGGTAGTTGTAGTGAATTACGTGTACCTGGAAGGTGTCCAAAGCCATCAACGTAGTCTGACCAGGGGCGTTTGAAGTCAGTCAAGCCATCTGTCCTCCTTTGCATCACTGTCCATCCACCACCCATGTAGTCCATCTCACAGAACACCTGCAGTAGGGACCAAATCAGAATGCTTCAGGTTGGGCGATATATCCGGGTGGAATGTCTATGTATAATAATAAGATAAAGTGTCCAGCACCTTAGCTACTAGTATAGTCTTACTTTAAAAAAGAAATACTGTATACTCAATAACAATAGTTCTGTACAAAAATAGGTTTATGGGATAATACTGCCCCAACACTGCCAGAGTTATCCACCTGGAAATATTCTTTGTTGTGGTGATATCATGATGATTTGATCTCTATAGTGGTGGTGGTGGGGTTGAGTGAGTGAGTGTTTTACCTCAAAGGTAAAGTCTGTATTGTCTGGGTGGACAATGTAAATACCACTGGGGATCTTGGGGACCACGGAGATCAGATTGTCCTTGATGTCACTGCAGTCTCGCCCTGAGAACAACATACACGTTTTCATCCATTACCACCCCTGTTTGTTTGCGGGAGTGTGCATGTGCACGCACGCGTGCGTGCGTGCGTGCGTGTGTGCGTGCGTGCGTGCGTGCGTGTGTGCGTGTATGTGTGTGTGTGTGTGTGTGTGTGTGTGTGTGTGTGTGTGTGTGTGTGTGTGTGTGTGTGTGTGTGTTTACAGTAGGAGCGTACCGTGGGATTGCACAGGCTTAATGGAGTACATTTCTGTGTTACTCCTCTGCACCTCTGAGCTGAGAGTTTGCACCTTAGTCATCAGCTCTGTTACCTGGAAATATAAATATAAAACAAATCCCGGGTACGTAAAAAGATACAGATTGCAGTTTTAATTCACACTTATAAACATGCCTTTACAGACTACAGACAGAAGTGAGAGTGACATTTTATGCTTAGTGGACGTAGGTGGTTTTCCTTCCTGTGAAACAAATGTAAGAGCAGTGGTTCTCAACCTTTTCAAGCTGTGACCCCCAAAATAATCATATTTGAACTGTGGTGATCAGCACTTGGAATGTAGATGTGGCATTCAATTTAGTTTGACTCGGTTCCACAGGTGAACATTATTTTGTATTTCTTATAGTACAATATTTGGCCAATGTTTGACCTGTTTTTATAGTATAGTTTTTCTTTTCTTTCTTTTATTTTTTTAAGTATTAAAAAAGGTTTTAAAAGTCCTTAAATTGACACTTTTCTGGGGACCCCCCTCCAAATCATGTCGGGGGTCCCGACCCACAGGTTGAGAAGCACTGACGTAGCGGAGCGCTTCACCTGCGTGGTGAGGAAGTCCAGGGACCGCTGCTGCTCCTCCATCACATCTCTGACCAGCTTCCTGGTGCTCCTCAGGTATGCCAGCAGAGACTGCTGGAGATGGCCTGCAGGGAAATGCGCGTGTGTGCATGTCATTGCACACACCAGTGGTGGGAAAAAGTACGAGTCACATTCCTTCCTTAAGTAAAAGTATAAATACCGGAATTATAGAAGCACTCTGTTCAAGTTAAAAGTATGGTATCAAAATGTACTTAAAGTACCAAAAGTAGAAAGCACTTGCGCAGAATGTCCCATTTCACAATTAAGTTTTCAAATGTATAAAAAACTTTTGAAAATAGCAGATCTACAAGCTCACAATGCGACACATTGTGAGCTTGTAGATCGGCTGTTTTCAAATGGCGGAAATGTATATCGGGCTGAAGTGGTTAAGTGGTTTTGTAATAATAATCAAAATCTAAAAGTAACTATAATAACTAAAGTCATTAATAATAATAATAATTAATTAATAATTGTAGCAGAGTAAAAGTACAATATTTGCCTCTGAGATGTAGTGGAGTAGAAGTAGAAGTCTTTCCAATTGGAAATGTACTTAAATGTACTTTAAAAATTATATATTTTTTCTTACATACTGCACAGTGCACACAACTTCTGGACAGTGCACTCGTGGATAAGAGTATCAGCTGAACGCTTCTTAAACATCATTAATATGAGGATAGCGATAATGCTGAGCATGAAAACGATCATTTACCACAAAGTGAATGTTTCTCATCTCTCAGCAGCTTGGCGGTGACGTCACAGGGGATCGTACATGCTTCCCGAACTTTAACCCCTCCCGGAGGCTTTGGGATTTTCACATGGGCTTCAGTGAAGTCATCGCTGAGTGTCTCTGATTGGTTAAAAGTGGCAGGGCCTCCTTTGTCCTAAAAAAAACGATTGCATGAGAACCACAACCAGCATGAGGCAATGATTAAGTAACCACACAGTGTAATTAAACAAACCATCGTCATCTCTTATTCCACATCTCTTGGTTGTTAGTTTGACATTTCTTTTAAATGCCTTATTTCTGAGATAAGACAATGTAGAGAGACAGGAAACCAAGGGCAGATAGAGGAGAGACATGCGAGACGGAACTCCAATTACTTTTTTGACCCAAAATCCTCTCTTCGGGATAGCGTACTGATAATTCCCACTAATTCACTAATGCCCACTTGTGCTATGTATTACTGCAGGCACGGTAATACAAAAATAAGCAGTAATCAATGCAGGATACTTTGAAAGATGCAGTTGGAGTAAAAGGTTAATTGCAAGTATTTATTGCTTAGAACATGCATTTTATTTTACTAGATCTTTATTTGTGACTTAAAGGTAGGGCAACAAATAAGGGACAACTTCAGATATTTACCAAATAGTCCATATCTAGAAAGCAATATCAGTTTTTCAAAATAATGATATGGAAATGAATAGAAAAGTGTTTTAACTGTTGAAAAAGCAGTTGGAATATGAAGAATCATGACATCATTAGTGGAGAAAGTTGCTGTAAAGTGACTGTACTTGTGATGCGTTTACCAGAGTGGATTTTTCAGAGCACAAAAAGTTATTTATTAGATATTTTCTGAATGGGTTCTGGGCACATGGATCCGCACGCATCCGCCTGGGTGACAGCAGACTGCTGGGCAAGCGTTGGCGCTTTGGTATGGCATCAACTTTGACCCAAAAAATGCACAGACCCGGTTGGTTGTTTACATTGAACAAAATGTGGCCAAAAGAGGCCATATTTTCCCAAATATGGAGATGACTGACGTCTGACATCATACTGTTCTGTTCTCATGTGGTCTACCGGTATACTGTCGTCATAGACCACATGAGACTTATCATCAACAGACAGACAGACAGACATGCCAAATGATATTATCCACATTATTTGAATTTCCCAGCATATCTGTTGCCCTGATTTAAAATAGTTATATTAAAAAGAAAAAATATATTTTCAAGTAAACTGTGATCATCGAAAATTACATTTTCAGGGCAATCCATAACATCCACAACACTAGGTGAAGGAGCACCGGCCCTACTTAGAAATCACAGTAGATAGATAGATAGATACCTTTATTATCCAATAAAGGCAATTCAGTAGTAGAGTTATTAACTATGCTTTCACTGGTACAGCTGGTGTGTTTCTCACACGTCATAACTAATTCTGTGGATTCAGCTATAATATGACCAGTCAGCAACAAACTTTATGTAGGTTTCCATCCTTATGGAGAAAGTGCTCTAATCATCAGGTGACACTCAGCCAGTACAGCTCAGTCACTTTTTCCAGACAGCAGGATGGTGCTATGGGGCTTTTAAGCCGTGACATCATTTTGTAGTCAGACCTCCAAGCAGATTTATTGTCAATATCTGTCCCTCGCTATTTCAACAGATCCGAGACAAAAGTAACGACTAAAGTATAATTCTACCACTTTCCTTTCAACAACAAAGAGAAGAAAAAAATAGTAAATAGTAAAAAGAGTAAAAAGATTCACGGGCGCTGGGGCCTTTTGGCCCCAAAAGTTCTCCTCTGCCTACAAAATGAGGTCAGACTTAACAGCCCCATTCCCAGCTTTTCAATCTCAGCTGATGCAGAATAGAGGACTGAGTGACAAGCTACAAGACTTTAGTAAATAAACATTGCATGCATACTTTGTGTCCTATGGATACCTGTAAGGTGGCGATAGAAGGCAGGTGAAGCAGAAGGAGCAGGCTTATCCACATCATTTTTGCACCGTCTGACTCTCTATCCGTCTGTGTGTCTGTATTGTTTGCAGCTGTGGTCCTTTCCTCAAGGAACGTGTCTGTGAACGTGTTCTGTTCATTTCCTCACCAGCAGGCGCCCCTGACTCCACACAGCTCTCTCTCTCTCTCTCTCTTTCTCTCTCTCTCTCTCTCTCTGAGTGTGTCTGTCTCCTCTATCCAGAAACAAAGTCTCTTACCTTTAATGATTCCCCCTCCCTCTCTTATTCATTCATTAATTTCTTCTTTTCTGCACTCTTCATTTCCTTCCTCTTCCTCACTTTATATCATATGTTATTTGATTGGTCTCCTCCTCCAACCAGTTCTTTTTTTTTCTTTTCTTTTTACTGTTTTCCTGTTTTCTATCTCTCCTTTAAACTAAGCATTGTTGTTTTATTGCTTCACGGCTGTATCCTGCCTCCAGCATGAAAACCAGATGTAAGGGGGAAATGGGACACCCCTTAGTAATGTGTAAATCTCTCTCTCTCTCTCTCTCTCTCTCTCTCTCTCTCTCTCTCTCTCTCTCTCTCTCTCTCTCTCTCTCTCTCTCTTTATCTCAGTAAGCAACATGTCCATGTCACTCAGTGTGTATTAGCTCCCCCCGGCCACCCTCCCTCTGATGCCCCCCCATCCCCCCGCTACCCATGAAACCACTGAGTCAGACATCTGAAAGCGGCTTCTGGGAAAGTCAGGCCAATTACTCGTATTAATTGGACAGTTAAGTGGACAGGAAAAGTGAATGGCAGCAGCAGCAGAAGGGCAGCGCATTCCAGTCCAGGTGGAGCCAGGCTGTGTTGTTGTCATGTTCATTGCTCAATCTTGCTCTGTTTTGCGATGGTGTAGCATGCCAAACAGTAGATCTACAAGCTCACCAGAGTTACCCACCAGAGTTTGTGGTGAGCTTAATAGATCCTCTATTTTTGGCGTGCCACGCCACCGTATGACGAAGTAGTGCCATGGAGAAGCAATGTCTCCATCCTGAGCCCCTCTAGGTTTATGGACAGGGTTGGAGTTTGGAATGTGTGTAAGAGCCTGGTGCCTGAGCCCATGGGATGCTACATCTGTGCAATGTTACGCATGCTCGTAAACTAGCCTATTATTCATTATATGAAATGAATGACAGGTGACATCTGACTTTGACAAGAGGAAACATTTCTTATAGCCACTTGAACCTCAGCATTGGTATTGTTGGGAAATCCTTCGCTGAAAATAGCAGATTCGACAAGCTCACAATGTGCCGCAATGTGTCGGCTATTTTCAGTGAAAACGTCCCCACGATAACAGAAAACAGAAAATACACTAGCATAGAGCCCTGAGGGACTCCCCTCAACCATATGGGGTTAAAGTGCATGGTTAAATGTTCTTCTTATGTGTTCGTAACCCTCGCACTCAAGTCTCATCTGATGGTGCACTTGTATCCACCGGAACAAAACATGTATCATTCAGCCAAAGGGTAATCCCCTTTTGATATTGTGTTTTACTGCGCTGTATTCACCCCTGTTTGACCCCCCACCCTCCACTAGAACACTCAATCCTTGATGAGCCCCCAATATGACTGCCTGGATCTGAATCCATGCAATTCTCTTGCATGGTAGTCTCTCGATTACAGACTTCCGCATTTCAAGTGAAAAGAGCGACCAAACCTTTCCTTAACGATGGCTAGCCAGATTGCTTGCATGGTAAAACCAAACATTCACTGCTCACCCAAAGTATGAATCCCCCTTAGTCAAGGGACTGGGAGATACAGTACTGTATATTAGGGTTCTGGTTCTCTGCTACACAAGTTTCAAGCCAGGAGTTTTTTTTTTTTTTTTTCCCTCCTTGCCCGAGCTTGAGTTTTCTGGTTGTTGTAGCATTCCTCCGATTAACCCAGAGAAATGCATTGAAGTGAACCCTGTTCCGTCCCACCTCCCTGTCCTCCCACACCCACAACCACACCCACACATGCACTTACAGACCGAATGCCCCATCTCGGCATCAACCTCAGTGGCTTGGCTCGCTAATCACGTGCCGTCTCAGGCGACCTTGATCCACGTGAAACACCACCGAGCGACCTAAAACGAGCGAGTCGTCGTGTCGAGCGTTGCGACGGTCGCTTGAGCCGGCTCAGCGCCGTTAATTCGAGTTGTAAACCAGGGGGCCAGAATGGTAAATATCGTGGTGGGGACTGCTTTTGCGACCACTTAAAGGGATTAGTGGGTTGGCCTGCTGCATGCAAGGCATGGTGGCTCCTATGTCTGGCAGAAGCCCTTGCCGGATGATTTCACCCACGTGCTAGCTATTTCAGGTGCAGCAAAGTTACATCCGCAAAATCAAGGCGTACCGGTATGTATGTCCTCAGTCATGATGCAACAAGCATGTCATGTCACCCAGCAATCCATGGGCACAAGTAGCAGCGTGTCCGCCACACCAATTGGAACCCCTGGAAGACGAGAGGATGCAGCTCAAGGGGTTTATCCTCCAATCACATTTCCAATAAAATACATGGCTGCTGCCAATCATAGCACAGACAGCCCTCCTGCCTGGGCATCGCAAGTTGTCGAAAACCCCTTCGGACAACCAGTCTGCAGGCATGTCCCAGGCTGGACTACTAGAGGAAACAGTTCCCAGTCCACTCCCGCATTGTTGCCCAGTGTCACTGTCAACACACACACACACACACACACACACACACACACACACACACACACACACACACACACACACACACACACACACACACACACACACACACACACACACACATTGATAGAGAGGCGTCTGGGAATCAGAGGGTTCCAAGTTCACCTCCCAGTCTGCTAATTTCACATACCGTACATACAAACTTTACTGTGATACAATATACTCCCTCTGTCACACAATAGCAGTATTACTTTCATATCTCAATTCTGTGCATATAAAAGATTTGAGCTGCATATTTAAAAAGAGAGCAGAGATTAACCTTATTTTAAGATGTTAAAGTGTGATAGTGCCATCTATTGTCTTCTGTAATGTATTACATACATACGGAATGAACCTTTCTGTACTTTTGTCATGGCCTTGTCATCGGTAGACAGTATCTCTCTATAGTCATGTTATCAACATGGATCTGTCCAATTTTCCATATTCCATCCTGATTGGCTAAGATTGGCTTCCAAAGTTTGCAGGATTGGTCCATTTTGAACAAAATGCCTCAAATCATGAACGCAGCGTGCAATTTTGCACATACATTTCCACTGGGTCGAGGAACAAATGCCACCCTTTTCACATTGGCTTGTTATGGCAACACCCGCAGGTTGACTTTAGCAAAACAATTTTTTGGAACAAAATGCCACAAATCATGAAAAGAAGACATGGCACCGTTTTCACATTGGCCTATTATAGCGCCACCAGGAGGCCACAATAACCTACCAGACCTGGCGGAGACCTCTGCTCGTAAGAGCACTGCTTCTACATCAATCTCTAATGTTATTGCTGAACCTTCTAGCTTTCTACAACTCACCCACAGCTTAAAAGCCACATTTCACCAAAACTCTGAGACCAGACGAGACAGCTATCCGTTTGCTGATATAGACCCCTCGGCAGTACACAAACTGCACTGTGTATCATGAAACAGCTTATTATACACATAACAACACGGTACATACTAATACAGTATATTGCAACTATGTACTGTATAACTTATTCATAGATCTCAGCCATCATAATGAGCTCCTATGCCAGAGGTTTGCATTTCAGAATACACTGAAACTGCCTTAGTTATACCGCTACTTCATATCTTGAACTGATTGAACTGCTGTTGTTGTTTTTGTATTTGGCCACAGAATATGGCATTTCTCTGGTATTTTAATTTGGTATTAAAGGTTTAGTATTAAAGTCGGCAAAGCCGATATAATATTTTGTGGTGTCTCAACTGTCTGGCTTGAAAACACACACACACACACACACACACACACACACACACACACACACACACACACACACACACACACACACACACACACACACACACACACTCCTTTTCTTGTTTTGAACCTGCAATTTGTGGTACAGAAAATAATTTGCCGTCCATTCTTCCACATCTGTAAACGTGTGATGTGACAACATCATCCAAGTAAGCAAGAACTCAATAGCTTCAAAATAACAAAGTAGGCTGTATTCACAACTATGCATCCTATCAAATAGTGTCAATGTGACAAGCAATGGTGTAAAGTAAAGTAACTAAGTACATTTATGCAAGTACTGTATAGGCCTACTTGAGTACAAGTTTGAGGTAGGCTACTTTTACTTTACTGGAGTATTTCCAATTTTCAATAATTTACTTATGCAAATATTATACTTTTACTCCAACAATTATTTACTTTATAGATTTTGATTATCATTACAAAACAAATATTAACCACTTCAGCTCTATACATTGTGAGCTTGTAGATCTGCTATTAAAACAAATTAAAAAAGAAAATAAATACATTATATTATAACTTGTGAAATGGGACATTCACATTCTGCATAATACTACTTTGTACTTTTGGTACTTTAAGTATATTTTGATACCAATACTTTTGTACTTTAAGTTTTACTCAAGTCAATTTTGATTACCTGACTTTTACTTGTGATTTCTATGTATTGGTATTTTTGGTTGACTTGCTTAAGTAAAACATTTGAGTGCTTTTCCTTTTCCCACCACTGGACACAGGCTATTGGTGGTGTGGTGTTTATGGACCGTGGTCATCCAGTGTACTTCTGTCCTGTCTGTGTTTGAAGTTTATGGGCCTTCGCCGTGCTGCAGGGCTGACCCACAGCCCTTGGAATCCGTGTGCGTGTTTTCCACTAGAGGGCGCGGTTGTGTGGTCGGGTTGGGATGAACAGATAGGCTCAGACTGAACTGGGGCTGGCCTCATCAGGGGCGGATGTTTTCTCAGTGCAACTTCCCCGGACCCCAACCCCCTCCAAAAAAAAAGAGAGATGAAAAAAAGAAAAGAAAAAGCCTCCAGCCTCCTAAAATTAATTTGTCATTGCAGTCTTCGGCTCGTACACCAACTAACACATCTAATTTCCCCCCTCTTATTATCATAGTGCTATTTTACCCTCCAGGACTGCTGATGTTAGCAAATTAAGTGAAAAGCAACAGCAGAGAAGAATAAAAAAGGACAGTATGTCGCCAAACAAGGCATAGGCTAGGCATTCAATGGCAAATGTGAAATATGTTGTGGGCAAACTATATGTCGAAGAACTGGTTTGAATTCATTTTAATCTACGTTGTTTGGTGGATAATTATAATATATAAATCAGTCCGACTCCTTGTCCTTGTGGGAAATATTTCTGCTGGAACTGCGGCGGCTTTAAACCCCACAGCCCCGCCCCTCAGCACTATCACATGAATCTGGACTAACAGTTGATGTGAAAAAAAAAGTTTGGAGGTTTTGCTGGAAAACACTTTTTTCGCATGGCTGTTGTTTTGTTTCTTACTTCTATGTAGTCGTCTTCGAATACTTAAGTTTGCACAGGGAATCACTGTCGCGACTGAGAACTCACCGACTGTGATTTCACCAAGTTATCTGCAGGAATAGAAAGGAGAAAAAAACGGTCTGCCTACTTGAAGGTATGTGGGAGGATTGTAACGTGTTGTAAAGCCTTGCGATTGCTTTAGGAAAGGATCCTAACGTTTAGCAGGCAGTCTTTCGACTCTTTATAGTCTTTATAAGTCGATGGTTACGTCTATTTTTGACATTGGTAGACTTTGTTAGAAGTTACTCCACCTTGAAATGGATATCTAGGCAAGAGCGCACCAAACTGCTCTGGAGAAAATTGTCAACAAATTTCAAGTTTCATCTCCTGCTACGGGCGATACGCTTCTTCTTCCTAACGACCTCGCTGCATTTTTTTCCTCTGTTTATTCAGTGATTTGCTTCATTTTTCTTTCTTTTTTGGCAGAATTGTTTTTACACAAAGTTGGGACGCAACATGGACGCGCATCATGGCGCGCCTCAGGCTGGGCAGCAGGTCGTGCACGTCCGCGGCGACTCTCAGACGGATCTGGAGGCTCTCTTCAATGCAGTGATGAACCCCAACAAGACCACAAGACTGCCGACCTCCCTGCCAATGCGCATGAGGAAGCTTCCTGACTCCTTCTTCAGACAGCCAGATCCCCGTGGCGGCCACTCCAGACAAGTATGGAGGCCCTCAGGCTCAGCTATAATAAACAACTACAAACAACATTAAGTGGGCTGGCAAATAAACAGAATTAAAATACTTTAAATGGACTCAATAAAATGGTTTTGATGCCTGTATGATTGCCAGTGTGTTTTTATGATCTTTGGTAATGTTGGACCTTACAATATGCTTATTGCTTTGCAATATGCTGATAATCTGGGAATTGGGAGTGGTATACTTGATAATTACCTTACAATATGCTTATTGCTTGCAATATGCTGACAATCTGGGAATTGGGAGTGGTATACTTGATAATTACCTAAAATACAAATAGAAATTATAATTCTATAATCCATGGAAAAGGTGGCCTGCCCTGAGATAAAAAAAATAAACAACACTGATCTCTGGAAATTACATTTTACAGCAGCCAATAAGGTGCAGACATAACTATGTTGTGAGCACTAGCAGAATATAAATACATGATAGACTAAATCCAAAACCTCAAGTAAACATTTAGATTTAGCCTTTCCTTTTTATTCATCCTTTCTTCCTTATAGTTTTGTTGACCATTATTTACAGTCACGTTTCAAACTGCTCTCGTTTCTCTCCAGGCCAGTTCAGATGGAGGGGTGTGTGGCTCTCTCACTCCCCACCACGTCCGCGCCCACTCCTCCCCTGCCTCCCTGCCTGTCAACTCCCTCTCGGCTACAGCAGCGACAGGTGTAGCAGCCACACCAATCATCCCAGATGATGTGCCACTACCCCCTGGTTGGGAGATGGCCAAGACGGCTACCGGCCAACGATACTTCCTCAAGTAGGGCCACGTTTTCTGTTTCCACTGCCTTGCTGGTTGCATCAGGGGGTTCTCACTCTTTCACCTACCATCACCTACCATCACTATCTGCCGCCCTCCCAACAAAAACTAACTGTGTTACTACACAGACAGGCTGTTCTTCTTGACAAAATACATTCTTAAGTGCAATACATGCTCATTCCGACATATTATCTCTTAATGGAAAGGAGGTGAGATAACTATATTTTTGGAAGGAGCACGTATTGACCTTTAGTCGATAGGAATTTGTCGACTAATCGGGTTGTTGATTTTAATCAACAAATCTGCGAAATAGTTTTTGCTGCATACACTCACACAGAGACCAGCCTTTTCAGGTTGTTGAAGTTCACAACAGAACATTCAAACATTGATTTGACAATAGCTACTGTACTGGCCATTGAAAGTTATAGACTGGCAGAATGACAGATTAACTAAGAAAATCTAGGTCGATTAAGACTAAACTGACAACAAGAAGAGACAGCCCTACCCTAGGATTAACACAAGAGATAATTTAACTGTACTGGAACATTTCCCCCAGCGAAGTTCTAACGTTATATAAAGGAGACAGGGCTGTCCATACTCCTTGGAAGAATGGCATGATGGTACGAATGTGTCTGTCCAGTAACGGTGAGATCCAGATATTGTCTAGAGCAGAGGTCTTCAACAGGGGGTCCGGGACCCCTAGGGGGTCGTCAGAGTTACTACAGGGGGTCCGCCAAATCTTTGTGTGATCACGTTTGATCACTTGAACCCTAGCATCCCTATTCTTAGTGGAACATTAGCCAAAAAATAGCTGATCTACAAGCTCACAACGCCTCGCAGTGCGAGGCGTTGTGAGCTTGTAGATCGGCTATTTTTTGGCACAGAGGTTTGGTGTAGAGGGAAAAGAAGAGCAGACTGTAGTAGTAGGTATTGACAGTTCAAGTGGTTAAATCTATGAAAATACACATTAATCCAACCTACACAGATGATAGTGCTGTCGAGTCTAAACAGTATAAGAAATAATCCATGTACATTTTTATCTGCAACACAATTTTATACGATATGTAGTGGGGGTCCCTGCTTCATCTCTCTCAGAGCTAAGGGGTCCTTGGCCTGAAAACGTTGAAGACCCCTGGTCTAGAGAGTGTCTCTCAGCAAACACTGAACTCCTACATGCTCACTGATTGTAAATTATCACTCTGAATCATTTTTTTGGCCACCCAGGCAGGTACATTACTTGGCATGTCCGCCCTGAGACTGGGAGGTTGGGGTTCGATCCCTGGCCGAGTCATACCAAAGACTCTGCTAAATGGGACCCAGTGCCTCCCTGCTTGGCACTCAGCATCAAGGCTTACTACATACAAGGCATATGACTTCGTAGCCATGTGTCTGTTCACCCCAAAACCACAATCACATAAAAAAGAAATAGAAATCTAGAAAATTTAAAAAAGTATATTGATAAAGAAAAAGAGGTCTAGGCGATGATCAATATGAGGACCTGTCTAATTGCTGTGGTGGTGTAGTTTAAAGAATCAAAACAGTTGAGTTGCTTTGCATTGATTGTAATAATAATTGTAATAATAGTAAACTTTCTTTTTTATTGCATTTTTCAGTTTTCAGCAGACTGTGTAGAGCATCAGATAAAGAGCTGCACATTTTCTAACATGACTCCAGAGAGCAGAGAAACAGGGTTCACAGCGTTGTATATTTGACAGTAAATCTTGATTTAGTTTTAGTCATAGTCTTTTGCATACAATTTCATTTCGTTTTAGTCACATGTTAGTCATCTGAAATCTTTTAGTTTTTTCTAGTTTTAGTCCACTAAATATCATAAGATTTCAGTCGACTAAATCTACAGTTTAATTTGGTCGACAAAAATGTATTTTGGCGGGCCTTGATGGTGTCGTAATGCCTGATTTTACACTTGGTTGCATGCTGAAAATAGCCGATCTGCTATTTTCATAGCGCAATGAAACATAAAATGTATTTTAGTTCTACTGGATCTCTTCTCCACTAGTCCCTCCCTAACATTTTAGTCTCCTTTTTATTTGTTTCTTAGTTTTAGCCATCATATTTTAGTTTAACATTTTTACATTTACATTTTTCGGCATAGCTTTAGAAAACGAAAGTAACACTCTGTGATTGTACCATACAAGCCGGAGCCAGGGCCCTATCTAAGCCCTTGCACACAGACAGTAAAGGCACAAGCTGGTTTGGAAAGCAGGATGCCTCTACATGAGACTGTGACCTAACAGCTTCTGTTCCAGTCAATGACAAGTTTACTGTTGCATAAGCTGAGAGTTGCGTCTTTGTTTGTGTTTATGTGTGTGTGTGTGTGTGTATGTGTGCGTGTGCGTGCGCTCACACGTCTCTGGTAATACAGGTAAAGCAGGTCCAGACAAAACGTGCCCGCACAGAAATGTCAAACCAGTTTCATTGGTTTAGCAGATATAACTATGTTGTTCTATAGCAGGTATTTTAATTTGTTGAGTATTTTTGTATATACTTTTTGTTACTGTGTACTTTTGGAACTCATTTTATTCAGTATTATACTGAATAAAGTGTGTGTGTGTGTGTGTGTGTGTGTGTGTGTGTGTGTGTGTGTGTGTGTGTGTGTGTGTGTGTGTGTGTGTGTGTGTGTGTGTGTGTGTGTGTGTGTGTGTGTGTGCGCGCGCGTGCGTGCGTTAGGGATGTAAACGAATATTTGATTATTAGAATATTCGTTGATGAGATCAAAATTGATTTTCAAAATGTAATAATCGATAATCGATAGGGGGATAATATAAGTTGTATAAGTGTTGATTTTACTGAAGGACCTTATAGGAGTTATTGTTCTGCAACATTTATGTTTGATAGCAGAATAAATAAAAAAAATCCCACTTGAAAATCATTTTTATGGTTTCTGGGGAAACCATAATAATGATTAATCCATTATTTGTTAATAATGCAATTATGGTAATCGATTTTTATTTTGGACACCTTGTGTGTGTGTGTGTGTGTGTGTGTGTGTGTGTGTGTGTGTGTGTGTGTGTGTGTGTGTGTGTGTGTGTGTGAGTGAGAAAGAGAGAGCTTTTGTACCTTTGTACTTCTGAACCACACTTCTTTTTGTTACTGGTCCTCACTGTTCAAGGTGGTATTCTTTCGAGTTAGAGCTCAGGTAAGGTTGGGGTAAAGCATCATTCCCACCGGGCACGATAAAGATAACTATAACAACTGCCATCCTGCCGACAACAGGACCCTACTATCTACTTCAGTTGAGAACCATTTTTAAAACGATATTCTTTTTATCTTCATCCACTGGGAATGATGCTTAATTAAGAGTTGAATGTTATTCAGGGCCGGATCTCCCCATAGGCAAGGGGGGGCATTGCCCCCCTAAATGCCCTGTCTGCCCCACCAAACAAGATGGCATGAAAAAATAAAAATAAATATATATATATATTTTTTTTTTTATATATTATGCTACAGCTGTCGCACCACCAAAACCAACAACATTTCATTATATATACATTTTAAAAACTCTGATCGCCAATGCCATCTCTCTCCCTCTCTGCACCTCGGCTCTGGAAATAAGTAAAACAAATAATAATGTTCCAGCCAGGCCAGCAGCTCCGCCCCCGATATGCGTTGAATGCGTAGGAGGGAACAGCAGTCAGTCTCGTCTCGACAGACAAGTACACACACCACTTCTGGTTGCCAACTAACTTCAGTTTTGTCCAGCGCATTAAGGAACTAATCGAGAGAAGGAACAGTTTGTTTTTTAGTTGTGCTTGCAGCTTGTTTCACTTTAACTTCTGTTCTCTTTCTCTGGCTCTTTCGGTCAATATGCGTCGATTTCTGGTTTCTAAACCTCGCGACGCGAGTAGCACTGCTGCTACGGCTCCAGTCAGTCCAGAGAGGCAGGCTCCGAGCCGTCGTCGACTCGGGGTACAGCTGCTCCTCAACCCGACCCAAACCCTAACCCCCAATTGAGTTCCACAAGCACGGCAACAAGCTGAAAGCGTCGCCGTTCGCAACGCAGCAGCGGCCGCCGATTATCGATAACAGCACACAGGGAGCAGGAGGTGCTGCTCCTCGACCCGACCCAAACCCTAACCCCCAATTGAGTTCCACAAGCACGGCAACACAAGCTGAAAGCGTCGCCGTTCGCAACGCACTCAGCAGCGGCCGCCGATAGCAGCACGCAGCCGCAGGGAGGTAGACCTGCTGCTCCTCGACCCGATCCATTGAGTTCCACAACCACCGCAACACAGCCTGAAAGCTTCGCCGTACACGACGCAGCAGTGGCCGCTGCTAACAGCACTGGCTTAAGCACAACAGCACCATCACAGCCCGCTAATCTTGTGTTTCCAAAACGTCATTTTGGCAAGACAGCACGCGCATTCAGCCCGGTCTGGTACCGTGGAAGACCATGGCTGGAATATCCAGTGAAGCTAGATGCGTGCTTTTGTTTTCCTTGTCGCAAATTTGGAGGAAATAATGTCATTGTCTGTCTAGTGTCATATCAGTCAGTCTGTCTGTCTGTCTGTCTGTCTGTCTGTCTGTCTGTCTGTCTGTCTGTCTATCTAGTGCAGGGGTTCCCAAACTTTTTTGTCTCAGGGCACCCCATAAATATTTTTTTAATCCGAGGCACCCCTACATTATAATTTTCACTCCCAGCACCTTATATTTATAACATATCGTTGTTGTTGGGTAGAAACCTTGTATGTCCAAAACCGTTCGTTTTGTATTTATCATCTATTTATTTATCTATAAAATGTACTAAACTAGTGAAAACAGCAGATCTACAAGCACACAACGCCTCGCATTGTGTGCTTGTAGATCGGCTGTTTTCACTAGTTTTGTGCTACAGTCTTGTATGATGAAGCAGGGCTTTGCTTTAGCAAAAGACGTACACATTTGAAACTTGGAGATACAAGGTTTCTGCCCGTCAGTGACGATATTTTAGGGATTATGTTGCGAGGAAAACGTTGAGATAACAGCCATTTTGGTTAGAACTGACTGAAAATAACGTTGTACTTCAAGTTTAAAATGATACTAAATATTTTTTCAAGTGTCAGAATAAATTCCAAATATTATCAAATGATCTCGCGGCACCCCTGGACTGCCGTCGCGGCACCCCGGGGTGCCCCGTCACCCACTTTGAAAACCCCTGATCTAGTGTCATATCAGTGTATCAATCTATCCAGACCAGTATCATATTTATCATCCATCTAGTGTCATATCAGTGTATCAATCTATCCAGTATCATATTTATCATCCATCTAGTGTCATATCAGTGTATCAATCCATCCATCCAGTATCATATCTATCATCTATCAAGTGTCATATCAGTGTATCAATCTATATCTATATCAGTTAATAGTATCATTTGCATTCATCTTTGTCAATCACATCAGTTTATATAGCTATCACACCAGTAACATGTCTGTCTTTTGTTTATCACATTATTTATCATTTCCTTAACCTTTTGTTGTTGTTTTTTGTGTTTTTTGTGTTTTTTTTTTTTTTACTTTTTTGTGTATTTTATTTCTTAAGTTCTGTGACTTGTACTGTACACAGCATGGTGTGTCATTGGTATAAGTGTGCCAAAATGCATAGGTTTTTATGCATTTCTGGCGTTATGACCCCCTAAAAAGGTTGCCCCCCTGGCATTTCCTCTCGCCCCACCTACTACTAGAGCTTACATCCGGCCCTGTTAGGTATTATTGTTATGATTAATGTTATGTTGAAATCAGTGGTTCCATGATTCCATCAAGTTCCTAATTGTGTGTGTGTGTGTGTGTGTGTGTGTGTGTGTGTGTGTGTGTGTGTGTGTGTGTGTGTGTGTGTGTGTGTGTGTGTGTGTGTGTGTGTGTGTGTGTGTGTGTGTGCGCGCGTGTGCGTGTGCGTGTGTGTGTGTGTGTGTGTGTGTTTAGTCACGTGGATCAGACAACAACTTGGCATGACCCGCGTCTTTCCCAGCTTCAGTCAGTGGCTGTACAGCTTCCTGTGTCTGTTGCTCCGGTTTATACTCCATCTCTAAACAACTCCACATCCACTCCACAGACACAAAGCACCAGCCCAGAAACAGGTACCCTTCTTTTCACCTCTACCATCCAACACCTATCTATCAGTTTGCATTTAGAAAAATAGGAGAGTAGGAATTTCTCTTTTGTATTTGTTTGTATTTACTTTTCGACCAACAGTAGGGAGCCAGTGGCCTTGGTCAATACACTATCTCTGGGCAGTGGGTACAAACATGCCAATCCACAAACACGTCCATTGATATATTGGCGTATACTGTAATTCATTACAAATTGAAAGATTCAGTTGACCGGTCTGTTTTAAACTGCAGGTTCTAGGCTTCATTTTGATATTTAGGTTGTGGGGGTTTGAAATAAATATCCAGTTGCTACAACAGGCTGTTGTCTGACGCCGGAGAAGAAGGAACATATTTTATTAAGGCGACAATGCTGATGATTATCTGACGCCACCTCCTCTTCGATGTGAGAGATTTCCAGAGTGACAGGCGGTCCACTCTCAGCCAGCCCACTGGTGGACTTGGTTGGAGCGACTACAGAATTTAGCCATCACTTTAATGTGTAGTAAATTTAATGGCTGATTTGAAATCAACAGAATGGCCATTTTAATCTTCTTGCAACCCACAATGATATGAGTCAATTTGAAGAAACTTAAGGACTGACATGGCTCTGGTCCTTCTAACACTGTGGACCAGAGCTAGGACTAACACACAGACGTCAATCATGGCTTCCCCCCAAATAATAACGAGCAAATTCAGGTATATTAAATAACTGTTCCATCTTTTCCAGCCTATTCAGATTCTACTATATTCCAAGTGAATGGTAAACTTTCTGCATTGTTGTTGCACGGTTGTGGATGATATCTGTGTAAATGACAAAATTAATGACCAGATGCCTAGTTACACATTTTATTGGAGGTGCCTTGCTTAGTGGCGATCCAAAATCATTCCTGCAATCTGCCTGTTAGATTATGAGATTTCTTATATGCAATTCTGACATTTTGGCCAGAAGGTGGTGCCAGAAGACATGTTGTGGGAGGGTCACCAAAATTAGAAGACACACAGCAAATATAGCCTGGCTTAGCAAGACATATCACTCCCTTGTATTAACAATGGCAGATAACGTTTAGCTGCGCTAGACTACAGCAAATACCATGGCATTCTACGAGTAGTTCTTCCTTTTTTTCTTTTGATTCTGCATATTGTTTTGGAACAAAGTGCTGCTGGACAAACCAACATTGCCATCCTTGGAGCCCTGGCAGCTAAAAAAAAGATTTCATAATAATCATAATAATAATGTAGATGTTAATAATCATAATAGTGTTGTGACTGTACTGTCCAGGTCCATTGCCTGAAGGCTGGGAGCAGGCTGTGACTCCAGAGGGAGAGGTCTACTACATTAACCATTTAACCAAAACTACTTCATGGCTTGACCCTCGCCTAGGTAACGAATGCAATACATTCCTGTTTGCTGTATTGTTTGAAATTCATGGACATGAATGTTAGTTCCTATATCTACCAGCAGATACCACTGTTTGGCATGGTAACAAATCAAATTAGGCCTATGTTTTCAACATGTATTTGTGTTGTATGAATATTGTACTGTACTCCAGCCCAGAAGGTCAACCCTGGCCTTGTTGGCATCACAACACAGCAAAGACAAGACAAGGAAAGGCTCAGATGCAAACACCAAGGCCTCCCTCAGCCAATCACAGCACAGGTCAGAGGTCAAACATAACCATATCCAGGTTTATGTACAATATAAAGATACTGAACTAAGAGTTTAGTATCTTTATAATGTATCTCTATAAGGCTACACACTCTATGAACTCTCTTTGTTTACATCAATCTCTCTTTGTTTACATCAACCCACGTGTTTTGACATCCCTCAGAGAGGGATCACTGTAGGTTTGTACTGCCTAACCCCGTCAGCCAATCTTTCTTCAAAGCTGTCCATGGTACATTGCCAGGAGATTGCAAGTCACAAGCACCTTGAAAGGAATTTTGTTTCTTTCTCTCTACAGTGATGTAAATTTGTTCTTATGACCCTGCTGAACTTTGTTTCTGAAAGTATTATGCTTCAGCCAGCGTGACAGAGGTCTTCAAATGCATCCTATTCGATATAAATTCATTTTTAATCCATATTGCAGGTCCAGAACTATGTTCTCATGGGTTCCAAAATTCCGGTGCCTGTATATTTGGGTGAACATTTACATTTATGTATAATAGATAGATAGATAGATAGATAGATAGATACCTTTATTATCCCAAGGGGGAAAATTTGTTGCCCAGAGGCAGCACAGCAGTATAAGGTTATTTACAAAGTTACAGAGAAGTATGAAAAAAGATAAAAAGAAAAAACAAGAACAGAGTACAGAGTACAGTAAGTACAGTAAGAGCAAGGTACAACAGGAAAGGGAACATAATAGCCCGTTATTGAAGTATCCTTGAATACAAATGCATTTCCAGCTTGGTATGCCAATGTACAAACAGGTGTGTATGCAGTAAATGTATCCGTTTGTAACTCTTTTAAATTAATACTGAGGATTTTACTGTGTAGGATACCGGAGGAAGGAACCAGCTGCCTAGTGGAATGGACCATGACAGGAACGCACAGAATCTCCTACCCCCTCTGGATGTCAGGATCAGAACATCCAAGCATGAGACTGCGCTCAATGGGTGAGTTTGCATTGATAAATCAGTTGTATATTGACTATATTCTATTCCAATTAATTACTTTTCTTCAACCTTCTGGTACTTTCTGTTACCTTCTGGCACAGCTGTAAGGAACAATTGGGTTGTGTGTGCCAATTCTCTTGCAGGGCCCACTCTCGGAATGAGAGCACTGACAGTGGCCTGAGTGTTAGCAGCTTACCCCGTGCTTCAGACCACATGCTGAACACTGCAGAACATATGGACACTGGTAATGGACACATGCAAGTATAAGTAACCCATAAAAGCAACGGCAGAAAGACACCCATTCTGAAACTCTGAAATGGTTGTTGAAATGTACCCAGTCTGGACTATTCCTATGGTCCTGGATTGATGAAATTCATCCAGGATAGACCATGGTTCATAGATTTGATTGTTTAATAGATATTAAAGTAATGATATTAGCCACAGGGCTCATAATACGGTGCAGCATCCCTGACTGCATGCTGTTGTTGTTGTTTTTAGCTGGGTGAAAGCCACCCAGCTCTAGGGATCGGTCCTTAATTATTCGTAAGTGACGTCATCAGTAATCGCTCGGAAATGCACACACCACTCCTCGGGTTTACGGAGCTAGGCTCACTTCACGTGTTTGTTTCTATTGGATGGTGCACTCACGCTGCAAAGGAAAACAAGCCCTTTCGCTCTATTAGTCCCTCTCATTTGCTCTGTGCCCCCACCTCTCATTGGTTTATTCAATGCTGGCGGCGGAGTATGTGAGAGAGAGACGGAGAAAGAGAGAGAGAGAGATTTCTTTTTTAATTTTTCAGCGTGTTACTTTACACCACGGAAAACAGCTCTTCGCTCGCGCAACTTTTGACCGTGTGTGTGTGTGTGCGCGCGTGTGTGTGTGTGTGTGTGAGAGTGAGTTAATGCCTAGGAGACAGAGAGAGACAGTATACAGTAGCCAAGTAGCGTCTAATATTGAATTAATAACTTTACAGCATTGTTTCCCAAGCACTGGGTCTCGACCCACAGGTGGGTCGCGATTATAGCATTACCAGTAAGACTCCCTAATCGGGAGATAAGCGACCGTTGGTCGCTTATCTCCTGTCACACTGCTGACATCAGTATGACATCACACCGTACACAAATGACCCTTATATAAGACCGGCATTATCTACCGACAGATTAGTAACAAGATGTCAAAATCATTGAAGGTTTACCCTACTAACCAACTGTTTACCATAGCAACCATGTTTTTTACCTTAGCAACCAACTGTTTACCCTAGCAACCAACTTTTTACCACAGCAACCATGTTTTTTTTACCCTAGCAACCACCTGTTTACCCTAGCAACCAATTGTTTACCATAGCAACCATGTTTTCTTACCCTAGCAACCAACTGTTTACCCTAGCAACCAACTGTTTACCATAGCAACCATGTTTTTTACAGGGCCTGGGATTGATGACATCAGAAATCTCCATATATGGGCATGAAAGGGATTTTGTTTCTGGAAATATGTCTGTGGGGTGCCACATTTGGAATAAAACACTTACATCACACATCTGGATATCCATACAGCCCATCTAGTTTGCCTGTGTCCATTTATGCCCATATATCTGATGACATTGGGACAATGATCTCCATATATGGGCATAAAACTTATGTTAATTAGTAAAGCCTGGGGATCTCCATATATGGGCATGAGGGGTACCCTAAAAGGGCATCATCTGGGAATAGCAAATATAGTTATCCTAGAAAGTGAAAATCTTACATCAAAGGCCATAACTACCTACCTACCACCATACTGCATTCCTCATTAAACTACCTACCAGTAAGATGCCTAAGGGAGAAAAGCAAAGGGCGAGGTTGCACCATTTCTTGGTCTTCTGGCCAGTGATGTATATCGGACCATTTAACCATATATGGAGACATCTGGTACCCAAAGATATTCACAGATATGGGCTTAATATTGATGACATAAGGGATCTCCATATATGGGCGTAAAAGGGATTTGGTTCCCCTGGCATCACAGGGATCTCCATATATGGGCATAAAATGGATTTGGTTACCCTGGCAACACGGGGATCTCCATATCTCCATATATGGGCATAAAAGGGATTTGGTTCCCCTGGCATCACAGGGATGTCAGTGGCTGGTTCTACAGAGGGGATCTCCATTTATGGGCATAAAAGGGAATGTATGTATGATGATGTCAGATATCATAGACGTCATAGGACTTTCACATAACGAATAACTGAGTAAGCATGTAAACCCGTAAAATCTATATTTGGGCATGGCTGATTTATGACCTCATCATGATGACACGAGCAAACACAGCTGAATTGTATAAATGATCAGTGCAGAAACCAACAGAAGTATTTGACCAAGACTCTTCGATTTAAACATCAACAAAGGTGTGACGTTTGTTGATGGTCACGTGTGACGTGTGACGGACGGACGGACGGACGGCCGGTGGAGGTTTTCATAGTAAACTGCTCCCTGACGGTCGCAATAAATTGATGGATTGAATAATTTATTAGACAGAAATGCAAAACATTCAAGTACATTGGTGTAGCCAATTTGGTGTTTAATTGAGGAAAACCCCCATGCATGCATGGAAAAATGACTTGTTCTCTGATTGGTTTAGGTGACTCTGGAGAGGTGGAGTCCATGTCTGTACTGCCCATGTCTGAGGGGGAGGAGCTAATGCCCTGCATCCCAGAAGCCTTGAGCTCAGACCTCTTGATGGACATGGAGACTGTACTCTCTGGATCACACATGGACAAGGACAGCCTTCTCACCTGGCTATAGAAAGACACACACACACCACAGAAACACACACACCAACCTTACCTACCTACCGTGATTTGATGAGGTGAGGCCTTTTGTAATGCCTTTGAGATTTCTCCAAATCAGCGCTTTGAAAATGGTACAGAACACTATACACAACTTGTTTGTGTGATGGAAGTATTAATACTCCGACCCTTAAGGATTATGTGTTTTTCATTCTACAAGACTGTGGAACGCTGCTGCTGGGTTTCTTCTCCCTTTGGATGCAGTTTTGCAGATGTGAATTTTGGGTAATTGGGCCCTCCTCACTTTTATATTGTGCCTCCTGGGTCCTTTTGTTTCTTTTTCTATCCTTCTCCAATAATAAGGTACCACCGTTGGCAATTACAAGATAAGCCTTCTACAACTGATGCTTTACTCACTCATTTCACTTGCATCTGTGAGCTAGGCTTAAAGCCTAATTTAAACTTCATGCCCGTACGACCTCGTTGCTCAACGAAAATAACTGACTTTCAACTGAGAAGAAAAAGGTTATTGTTATTGCCATTAAGTGACATGATCATTCAACCAAGTATAGAATAGGATTAAGCGTCCTGTGGGGAGTTATTACATTCTTCCCATTCTATGTCTGTTCCCATGCAAACTATATTATATTATAAACCTATACTATTTTAACGTCTGGGTTGTTTACTGAATGTGCTGTCCAATCTTATATAAATTCTGAGTTGTAAATGATTTATAAGACTGTTTATAATAACCAGCTTTGCTTGCTTATATAACTTCTTAAGAATGTTTTGAAGACACTGTATGCAGACTCCTGAGCATAAAAAAGCAGAGTCAATGATGTTGTCAATTTCCCCAAATAAAGGTACTCTAGGGCGAGAAAAGCTCTCATACAATCTAATACAAGATATTATAGCATATTATTTATCTTATCATGCATGACTGTAGCTATGTATGTTGTGTGTGTATTATTCTGTTTACTGACTTGTTGCAAGTCAGACTTCAGCTTTGTATTGCCAAATACAAGGCAGGCCAATTTGTTTTGTATTATTTGTTTCTTTGTTTTGCTTTTATGTTTTATGCATGTGTTTTATAAGAAACCATTTTATGTTATTTTCACTATAATCATCTTGAATCACGTTACTGATGAATAAAACTGTTACTTATGTAAACTTAATGTGTCTGTTTGGTCAGTGGCTATCTGTATTGTAACCTAAATGATTTACAGGGCTAGTTAACCCACAAATCATTTAGGTCATTTAAAGGACCCTTTTTTAGTTATTCCTTTTTTTCTTTTATCTGTGAAGACTTTAATTATGTTTTTGTTTGTGTTGTACTTGTATTGCATTACTGATCCAATATTCCAATTTGATTAAAAAGTAAAACTATATAAAAACATAAACTCCAAAACAACTCACAGGGTAATCCAAGGAGGTCTGCATTGAGCAAATATATATATATTTTTTTTGCTCTTGTTAATTGGATCAGGATTGTGACCAAAAATTAAAATGTCCGTGAATTAGAGGCGTCATGCTGTGAGTAGATTAGATAGAAAAGTAAAAATAGATAAATAAATAAATTCATCCTTACCTTAAAAAATATACACTCAAGTAGGCGTGTAGGCCTACAGAAAACAAAATCATAACTTCTTGGCCTAATTTATTTTTTAAATAATAATAATTATTATTTTTTTAAAAGGGGGGGGGGGGGGGGGGGGTTAGGGTTAGATGATGATTATCCAGTTTGGTTCTCCCATAGGGCAAACTACTGGAATAGTGTGTGTCAATATTGTGTGGTTCAACAGTTATTTAATAATCATGGCCAGAGGTACTTCTAAAGGAAATCCCGGTGTAACTAAACAGTTTCAGTTTCCTTTTTCACAGTCTGAGCGGATGGATTTCCCCCAACTCTCCGAGACTCCGAGACGATGACTCCCACTCTCCCCCTCCTTGTAGTACATAGTACTTCTTCACTGATTTGACAGAACAGAAGTAAGTATTTCATGGTCTTATGCTTTTAACCACGAGATTCATTAGACGTATGGCATGGGGGCCGGGGCTCGGGCACGGCCCAATGCTTAATTAGGCGCACCGCGTTAACTTGTGATCGACTTGTCTATTTTCGGCGAGCGACACCATCGTACGACGAAGTAGATCAGACAGTCATAATAGCATCAATTTATGTTTTCTGTGTAGCTGCTACACAGAAAACATAAATTGATGCTATTGTGACTGTCTGATCTACTTCGTCGTACGATGGTGTCGCTCAATAAAATTGTCTGTAAACTACTATATGCTACACTGTAGCATATAGTAGTTTACAGACAATTTTATTCACACAACATTTCTTGTGTTTGTAGAGGTTCACAGCCTACTGCTGTAAAATGTTGATAGTTCTGCAAATTGCAAATATATTAACAATTAACAAATGTATCAGTTATAAATATTCATAGCTCTGGTCCATTAGAAGCAATAGAAGGAGTTCTCCTTAACAACGCTATGTCACCGATGATCCCTTGTGCCCGCAGGAAAGGCTGTGCATTCTCGTCTGTAGTAAAAAATAAAGTATACAGTTTCGCAACTCGCCAAAACAAAGACGGCTTTAGGGAGTAGAAAGCCTACTTTCCTTAGTGGGAACACTGAGCCCCCCACCTCGCGTCTAAAATACGCCTTTTTAGCCAAGAAAGACTATGTTTCCCCAGAAGGCATAATCTGGTCAATGGAATTTTCTATTGACAAGGTCTGTAGAGGGCAGTGTGGAGTAGCTCAAACCTCCGGTGAAATATGTTCTTTTCTGCCCAAAAGGTGTATTTAGACGTGGGTTGGGGAGCTCCGAGTGTTCCCACTCAGGAAAGTAGGCTTTCATCATCTTAGAAACGTCTTTGTTTTGGTGAGTAGCGAAAGTGTATTTTCAATTTGTATTACAGACGAGCCTGGGCTACCGCGGCTTTTAACGCAAGTGCTCATCATCGGTGACAGAACTCCTTCTAACAAGTAGTAACGGCTGCAGCTAACGCTGACAAGGGTTTATTGACGTACCCGCAGAGGCGTCAATTGGGCATGGCAAGCTATGGCACCTGCCATACCTTGGCTACAGGGGGAAATAATAAAATGTACTGTAATCGTGCGTGTTGCTAAGGTATGGCTGACACCAGTCATATTGCCATACTAGCTTTTTCTAAACTGACGCCGCTGGACCGTGGACGTACCAGACAGGAAGTGGGCTATTTTGGCAGATTATTGGACACAGCAGGGTTTCACTGAGGTTATTGTCGTGAAAAGGTGCGTTTTGTCTATCCTATTCTAGTGCCAGGGCCAGGCTAATTTGTATGTGGTATTATATGACAACTGCAAAATTGTTCTACGTTTGAGCAGCTGGCCTTATATAGCTGCCTACCATTAGCTAATAGCTAACGTTTGGTATCTTAGAAACACGGAAGTGTTCAGCAATGTTTTGTGTGTGTGTGTGTGTGTGTGTGTGTGTGTGGTTGTGAAATCATCTAATTGTTTGTAGCTAATATATAACCAAACTGTCGTTTGTCTCAAGCATTTGGCAGGTAATGTGTCTTTCTTGTTTGCTATTATTAGCTGGACGATTAAATCATAAGGCCCAGTTACCTGGAGAAGACGAATCTACAATCGTGACGCAATACATGGCAACCTAGTGCACAACTGTATCACAACACTGACAAAACTGATTTACCTCCCCATTTTATTTATACATCTTACTGGCCAGGTCCGAGTCCTACATCTTTGGGCGGCCGAGCTTTTAGCCTACTACTGTTAATGCTGTCAATTGCAGACATACTAACACACCAACTTTCTACTTTTCTATCACTCATTATTATATGTTCTCTGGGTGTCTAGATAAATGATGTCATTTCTGAGTGTTCCTTCCTGGATAAATATAAGCTGAACCCACTAATTATTTGGAACCTCATTGTAACCACTATATTATAGTGATGATAGCTGTGTTGGGAACTAGAAGAACATCAAGATTAAAAATGTCTCACCATCGTCAATTATGTTGTATTTTTCTTTTGATTCTGCAGGAGCTGCCAACATTGATGCTGTAAAGACGGGGGATTTCCTTGTTCTCGCCGAGATCATTATTGTCCTCATAGGGGACTTTCATTTCATCTAGTAGGGTTAAAATATTCTGTAATGGAAGCCTAAACGCCCACAAAGGGGATGCCCACCTGGGGGGGGAGGTTTGAGAGTTCATATCCATTGGCCTGTCTGAGTGTGTGTGTGTGTGTGTGTGTGTGTGTGTGTGTGTGTGTGTGTTTGTTTGTTTGTTTGTGTGTGAGTAATACTACACGGTTAACTTATTATGTTTCGACTCCAATCAGTCTTGTTATCACAGTTAGAGGGTGCGATAAACACTATGATGTGCCCATCTCCCAGAAGTATACTAGAAAATCAGTCAAACACAGATCCTGGATGAGTATCGTCCGAGCAACATCCCAGTTTTTTTCTTTCTTAATTTGAGCATTTGTCATCTCATTGTTTTAAAACAGAACATTGCTATTGTGGCAGTATTCTGTGTCTAGTCCATTCTGTTCATGGTGTAAATGAGGATGGGTAAGGTTCAGTAAGTGTAGTTCTGGAGGAGCCATAAATTCTGTGCTGCAGCTCTAGCAATAGAGGCTAGGAGAGGACTGATATGTGCTGTCTGGATGGAGCAATATGCTGCTTATCATTCTGCTTTTGAATGATTTATCGGCAGGATCCAGAGACAGGGCTTCTAGTATGTATGCTTTGCTTGGGTTACCATGCAGTCAGTTCACTGTTCGCAATGGTGGAAGTCAAGAAGTACTCAAATATTTAACTTAAGTAAAAGTAGCAATACCACAATATAGAAATAACTCTTGTTACAAGTAAAAGGCCTAAACGCAAGGCCTAAACCCAAACGCAAAATAAGTTATTGGCATCAAAATATAGTTGCAGTACCAAAGTAAAAGGACTAACGTTTGTCAAACTTCTTCCAAAAATATCAGATCTATAAGCTCACAACCTTTAACAACACATTTTGCCTCTAGGATATAGAAATAAGAAATAGAAATACCGTACTCAAAGTATACTGAACTGAACCTGAAAGTTAAGTACTTCCACCTGGACAGCACCCTTTGTTAATTCTTTCGTACAATTCAATTCTCTGTGTCACGAAACTAGCACAAGAATTTAGTCATTTAAAGCGATTTGGAAATACCCATGTATTTTATTTTTCTACCACATGTCATTTCTACCATTTGTCTCTATCTTGGTGTGTGTGTGTGTGTGTGTGTATGAGACACCTTGAGTATTCTCAAACCTCTCCCCCCTATAGGAGGGCTTCTCTTCTTTTAAATCATAAAATATTGAAAAATGGAAACGCTACTTCAGCTGAAAAACAACCAATTTCTGATGGGTCTGTGTCGCAATGGGCCTCCACCTGACCTGCAATACGACAACTCCTCAGGTACAAAATGTTTCATTTATTTTAATAATAATTTGACTTAAAAACAAAATACGTATTATAAAGATACACAGAGTAAAACCCAGACCTTTTTCTGAGCGCCTTGTTTTATCAGCCATCTCTGACACATGCATAATCATTTCCTATAGAACTTAACTTTTCTTCGTAATCGTGTGTGTGTGTGTGTGTGTGTGTGTGTGTGTGTGTGTGTGTGTGTGTGTGTGTGTGTGTGTGTGTGTGTGTGTGTGTGTGTGTGTGTGTGTGTGTGTGTGTGTGTGTGTGTGTGTGTGTGTGTGTGTGTGTGTGTGTGTGTGTGTGTGTGTGTGAGAAAATGTAAATACATCGATCATCTCTTGAACATAATATCCTTTACTTCCGCAGAGCTCTTTCGCATCTCCACCTTTGCCCGTTTTCCAACCTCGGGGGTCACGGAGCGGAGTCTGGCGAGGGCGGGTTGGTTCTATACGGGCGTGGGCGACAGAGTGCAGTGCTTCAGGTGTAATGTGACGGCAGAGGGCTGGCAGGCCGGGGACTGTCCCACAGAGAAACACAGACAGCTCTCTCCTTCCTGCTCCTTCATCCAGAGCCTTCCGTCCACAGCGAACCTCCTCTCCTCCTCCCACTCTGCCTTCTCCCCGCTCCGCAGTGCACCAGTCATACCAGTAAGACATGCAAGGGATACAAAAAACCTGTGAACATCTGTGGTGTTTGTTCACCTTGTAATGCTGTTTGTTTTGACAAGGGCTCATGTAACCCGAGAAAGCTGCAGAACAAAGTTGAAAAGTGAAAAACAACTAATGCACTTCACGAGAAGACGTGGAAATTTGGGAACAGAACGAGAAGGGACTGACATGAAACCTATGTGGAGAATTGTAGATTCGTACTACTTCTGTCCTAACAGCTTTGTTGTTGCTGTTTTTCATTGATTGATTCAGCTTGTAGTACCCATTTACCTTTTCTGGAAAAAAAAGGGGGAAAAAATCTTATTTTAAGAATATAGATTTATTTATATTTGTTTAGATTCATAATTTTGATTACAAATAAAGGTTTTATGCTTTAACGTTTTCCTCTAGCTTTCTGCTCCAGGCCCTGCCGCCAACCCTCCGACAGGAAGCCAAGGAGAGGAGCCAGTGGCAGGCTACCTGAACATGGGCTTCTCCGCACCGCCCCCCTCCAGCCCACTCAGCTCCCGTGGCGTGGAGGACATGTCCCACCAGAGGCCACCCACATGCCACAACCCCAGCATGCGCAGAGAGCAGGAGCGCCTCGACTCCTTCCACTCATGGACTCTCTCTATCATCACCCCTGCAGAGCTGGCCAAGGCTGGCTTCTACCACCTGGGACAGGGGGACAGAGTGGCCTGCTTCACTTGTGGAGGACAGGTGCGTGAAACCTCTTACATGTCGGTGGCTTCTCTTCACCGGAGGACTGTGTTGTGATGGATTACTTGCGTTGATAGATGGGACAATGTGTTGATATTGATATGTGTAATGAACTTTCAATTACCTAATGCAAATTGTCTGATAGACCTTCTATCTAATATGTAGTTTAGGGATGGGACGTGCAGTGCACCACTAATTGTGACTTTTGAACAACCCTACTTGGTCCAGACTCCAGAGCCCTAAAATCTATGTTAACTTTATCCTTTTGGATGTATCCACCATATGCATGAATGCATCTATAATTGTAAGATCAGAACAAGTGGCATGTTAATGGTATCCCATAGGATCCCAGTAAAATGTCACTTTAATTTAGAAAGGCTTGGCTTGTAAAAAAAAAATCTTTGCTCTAAAATCGTAGCTGATGGTCAAAACTGGGAAACCTCAAGGCAATTTTAGAACGACGGATTTGGTCTCTGCTCACCTGATGGTTGGCTTCATTCACTACATTAAAGTACTGATGTCAGTTGCTCTACATAATTGATACAGTTACTTTGTCCAAGGCTCGTGATGTGCACTGTAATATTAATTTGTGTATGATCTCATGTTACGGTAAACGGCTGATAAGCGCAAACAAAACAAATGCCTATCTCTAGTACAGTTTACAAGAATGTTTCTCTGGAGGATTACTCAACAGTTTGTGGGTATATTTATTAATATTTATCTACTACACGACTATGTATATTCAAATAGAACCTCTGTCTATGTAAATGTGTCGGGGGGGAATATGCAAATAAACCATTTACTCATTTGTAGCTGAGTAACTGGGAGCCAGGCGACCGAGCTGTGTCGGAACACCAGAGGCACTACCCAAACTGCCGCTTCGTCCGAGGGGACAGGGCAGACAACGTGTCCCTGGCCGGGGCTCCCGGGGCTGGGCCTGGGGGAGTGGCAGCACCGGTAGCAGCGCCTGGATCTTCCCAGCAGGGAGGGACGGCTCTCAGTAATGTATCCAACCCAGCCATGCAACAGAGCGAAGAGAGACTGCTCACCTTCGTGAACTGGCCCTCTCGCATCCCCGTCCGCCCGGACCAGCTGGCCAAAGCCGGCTTCTACTACGTAGGTAAGGACTGTGTATCGGAGTAGAGTAGTCATCGTGGATTAAAGTTCTCCACGACTGATTTCAGTAATTTTGGATTCTATAGAAGTGGGTCGCAGAACGACGTGTCTATTCTTCGTTATTAGTTGGTGCAAACAAGTATCTCACTGTCATTGTTAAACAAAGCAAAAATACTCAGAAACTACCAACACAACCTAGTAGTGCAATGTCAAAAATCAGTGCGAAAAAAAAGAAACTAGGAAGCGTGTCACCGCAAGACGCACATGAGCACTCTTCCTGGAAGGTCCTTAGAGGTCAAAGTCAATACAGCAATAGTTCCTTAGAGGTCAAAGTCAATACAGCAATGGTTCCATCAGTCTAAGTTAGGAAGGGAGACCTCAAACCAACAAATGAATGTATGTTCAATACTCTAGAAATGTTCCTTTAATACGGTTTCCCAAATCGCACATTAGGACACGATTTTTCAGTCATGAGATTTTATTTTTCTTTAATCCATGTCATTTGATGTAGTTGATATTACAATGATAAATGCACAAGTCCAGTGTGATTGTTATGGCTGTGCCTCACTAATGCACTGTTAAAGAGGTTATATTGCTCGCCATCTGTACTGTACTTTAATGACTGGGATTAATCTACTGTATCTGCTCACTGAATTAAATACTTTTTTACTTTGTTTATTGGGTTTTCTCAGAAGTATTCATTATTGAAACAATTACCATACAAGTCAGAGAATAGTTTAATATTATGCAATCTTTCATTGTGATATAACAAATGACTAAAGACCATTAGCCATGGTGACAATAGTCTCTATTCTATTAGACTCCATGGTGACAGCAGTCTCCATTCTTTCAACTTTTATTTAGAATTCACAGCTTAAGTGCTGGAATGGAGTTGGGGAGGGCATGACTTCATATCTAACGCTTTAGTTTGGAACAGAGCTAAGGAGGCGATGACTTAATTTCTTGACTTAAACTTGTTATTTCTTAGAAGTATGTTCTGTCTTCTTTGGACTTTCCAATGAACACCACAATTCCCTTTTATTATAACTACAGTGTAACAGTTACAATTTCAAGATTTTATTAAAGAGGGAAAGTCCAGTTGAAGAAAAACGACTATTGGTTTAAACACATTGGTTTTGACATACTTGGAGTATGTGTGTGTGTGTGTGTGTCCCCAATTGATACAGAATTGTCCAAGGCTTGTGATGTGCACTGCAATATTAATTTGTATATGATCTCATGTTACGGTAAATAACAATAAGCCAAAACAATGCATAGGTCACTGCAGTACAGAACTAAGAAAGAGAGGGAGGAGCGTTCTCCAAAGCATCAATCTGGCTAGCCATCGTCAAAGAAAAGGGAACGCCCACTCGGGTTGTCCCTCTTCCTTTGAAGCTACAGCTACAGCCTCTGTCTCGAGAGAATGCCAAAGCATCAACTCCCCCGTAATCTCGCGTGGCTAGACTTGTTGCCTGCCACAATTGTCAAATGCTTCCCGTTCATACATTCTGGAGCCCGGAAGCTCTGATCATGGGCAAGTGATAAAGCAGATGTGCAAGCCTCTGCCCCACTTCTGTTTTGTCTTTACAGTCGCACACATCTGTTCTAATATAAATCAAAATCATCTGAGAATATATAGCTTGCTGCTCAGCAGAAATAGAAACAGTTTTTAAATTAAAGATCTTTAAAAAAAAATATTTCACAAGCTCATAGTCATAGTGCGTCGCATTGCGTGCTTGTAAATCCAGCTTTCCAGAATGTTATCCCCAGAATGCTAGGGTTCAAGTGGTTGATCCTCCAACACCCGTTTCTTCTTACTTAATAATTATTGATCTGTCCTGCATTGCGTTTAGGTCGTAACGATGACGTGAAGTGTTTCTGTTGTGATGGAGGCCTGCGATGCTGGGAGTCTGGAGATGATCCTTGGGTGGAACATGCTAAATGGTTTCCCAGGTAAACGCAGTTATTAAGAAATAAATACTTTATTGTGTGTCACTGTGTTGCACACAGTATTTGTTACAGGGTTACAAAGTCCCTTGAACAAAGTAAACCCTGTTTAAAAGTGTATTGTTATTGTTATCATCATTTACTGCACTGTTGTGCCAGCACTAATAGCACTAAGATCATTGTTAACTGCATTACTGCAGGTCAGCATAGTGAATGAAATCAATACTTAATTGATTGTTTGCATAAATGTGTTGTTTCATGTTCCTCTGGTTTATTGCAGATGTGAATACTTGCTCCAAGAGAAGGGACAGGAGTTTGTTCATCAGATCCAGGCTCGTTTTCCTCGACTCTTTGAACAGGTTGGTACAGAACCTCCCACCTATCTTTACTGGAATGATTGGCATTTGAATGAATACAGCTAGCATTTCAAGCAGTGAAATTCTCTTCTCTGAGCATCAAGATTCACTTCACCTTAAAGAATAAAATAGAATTAATTCAAAATAGAAATAAGTCAAGAATAGAAAATAGAACACAGTTCTGTACAATCTATTATAAGAGTGTGTGTGTGTGTGTGTGTGTGTGTGTGTGTGTGTGTGTGTGTGTGTGTGTGTGTGTGTGTGTGTGTGTGTGTGTGTGTGTGTGTGTGTGTGTGTCTACTTACAGCTCCTTACAAATGGAGACAGCTCCAGGGAGTTTGTGGACCCCCCAGGTGAGCATGAAACAAGTTTTATTTTACAAGAGTGGCAATTAAAGAGTCGATCTCTTTGTTCCTACAGTATGAGAGTTAACAGGGTTCCATCGTATTCTTACATGACTAAGTCCATTAGCTTAGGTGCTTGCTTAGTGTAGTTTTCATCACAAGTTCATTGATTGACGTTTTTATTGACAAAGAATATATCTTTTTACATATCTGGATAAAACTGAAAATGCTGGAGAGCTTTTACATTTCGATTGTGGCCGTTTGAATGCAAATGTGTGTGACATAAGTACCATGTGTTATTGGGAGGTGTGACAAAAGACAACATGGATAGGGGGTGTCCATAATAATAATGTACAGTTACATTATGTATGGGGGGGCACTCTTAATGACAATATTCACATGGTAGCCTTTTTTTAATGGCCGAAATGTATATAAGGCTGAAGTGGGTAATGTATGTTTTGTAATAATAATCAAAATCTACAAAGTAACTAAAGTTTTCAAATAATTGTAGTGAAGTAAAAGTATATTTGACTCTGAGATGCAGTGGAGTAGAGGTAAAAGTACAACAAAATTGGAAATACTCCAGTAAAAGTAAAAATGGATAGTGGAAGCGAATCAGAGATTAAAAAAATAACAGCCTCACAGAACTAATTCAAAGATTTAGGGCAGTCCTTCCTCACAGAACTAATTCAAAGATTAGGGCAGTCCTTCATTTGGGATGGTATCAGGATAGACACAGCTTAACTATTCTGCCCTCCAAAGCCAAAGTGCAGTAACTACGTTTTTGGACACACCAACTTATTTGTGTATCCCAAAGGCCAAATTAGCCCTCATGATATTGGAGGATAGAAATTACCTCAAGAACAGATATCGAATCAGTGTAATATCACTTATGCCTACCGGTATATCTCATTTGGTTGACCAGTTGAAACACTTTTACAACCATTTATCAGTCAAATCTTTCTTCATAGTTACTGCATTCTGGCTTTGTAGGGTGGAATTGGCATACCATATTGATGCATGTCTTATCTTTCTTTCTCTGTCTCTCTCTCTCTCTCAGTGGTGCACCTCGGTCCGGGTGAGGAGCGCTCTGAGGACGCGGTCATGATGAACACTCAGTGATCAAGTCTGCTTTGGAGATGGGCTTTGAGCGCAGCCTGGTCAAGCAGACAGTCCAGAGTAAGATCCTGACCAGTGGAGAGAACTACAAAACAGTCCAGGAGTTGGTTTCAGATCTACTGAGTGCTGAAGACCAGAAGAGAGAGGAGGAGCGGGAAATGCTGGCAGAGGCCATGGCATCCGGTACGTACGACAGACCTCCATGTTTTAAACACAATTGTAGCCCCCTACATTTACATTGTATGTGTTTTAGCTGGCACTGAGTGACATGCTATTATAGGGGGAACAGGTTTCCATTTCGACCCCCCCCACTTCGATACCCCCCCACTTCCCCCCCCTCCCACTTCGACCCCCCCCCATTTCGACCTCGCCTCACCCCCCCACTTCGACCCCCTC